>NC_133576.1:100701066-101003416 GCF_964106895.1 Numenius arquata | reverse complement strand
AGTACAATTAATGTTTAACAGTCTAGAAGTCCAAATTACCCAATTAATTCAGAAAAAAAGCTTCACTAAAAAATATCATGACATAAAAATACCTGCATACAACCAACCCTTTCCTCTGGTCTTAACTGTCACCTTTCTGATGCTCCTATGGATCCTAAGGCTGAAACTCAGGCTCCTTCAAGAGGAAGGTTACCAGTTATCATCACCCTGAGTTCTTTTGTCAGGAGTATAATATTTCTAAGTAGGACTCCTTCCCGTTCTTGTCTTTTACAGACATGTATTTATTTATATGTGTATTGGGTTTGTGTGGTACAGTTTTGGTAGCGGGGGTAGGAGGATGGGGAGGGTACAGGGGTGACTTCCATGAGAATTTACTAGAGACTTGCCCTTTGTCGAATAGGCCCAGTGCTAGCCAGCTCCAAGACAGACCCACCGCTGTCCAAGGTTGAGCCCAACAGTGATAGAGGTAGTGTCTCTGTGATAACATATTCAAGAAGAGAGAAGTGAGAATATGTGAGAGAAGAACTCTGCAAACACCAAGGTCAGTGAAGAAGGAGGGGGAGGAGGTGCTCTGGGCATCAGAGCAGAGATTCCCCTGCACCCTGTGGTGAAGCTGCTCCATCATGAAGCAGATATCCACCTGTAGCCTGTGGAGGACCCCATACTGGAGTAGCTGGATGTGCCTGAAGGAGGGTGTGACTCCATAGGGGGCCCATGCTGCAGCAGGCTCCTGGCGGAACATGTGGACCTGTGGACAGAGGAGCCCATGCTGGAGCAGGTTTGCTGTCAGGACTTGTGACACCATGGGGGACGCACATTGGAGCAGTCTGTTCCTGAAGGACTGCACCCTCTGGGAAGGACCCACACTGGAGCAGTTCATGAAGAACTGCAGCCCATGGGAAAGGCTCATGTTGGAGAAGTTCATGGAGGACTGTCTCCCATGGAAGGGAACCCACACTGGGGAAGAGTGTGAGGAGGAAGAAGCAGCAGAGACAATGTGTGATGAACTGACCCCAACCCCCATTCCCTGTCCTCCTGCGCTACTTGGGAGGAAGTAGAGAAATCAGGAGTGAAGTTCACCCCAAGAAGAAGAGAGGAGTGGAGGGAAGGTATTTTAAGATTTGGGTTTATTACCGTACTCTGATCTGATTAGTAATGAATTAAACTCATTTTCCTCAGTCAAGTCTGTTTTGCCAGTGATGGTAATTGGTGAGTGATCTCTCCCTGTCCTTATCTCAACCCATGAGCCTTTAGTTCTATATACCCTTCCGTGTCCAGATGAGGACAGGGAATAATAAAGCAGCTTGGTGGGCATCTGGCATCCAGCTAAGTTCAACCCACCATAGTATGTCTTCTTATCATAGTCTTGTTCCTTTTTATGTAAGCCAAGGTAGAACTTGAAAATTGCACAGCACATTCCCCAGCCTCAGCTGACACAATGGGCTACTGTCACTACATTGGGGTGACAGGCCTTTATTATATGCAGTACTCCCAGCTGCAATATGTCAGGCAATAGTCTCTTGACCAGTAGACAACTGTTACAGCAAGATAAAACCAGCTCAGACCAAGTCAAAACGAAACAAAGCCTGCGATCCTGAAGAGTTCTGTCGGTCCAAAGCCTTTGTCCTTCTACTAGCAAAGGTAAAGTCACATTTACTGGAAAGTACTGTCTGTATGTTTTCCTCACTTATACTTTTACAGATGGTAGGATAAGAACCTCATATACTATTTAAGTTGTGAGTGTACCATGGGCTTATTCAGTAGTATATTCTCTTTCTGATTGCTGGGGGGGCGCTTTTTTGTTTGTTTAGTTTTTTCCTCTCTTTATTTTTCCTAATGATTCCTAATAGTCAGTTTGATTTGGGGCTTTCTTCACCATTCAAAAAGCACTGCACAGATGATTTCACATAAGGAATAAACTACTACAACTGAATGTACTTTCTTTGCAGTATTAGCCCAGAACCCAACATGGTGTTTGAGAATAAGAGAATTTTTTTTGGTCCCATATACATCACTATATCTATTTTCATTGTTTCAGCTCTAATTCTATTCCCCCAAACTTTCAGCAAAAAATATTGCGCTTTTGCAGCTCTTTTCAGTTGTTTTTTGTCTTTAGTACTTTTAGTAGCTTAGTAAGATCAAAAAGCTGTATTATGTCATTCTTCATACCTTTTTCGGATCATTTATAAGCACATTTATTCAGAGATCATTGATTCCTGTGGGAATTCTACTAGTGATGTCTCCCTCCCTGACAGAAATGAAATTTTGTTCCTATTCTGCTTTCCTTCATTTTAAGTAACTACTTATCCATGTTAGAAAGTTGAAGCTATCCTGTAGTTCCTGTGTCATAGCAACCAGCCTCGTGGGATACCCTGGATACCCCAAAAGAGCCAATAAATGAACCAGATGCTGTGATGGTGCAAACCTCTCTCCACTCCCCCGTCCCTTCATGCCACTCAGTATTTGGTGTGATTTCCTCCCAATCTGGGCCACACAATAACACAATAGATCAGAATGTAACTTAATGGTCTAACATGAAGGAAAGAAAAGGTGGAAAGCAACAGACCAGAACATGATAGTGTGCCTGGTCCCCATGGCTCCTACCGTTTGAAGATAATAACTATAATCGATCACTCCTGACAACATATGGATTGTGGCCACAGAGGGGGGTGGATACCAGGACCCCAATACCTAGTTATGGGCTTGTGTAACCCGTGGAAAGCACTGGAATATTCCATTGTCTGAGCCGGGCCAGACTGGAAAAGTACCTGGCAAAAGTCAATTATCTCAGATCCTATAAGTAGTGATTCGAGTAAAGACCCTTTGAGCATTTCTGGATCACAGTGAGCTGTGGCCAGTATCTCCCATGGGTTGAGATGCTACTCAGGCTGATATCTCAAGGCCAGGGTGAAAGAATCCTCCTCAAGCCTCAACTACCATCCATTGAGGAATTCTGATGCATTGTGAGTATTTACCCTCAAGTTGAGAAAGGGAAATCTTGGCTAGCCTTTCTTCCATCCACCTCCCCACATATATGTTTGTGATATACACATTAGCTTTATGGACATGGATGTTCTTCCACCCATCCGTGCACGTGCAGGACTTTAAAGTGGTACTTGTCGGCTCTTGAGAGTCTCCTGCTTTTAAGAAATTCCTGATTCTAGCAATCAGAGACCTTTGTGTGTGTGCACGCATGCACATATATGTTTTTCTCACATGTATATGTATTAATTTGTGATCTGTGCTTTTGCCCCTATACATAAGTATTGATTTGGAATACCTTATAGTAAATTAGTGTGAATCTTGCCACCTTCGACTGTGTAATATTGAGCAAGCACTTGGCTTGGTTGAACTTCACGAGGTTCACACTTCTCAAGCCTGTCCAGGTCGCTTTTCCAGGTATGTAGAAATGCAAACACTATGAGAACTGAGTTATTGTGCAGCAAAGGCAGGACTAAAGCAACAGTGAGCTAGTAGCAAAGCGGTTATATTGAGCAATGGTTAGCACCTCCATCTGAGAAGAGGGAGACCTAGGTTTGAGTCCTTGATCCCTGTTTCTTATTCAATGTGTAATTCAAAACAGTCCTAGAATCTGAAATCAGAACAATTAATGCTTCTAACTCTAGAGAGAACTCTAACTGGGTAGTGGGAATAGATTTCTTCTTTCTTATGCTTTCTCTGGCCTTTCATTCCGGAATTCATAATAGGCTCAGGTTAAACAGAAGAAATCAGACAGATCCTAAGATAATTTTATAGATTGTTACAAAACTGTTGAGTGAAGTGTAAGTTTGGAATGATTTAAAGGATAAGGATCAACACTTGTGTGTGTCTCTCTATGGAGGATCAGTTTCAGCAATAGACTGTCACATGCAAAAATTACCTTTAGGCTTTTCTGAGAGATCCTCAAGGCTACTCAGCCACTTAACCTCATTGGGAACTCTGCCCTGGATGCTGAGAAGATGAACACACAAGCCTATGTTCAAGTGCTGGAGGTCCTTAGAGTAGTGGAAAATTAGCCATTCCACTGTACTAGGTTTTGCCTAGCTTCAGAAGTTCCCAGCTAAGGAGAAGGCACTGACTTGTATTGCCTTTGGAGCTATACAGTTAGAGCAATTATACAAAACCTATTTGCCTATTTGTCCGATGGCCTACGGGCATGCCCAGAAATGGTTGTAGACACACACAGGACATTGCAAACAAGGTAGGTGTATCTGAAAGCCACACCGGCGTGCAGCATCACATAGTGCTCAAGCCAGTATGTTTTGCCTTTATTTCAGATACGTTTTCTGCTTTCACTCTTTACTTACTTAATGTTCTTTGATTTCTAGCCTTGATTGCCTTTCTATGCCAGACTGAATCTGAACATGGTGAACTGGGTCTGTCTGAAACTTCTCAGTCTCCTGAGAAGATAAGCGTAGTTACCTATTTCTGTGCACTACAACATCTTCTTTAGGATATCTATTTAGATACTCTGAAATTTACCGTAAGTTTAATATAGTTTTGAATATAGGGAAATCAAGATGTAACAGAACTTGATACAGACATTTCTATGGCTAGAAAAGAAGGGTAATATATTTGACAAGATCACAGTGACTTCAGATATTCTTAAGTCAATTTTTTTTTTTGCCATGAACTTTAAGCCTATGAAATCATGGTATCCTTTTTAGCCTAATTCTAAATATATATATTTCTAAGTGCATCCCCTGTAGGGATTGTCATTTTTTGTTGATATCTCTTCCATGTATGATTTTTCCCTATCACAAAATTTGTAATGTTAAATCAAAATTAATCTAAAAAAATTCCTACCTGAAATGAGGGGATTAGGTTGACCCAGTTATTTTATTCCTTATTACTATAAAGCTTTTTGCTGTATCTGATTTAATCTCTTCTTTTAATAAGTGTCAGTTTCTTTGGTATTAAATTACTCCTCCTCTTTCTTTTTTTTTTTTTTTTTTTCTCTAATTTAATCACTGAAAAATAATACCTGCACAAACTAATTGCTTGCCAGTTTATATTCTGGTATAATAGTTTTCTTCAAGAAATGTAACATCTGGCCTTTCCTTTGATAATTTGTTTATAATTCCCTTACTCCTAGCTTTCATATTTGAATGGTTTAGGTCAGGCATGTTAATGGTGCATGGTTTAATATTTGATTGCACCCTTTAGTTTTCACAATATTTGTCCTTCTTAAGACTTTTTATCCTCTTTTCTAATCTTGACATAGCATCTGAAGCTAAAACAGATTAGCATCCTATTTCAGAAATCTAATTCCCTTCATATATCTTTTAACTCCTCAGTGCTCCTCTTTGCTTATGTGTACCTTTTCCAGATGGCTCCAGAAGATTTCTGCAGTTTGTATATGGCTCCTACTTAATTGAGCTCTAGCGCTATTTTTAACTTGCTCACAGTGTTTTAACTGACTTTGTACTTGTATTGAATTCCAATATTGTCTTGGGTTCAATTCTGTGGAGCTTCAGTGACTTGCAAAGCTGCCTCTCTATTTTCTTACAAATTGTTGCCATTGGACCTTTTACTAAAACCCTTCATCTATCTCTTTGTAGACCTTAGGGTCCGATAACATTCCTTTTGCCTTTATTTTTCTTCTGAGTGGCTTATAAGATTTCTACTTTGTAGGCAACTGCTGTTTGGCACGTGGCTCTGTGAAACAGAGCGCTCTGTGAGATAAAGAGTTTCATTGCTACTAGAAAGCCTAAGTACATTTTTGAGCTACTAACAATTGCTACAATGTTATACATTCTGAAGTTCTGAAAAACTTGACATACACAAGTTTTGATTCAGCTGAGTTTTATTATTCTGTAAATACAGCACCAACCATCCTCTGTGCAAGAAACAACACTCACCAATGAATGCATTTTTATCTCCTGCAAATATCTACCAGTCTAATGATTTTGACCTAACATTTCAATACAACAATATCAACTTTTATGTCTCTTTATATGGTATTCATGGGAAAGAATGAATTAATCATTTTAAGGACTATTTTACAGTATTTTTTGAAATAAACTCTCTTTACAATTGTACAACATGGCTTTTTAAATGCAAATGTAGTGCCACAGTTTCCTAAGAAGTCTTCTGAAGCAATACAAGTGATTATATGTTGGCATTCTCAGCGGCAGGCTCTTGACAAGCTGATTATCCCCTCTGTGCTTGCAGCAGTCACAGCCTGTAATAAGTAAGAGGCTGTAAATTCTAGGGGCCACTCATTTTCCCATTTCACTGTCTGCAGAAACTAGTGAAAGCTGAAACCCTTCTATTCTGCCCTTTCATGTCAGTTAAAATAATGGCCAAATTTATTTTTTCTCTTAGCAGAATATAATTGAGATATAGGTGATGGTGCCAGGAAAGTGAGATCATTTAATCAAAGGTCAAATTAGTTTCTCACTCCATACACCCATCTAATCAGAAGCTCTCTTCTTTTGTTACCTGCATAGGAAATTCTAAGATAGCTTTGCCATCTCCTTATGTTGATCAGCCATTTCCCAATAGTGTTCTGTCACAAGGCATCCACTTACAGAAGTGTTCCTATGACATTTCTGCTTTATTGTTCTTTGTTCAGGGATATAGGCTGTAGGGAAAAAAAATCCAAAATACAAGCATACTTTTCTTGGTGATATTTGATCATTTCATATTACTGTAGTATTATAGAATAGAGGATTTCCAAGTTACAAAAAAAAAAAAATTGAAGAAAAAATGAAACAATTTTCATTTGGTTTTTGACTTATTGTAACAAAATCTTTCTCTTTCTAGATACGACAAACAGACCAAAAGAATCATTCCTCTGCAATATAAAGGATACATAAGTCAAAGGCAGGGTTTGTGCTTTGCAAGCTCGGACAAACTTTGGTTGGCACTCTGCTCAATGTTTTTTCTTTTGGAACAAAATCAGAATTATTCTGGCAAATAATATTTATTATTAATTATTATAATAAAACTTCTGTTTGAATAAAAATTGTGTCAATGAATAACCATTAATATTACACTGTAGAACTACTTTGTAATTGTTCTTGCTGTATATTTGGAATAAATTCTTGTTTACTATTGTTTCATGTCTCTGCTCATCATCACAGGATTTGTTACTTTCATTCACTGTACTTTTTTAGGGAACATATTTTGATAATTAGTTCTTCTCTTTCTAACACATGAACACAGGCCCAACATTTTTTAAAGATGCCATTAATCAAGCTGTTTTGTGAGATCCTCCTGGGCCAAATGAAAGGATGGACTGCCAAACAGAAAAAAAATCACATCAAAAAACTATTGAAGCTCTGCATTAAAGATTTGCATCCACACACAGGCATCCTTTGAATGTAGAGGAGTTACAAAATAAAAAATCCAGATTAAAAAGAGAAACATCACGAACAGGATGGAGTCAATATAGTATAATTGGCTGCATATCAAAGTGCCACACTGATAAAACAAATACTGTAACATTTTAATCAAATGGTTTGATTTCGTTTATTGTCTCCAAGCAAGATGAAAGATAAACCCCCCATCCTTTCTGGAAAACCCAAAAGACATTTGAACAAAGAACATGGAGTTTCATATAGGAAAAACAAACGCAGATCCTTACTATGAATTTCACTTGCAATATTTCTACCTCAGTCATATGAATAGATCTGAAAAGAATAATCACACAGAATTAATCATTATCACCCAAGAAGAATTTGTAATTTCACATTTCTGAGTTGCAGGATTTTTAACAGCAGGGCTTTGACATATGAAGTGTTTACTCTACAATTAAAGAGTTTTCTTCAGAAAGAGCAAGGCAATCCAAGGCATAAGCTGCTATAATACATGTCTAGGGCCTGCAGCTTGAAAGGGACTCCACAACCAGTATTCATATGCAATGTATGCTTTCATAAGTCAAAATATTCAGACTTGCTGCTCACACAGAGCATATGCACAAAAAGACTGATTCTTACTGCATCCAACTCAGTTATATTTCATTGAAACTCACTACAACGTATCCTTGCTCTGTACCTTTATCTGTGGTTGCCCTCAGAACAGGTCCAAGACAAAGACAAAAACCTTGCAAGATATCATGGATAGTATTCACCTGCCCAAATAATAAAGACCTGTTCTCAACTGAGATGTCACAAGGTCTCTGAGAAATCTGCAAGGGGCTGAACAATATGACACAAATCTTACAAAAGAAAGAGATGTCTTGGAAAGCTAGCTGGAGGTTGGGCCAGACATGGTAGGGAATTTAATGTCATTAGATGTTGTTCAGATGTGTAAAAGCAGTCACATCATTCCCAGTTAAAATATTATATACAAAGCTATAAAAGCACTCCAAACCAAACATATTTACTTATGAAACTTCCTGTCATGGCTTCATCCCAAAGCTTCAATGTAAAGCTAGACTAAAATCAAAGTTTTAATTTAACTCTTTCATTCTCAAATGACAGTTTAGAAACAAGCATTATGTGCAAGAACAGGTGTTATCATAGCAAATTATTGTATATTCATGTGATAGGCCCCCTTTAGTTTATGTGGTAGATGTGCTACTTGAACAAGTTATTTCTAGTATGTTATTTCATTGATTGTCATGGTTTAGCCTCAGATGGCAAAAAAGAATCACATGGCAGCCGCTCTCTCAGCTCCCCCCCATGGCCGTGAGGGAAGAATCAGAAGAAAAAAAGGCAAAACTCATGGGTTGGGACAAAGGCAGTTTAACAGAACAGCAAAGAAACAATAACAGCAACATGAATTACGATACCACTGCTTCGACCAGACCCCAGGCAGCTCCCAGATACAGACTGGGCATGGCTCAGGTTGGATGGAATATCTGTGTCCCTGTCAGAGCCTGAGGAGAATTAACCCTATCCCTGCCAGAAACAGGACATTGACAAAAAAATTTAAAGCCTGCTATACAAAGATGGTAGATTCTCATTTCCCTTAAAGAAAGTGACTTTGTCTTTTCTAAAAGTTTTAAGGATGAATATGGGCAAAGAAGAAAAAGAGGGGGAAAAAAAAATTTCCATTGCAAAAAAAGATTTAATGACTGTGTCTATATAAATATATTCTGGAGTTAATGTTTAAGTCAAACTACCTGTTCAAATATAATTTATGATATCCCTAGAGTAGGTAAGCAAAATATGTTTTTTTCACTAACTACAAACAAAATGAATAATTGGATGGTTACATTTCTGAGTGCTACAAAATTATTTAGTCACAGTGAGATTAATTGATTGTAGAGACTTCTTATTGGCTAATTAGATAATTTTTAATAAAATTCTTCCTGTTTCATTCTCTATCATCTGCTACAAAATAGCTCTTCAAGTAATGTATCATAAATACATTTTCACATGAGATACTGATTACAAACTCATTGTTTGTCATCTGATTTAATTTTGTACAAGTTAAAGATGTTAAAATAATTTGATTTATTCATTTGAAAACAGGAGAGCTTGCATGGACTCATTTATATTTGTTTTATAGCTCATTCACTAAAAGAAAAATAGATGAAACAAATGAGATAACACTTTCCTCTCACATTTCTTAATTTATTTCACACACCATTATGTTTCACACCTTCTGTTCAGACATGGCTTATGTCTTTGTTTGTCCCTTTAAGTCTCTTCTCTTTCACATATATTTTTAGTCTTTTTTCAGCTTTTTATAGCATTTCATAGGTACACCATGCAAGTAGTTCACTTGACTGTATTAATATTTTATTAGGGCTTAACTGATACAGCAGGGAAGGCCTGACAGTTGGACCCTTAATTATAGACATTTCACCTGCATTTCCTACCAATGTCAGCCTCTTAATTACAGCCATTTCACCCTTATCTCCTATCAATATTTCTTCACCTTTCAATCTTTTTTTTCATAACTTGCCTTTCATTCTTCACCTCATTACTGAGTTTCAAAAAGAGTCACAATGCAGACTGAAATTAAGATGTGAATATGGAATGTTTATCTGAATCTTGAAGGCCTGCAATGTTAGGACACTTAATACATCAAGGTGACTTCTAAGTCCTTCAAGACTTTTTGAGATCATCTGTCTTAATTGTAATTTATCATTTGTTTTTCAAATGAAAAATATACATGAAATTTCATAAATCACTATCTTCATCACTGTCTAATTCAAATATTGAAAATATTCTCTGGGCAATACATTTTAATTTTAGAAAAAATGTTCTTGGTCTTGTTCTTTATTTCAAATCAACTGGAATTTATTTTCTCGTTGTGACAATGACAGGCTGTGAGCTGAGGTGCCTAGCCTTTCACTGTCATCTTTGAGATTTCTTCAGTTAAATGTTTTACACTTGATATGCAAACATCCTGTCTGAATCAGATCTCTTTCTGAAGATGTATATATGCATGCATGTAATTATTTATTCCTATGAGACTATTATACTAATTTAAGATTGTAATTTTACCATATTAACTTATAGAGCCTCCAATTTATAGCATAATTTTGGAAACTTCATGATAAATAAATTTGTTCTATTATATATATTCACAAATATAAATTCTTCTACATATAATAGAAGAAATGTACTAAACTGAAAAATCATCCTCAGAATCAGTTATTATAACCTTACAGCTCAGTTTCTCATTTTCCGCTCAAAAATTGGTTTGACCTAAACCCCAGGCCTCCACATTCTAGAAACAGCTAAGCTTGTTCAAATCATGAAAACACTAATATCAAAGGACATGGTAAGAAGCTGAATCTATTCAAACCTAAGGAGGATATTTTGAATTTAAAACCTTTTGCTAAATGCAGTTTCAGTAAGTATGCAAGTGTTCAAATCACTGTCCTATGGGTTAAAGTAAGATTTACTTTAGAAGGTCTCTTTTCCCCTTGAAGTTCAAGAGGAAAATAAAGCCTGGGACTAAGTCTTTTTGAGAGTTCTGAAATAAAACTAAACTGTTCTTCTAGGAGTGTAGGCAGATGTTTTCAATGACAGCAGGTAGGGAATGTTGCTTCTTTTTATTTCTTTCTTTTTTGTACTCTTCTGCAAAATATATGCCTCATTTTCATGGCAACATGAGTGTCTAACTGCGACTACGGATTCCACTAGAAACAAGAGTAGAACACAACTGAAAAAATTAGATATACTTAAGGTTCATATTTATGTTCAAGGAAGATCTTGGCAATCTCTTTCGCAACATTAACAAAATCAGATATTCTTATAAAAAAAAAATATCTTATCCTAAGGTAAATGTTGAGAATAAACATATAGTTAAAAAGGTCCTCCCCTTCTTCTCAATTTAATTAAAATCATTACGGCTGGAGAAGCTCCACTGTCAACATTGACAGTATCTAGAAATCAGACTTTCCAGTAGTGAATAGAGAGGGCTAATGTCTTGTATGGGACAAATCACTGGGAATTTCAAGTCCACTGGCTTTCATGTGATCAACTTTATATATTTGGCACAAGTTGGAATTTTTCTACCAATCCTTTCTTTTTAAGAATAAGAAAATGTTATGTATCTGTGTACCTAAGATCTCCAATATATTATGTTAGGGAATTACTTAATTTCCTTGTCTTCAACTTCTTCATTGCTTTTCTCAGAATATTTCTTTAATGTATGGAAGAGTTTATGCTCTTGTGTCCAAGCATAAACTTTTGTGCCTCCTTGTAGTAGACTCTTTTATGAGCATCTTCCAGAACAGTAAGACCAAATTACATGGCCTATGATAAGCACACATGAAGATAGTATATAATCTTTTTACTTTGAAAGAATTCTATGATAGTATCTTTGTTGTTTCCAGATTCAATAGCTAACTGAAGTCTCTATAGTCAAAACTGTATTAAGCTCTCACTTTAGCCATGTAGACAAAATGTCACCTCAAAAGAGTGATTAACAGGGCTGAAATTGTCTCTGGAGTATTTTTTCTTTTGACACCAGAAAACATGTAAGGCAAACAATTTCTCATTTTTACTTAAATTACTTTTTCAGTTTGGATCAGGAAAACCATTCTGAAGCAAATTAATTATTCAGAATACTTTGGTTTCTATTGTAGATCTTTCTTGAAAAGCTATGACCTGGAATCCTTTCAGAAGCAGTACGTGCTGCAAAAGTTTACCTAATGGTCCTCAACAATTACCAGGCATTTAGCTCTTCAGACTAGACAAGACCTATACATGTAAAACCCGAAAACATGTTTAATGTAGATATCAGGTCCTTTGTATGACTTGTTCTAGCTTTAAACTTGGTACTATTGCTCCACAGCATTTAATAACATTGAGAGAAATTGTTCATTGTTTAAAACTAGGAGGCATGAACCTTGGACAAAATCTGTTTCTTTTTCTATATAAAAAACAGTTTAACCAGATTTGTAGTTTATGATAAATTACATACTGGTATATTTGTAGATTACGTTATTTGGCACTTAATGCCACATCTTTTGTAACAGCTTTATAGATGAGGTATACATTACATTAACCCCACTCTAAAGAAAAAGGAAGTGAGAAAGATTAACAGCTTCATCCAAAGAGTTGAACAGTGCATAGGGGCTAGGCCTCTATGACTTTTTAAAATGTAAATTAGAACAACAACAGCAAAACAGAAATAAGTATGAGTAACAGTAAATAAAGGTTGGGGTTTTTTTTAAAGAAAAAGTTGTTAGTAAATAGTAAACTTTAAGAGGCTACTGTAGTTTTTCTTCACATATCTGATAGTCAACTTAAAAACTGAGCAATTTAAGAAAACATTTGACTATGCAACTGCATTATAAAAGAGGAGTCCTAAAAGTTTTTGCAGCACTCTATGCATTGAAAGTGGTTTTGTTTAATAATCAGTGAGAAGTATTATTATTCAAGTAATATTGAAGATCCCAAAATTACCTGGCTGGGCGTTTGCCTAGGAAGGAACTGTGAAAAAGCTGAACTTGTAACAGAGAATGCAATAGTTGCCTACAACCTAACTCAGTGATAAAAAAAAAAAAACAAAAAAAACCCAAAAAAACCAAAACCCAAACAACTGTATGCAATTGGTTTGACGATTATAGCAACCGAGAAGAAATGTGAACTGATTACGGAAGGCATAAGAAAGAATATGAATGGAAGAAACTAATTCTGTACAGCACCTGGATGCCTATAAAATGTAACTGAAAAGTAAATGAGAAAGGAGAAGAAAACAGCAGAAGAAAATTCCATATCTAACAACATAAAGGTAAAATGTAACATGAAGTAACAGCACCATGAAGTGAGATACAAAACAAGAACCCACACTGTCCCATGCTGCCTCCTAAGGTCTGATCAAATCTTACTGAACCATGGTTCTGCTTATTTGTTACAGATGCTAAATTAGTTTGACATATCCTTTAGGCCACACACTGAGTGACTGGTGGCGTACTGTGTAAATCTATACATCCTGTGAAGTAATGTACTAAGTCAAAATACCTCATTGCTTTCACCAAAGGAATTTCCTTGCACATCTCTTTTAAGGATCTGTTGGAGGATGGATCAAAAGTGTTTACTTAATCTGCTGTCCCAGCTGGTGAGTAGCAGTGCCCCTCAGTTTGTGTGCAGCAGTGTCACCCACAACTGTCTTGCTCCCAGTTCTCACCGCTCTCATCTACTTTGCAAAGAGTATGATCAGATGCCCAGTTCTCACCATGTTTTAGGGGCAGGCAGAGAGAAGTGAAGCTCTTTCATGAAACTACACAACAGCTCACAGAAAACTGTAGAATAAACTGAGGAGTGCTTTGGCTGTTTGTACATGTCTTTATGTTCAGAGATAGAGATAAGTAAACACCCTCCTGTCATCAACTTGTCTTTCTACGTTTTCAGACGAGAAGTCTGGTTCATTCTTCTGAAGAAAAAGAAAAAAAAAAATAGTGCAAGAGGGTCACTGAACTGGTTGATCTCAAAACCATGGATTATTTGCTGAGGTAGATGTTATTTAGACATGTAAGTGTAGCTTTTATTTTCTCCAGCATGAAATAATACTCTTAGATTCAAAACTCCTAAGATATGAGTCCTTTTTATTTGTCATCTACTGTGTTAAACAGGAATCATTGGCCATACATGGAATACCTATACACTATTACAGTATTTCTATTAACGATATACAAAGTACAAGAAAGAAAGATTCCTAATGAACACGCTAGTCTCTTCCCCTATCAACAGACATCTGATTTGCAAGTATATTCTTACCTCTCTGATAGTCAAAATTCATGGCCTTTTTGTTTTTCTCTCTAAGTGAGAGAAACTGATAGGGTAATGAGGTTTCTTTCAGGAATTTTCCCTATAAGGTATATAAAATCTCCTTTTACCTCATACAGTTTATCTTTGCCACTTCCTGTATCCTATTTTGGAGTCAAGATTTAACCATGGTTTCTTAAGGAAACTCACATTACCATTGTTATTCTATAGTCTATTTTCTAAGTCCGTGCCGTTTCCCTTTGCGTGTTTCTCTTTTTCACACACTCTTAAGTTCTATTCACACACCGCTTTCACCCACTTATTTCAGAGTCCAAAATTTTTACATGATCTTTTGTTTTAAGTGATTAAACAATGTTTTGTTCTTATGTGACATCTATTATTACATCATAAAGCAGCCTGTTCATATTCCATTTCTCTCCAAGGAAAACGACCAAGTTCCTCCTCTTGTCTTCATATTAAGAACACATATTCTGAGTTTCACCCATGCCTTAATTGACAGAAAATGATCTTTGACTAGGTGGTTGACATGTTCCACATCTCTATCTGACTCTGTTTTTCAAAGGAATGAGAAGTGAAGTTTTTGGTTATCATGCTCATTACTTCTCCAACATTCATACTTGCAAAAAAATTTGAAAAATGACTAAAGATTGTTTAAACTTAGACTGCCTACTAGGAATCTGATAGATTATAAGAAGGATGACTTTAACAGAGATAGCAATAAGGTAATAAGAATTTGTTATTGTTTGTAGTATTATCAAGATGCTTATTACTATCCACAACTTGTCAGTAAGCTGTTCTCTTCCTTGTCACAAAACAACACAGTTCTAGTGGTAATGAACTTAAGAGTAGGAAAACACAAGTATATGATATTATAAATGCATTTTCTTTTCCCACTGATGCCTTTTAGTTTGCAAGATACAGTTTGAGGAAGGTATTCTTAACCACAGAGCTGCCTCCAAGAATCCTGGGCAACTGTAATAAATGACCTTCATCCATATACCTTATTTACCCCAGTTATGAAAGTATTCAAGTTATGTCTTTCTCATAATATAAACCTTTTTTGGAAGTTTCTTTAAATAAAGGACGTTACCAATGAAGCTCAGCCTAACTCTAATCAGATGATGAATTGAATACATTCTTTCCAGTCCATCTGTGTTTATCATTCCCACTAACTTATAAATAAATTTCTGGGTAAATAGTTCACCAAATTATAGATGGTGATGTTCTCTCTGCAGTTGGCAAGGTGCTGTAACCTACATAACCATCTTCAGTGTCTGGTGTTTACTGTAAATGTCTCTATAGATTAAAAAAATAATAATTCTATGAGGTTTTTTGGCTAGATAAACAACCTCTTTGTTTTACATGCCTTGCATAATGTTGGTCTACATAAAGTGGGTCCTGTCCTCTATCTTCTTAGTAGTCATACTCTTTACCTTTGAATGACTGCTTCTGTATATTCTGTATATGTCACCAGAAGAGTACACAGAATTCCTGAGATGATTTTATAAATGTTTTTATAATAGTTTTGATATTGGTTTACCCAAAATATTTTGCTTGATACCCCTCAAGATAGTGCCTTTTCATTCCACATTGATGACTTACAATTACCCTGTCATCAATCAATATAACAGAATCCTTCATCCGCTTTGTCATCCAGCTGGTAGCTCTTTCCCTATTAGCAGAGGTATGGTTTTAATTCCCCAGGTGGATTGCACTTCATGTTATCATTTTTATTGTTTCTTTTTTCAAGGTCGTCTCATTCTTCCCAGGAGACATTTGGGTACTCCTATGGCTTTGTACATTTCACAACGTCTTGTCATCATAAAAATCCATTAGCATCAACTATATCACTGTCACTAAGCAAGCAAGGTATTGAAGATTAGCCACAAAATTAATCCATTGAGTACTCCACTAGTAATCTCCCTATCACACAATAATTCTTTATTCAACTTACAATTCTTGTACTAACTACCATCTTAAGTGAAAATTTCCCATGGGGTATCATATCAACTGTTATAAAGAAGTCAAGATAGATTAGATCTTTCACAACCCTCTTGTCTATAAAAGTAGTCATTTTGTTAAAGAAAATATTACATCAGTCTGACACAATCCATCTTTGCTAATCCCCTGCTTCGATTTATCCATTTGCAATTCACCTTAATTTATTTAACTAGTGCTTCCTTCGTAATTTATTCTGCTGACTGTGGCCTCGCGTTGAGGTCAGACTGGTGGTTCTGTAGTTGTCCAGTTTGATTTTTCATCCTCTTTTAAAATATAATCATTGTAGCCTACTTTTGTAATTTGAAAGTTCGTGTTGGGTGTAAATGGCAAGTTTTTGGTAGCGGTGGACTGCTGAGCAGTCTCTGTGAGAAGAAACAAAGGTCTGCCCTGTGCTGGACACAACCGGTTCCATCCAGCTCCAACAGACCCACCACAGAACACAGCTGAGCACATAAGCAAAGACAGTCGTGCCTCTGTGAAAACATATTTAAGAAAGGGCAAAAAACATTGGAAAGAGAGAAGCGGAAGGCACAACAGAGGGAAGAGCACAGGAAATAAGGGAATAAGGAATCCAGAGGAGACACTCTATGGCAGAGTAACTACATGTCTGAAGGGCCTACTGCCCTGGAGGACCCGTGCCAGAGCATATGAAAAGGGTGAGAAACAAGGAGCAGCAGAGAGAAACCACAATGTACTGACCCTAAAGAGACTGAGTGTAACCTGTGGTTATAACAAGACAGGACAACAAGAATCTGAAATTAAATACTGAAGTGAAAAACAAAGAGGGAGAAGGAGAGGAATTTGGAGTGAAATTAGTCTTGGGAAATGGGGAGAAAAGGTGTTTTGAGGTTTGTTGTCTTTTTTCTGTGGTCTGAACAGTAATGGAGTCTGACAATAACTTATTAACAAAGGTTTATAGATGCAGTAAGAAAGATAAGCAGCAATGTTCCCATATGGCAACTCACCCAATCACCGATAGCGCATACAGGATCATAAGTGATGCTGTGGCTCCATCAGCCTGCCATTTGGTGTCCATGTCATCTGGCAGCAAGAGCCAATGGTGCAACAACCAATGGTGCAAATGACTTTAATGTGTGGGTAGGAGTCACACTGCCCCTTAGCTCCATCAGTGGTAGTGTGATTTCAGAGACTCACACCTTTCATGGATAATGTGGGCAGCATCCTGCCTACGTTGCCAACGTTGGTCATGGAGAAGGATGTCAGTTTCCCAATATCTGAATTGGTAATTAAATATTTATGCTAATTGCCAATAAATGAAGTTAAATTCCACAAGCTCATGGAATCACGGATCACAGAATCACGGAATTGTCAGAGTTGGAAGGGACCTCTAGAGATCATCTAGTCCAACTCCCCTGCCAAAGCAGGACTGCCTAGAGCACATTACTCAGGACTGCATCAAGGCGGGTCTTGAAAATCTCCAGAGAAGGGGACTCCACGACCCCTCTGGGCAGCCTGTTCCAGTGCTCTGTCACCCTCACCGTAAAGAAGTTTCTCCTCATATTTAAGTGGAACTTCTTATGTTCCAGCTTGTGCCCGTTGCCCCTCATCCTATCGCTGGAAACCACTGAAAAGAGTCTGGCTCCATCATCCTTCAACCCACCCTTTAGGTACTTGTAAACATAGATAAGGTCTCCCCTCAGCCTTCTCTTCTCCAGGCTAAAGAGCCCCAGCTCTTTGAGCCTTTCCTCATAAGGGAGGTGCTCCAATCCCTTAATCACCTTAGTTGCCCTGTGCTGGACTCTCTCCAGTAGTTCCCTGTCTCTCTTGAACTGGGGAGCCCAGAACTGGACACAGTATTCCAGTTGTGACCTCACCAGTGCAGAGTAGAGGGGGAGAACGACCTCCCTCGACCTACTGGCCACACTCTTCCCTATGCAGCCCAGGATCCCATTGGCCCTCTTGGCAACAAGGGCACATTGCTGACTCCTGGAAAGTTTGCTATCCACCCGGACTCCCAGATCCTTCTCCTCAGTAGTGCTTTCCAGAAGATCCATCCCTAGCCTATATTGGTGCCTGGGGTTCTGATTGTGCTTGACAAATCATATTGCTGTCTTTACTTAAACCCACAAGGTTTCTCACTCTTGTTCTTCCCCATTTTCTCCCTCCATCCCCCTGGGGCAATGACAGGTGAGAAAGTGGCTAGGTGTATGCTTGGCTGGTAACTGGGGACAACCTATAACATCGATGTATAAAAATATTGGCTATCAGACCCGCAATTCAACCCACTTACTCTTTCAAGAACTGGTGAGACAGATCTGATAACTTCAGAAACTTTTAGGAAAAAAGATAGTAAGATGACAAATACTGTTCTAAGTGAAACATTAATAAAATATTCACTAAAAAAGACATGAAATCAAACATTAAAATAATATGAAACTAAAAATAATTTGGCCTGCAGCTATGCAGATTGATTCATGCAGAAGTTATTGAAAAGGTATGCCATATAGTACACATGACAACAGTTAACTTTAGAGGGTTTTTTTGTTTGTTGGCTTGCTTTTTATTTCTGTTTCTTAAATGAATAGGAGCTTTACAACAAATGCAAATATTTGAATGCAATCTGGATACATGAACATACATTACTTTTTTTTTTCACATTAAGAAAGCCACGAAAGCAAATGTGTTAAAGCTCAACTTGGCAAAGAAAAAGATAGGTTAGGGAATGTGCAAATAATATTTACTGGAGGGACAAGATATTTTTGGAAAAACATCTGCTAAGTGCATCAAAAAAGTAGTTTGGGACTCTCTTCAACATGATCCCAACAGCATGATTTTGTTGACTTACAATGTACTGTCGGGATTACACAAATATTTCTTTAATCTATTTTCCCTCCTTGCATATTCCCTCTATGCTCATTAATTGCCCTAGGAAGGCAGAGTAATAGAGACTTCACTTGCTTTCAAGAGCACACTTGTTTAGACAGATGCTGAACTTTGAAAGTAAAATGCCTTCCAGTGAAAATTCTGATAGATCTTAAACCCTGAAGAAATCAGCTCAGACTTCCACAGAAAGCATCACTCCCCTCTACAGAACACCAAAACAAGATGTAATGGCACATGCAGTTTCATCCAGCAGGGCAGCTGCTATGATAACTGGAATGATAACTGTGTCTAGACTTAATTTTGAAGTGAACTATGGACTTGGTTTTAGGTCCTGGTCTCCTAAGAATTAAATCTAATACCTCACTGAGGCACATGTAGATCCCACGTGAAATCATACTGGTTTTGGCTGGGATGGAGTTAATTTTCTTCATAGCAGCCCTTACAGTGCTATGTTTTGCATCTGTGACCAAAACAGTGTTGATAACACACTAACGTTTTTGCTATTTCTAAGCAGTGCTTACATAGCATCAGTGTTTTCTCCATTTCTCACTCTGCCCCCAGTGAGTAGATGGGGGGATGACAAGAGGCTAGGAGGTATTGCAGCTGGGACAGCTGACCCAAATTGACCAAAAGGATATTCCACACTATATAACGTCATGCTTATCAATAAAACTGGGGGGGTGGCAAGGGGTTGCCCTTGCTTGAGGACTGGCTGGGCATTGGGTTGACTGATGAATGATTGGTTTTGCATCACTTGTTTTATTTGCTTTGTTTTCCTGTGGGTTTTTGTTGTTGTTGCTTTTCTGTTTTGTTTTGGTTTTCCTTAACTTATTAAACTGTGTTTATCTCAACCCATGAGTTTTCTCACTTCTGCTCTTGCAATTCTCTCCAACATTCCGCTGCGGGGAGAGAGAAAGAAGCCATGTGGGGTTTAGCTGCTACTGGTGTTAACCTAAAACAGAGATGAACACCAAAACTCCTTTATTCTGAAACTATAAAATGGGATAAAGGGATGATGCAGACCCAGGTTTAGTCCTGTACAGAGATGGAATGTGCCTTTGTCAGGCATCTCCAGCTCGGAATTACAAGTACTGCAGAATGGGGTACTCATTCAGCAGTATTGACATCTCCTATGTAATCTTTTCCTTAACTTTTTTGGCTCCAGAATATATAAATCCCTTTCATCACTGTAATGGCAGACATGAAGTAGCATCGCTTTTTTTCCCCAAGATGTTCAGGCTGCTTGTTGAACATCATGTGAAGGGTTGTCCTTGTACACTAAGCTCTATCATCTAGACAAATAAATTACTTGTTACTAACTGTATTAGAAACAGCAAATGTAGGACACAAAGAATAAAAGGAAAAATGAAGGGCTGACACACTCTGTCTTACCAGAGGATTTATTTGTAGACTCAGTAAGTGCTGTCTATTATTATAATTGGCAATCATGTTAAACATTCTGCTAAAAATGCAAATAATTTTTGAGCATGTATGTGAAGTTGTATGCAACATTTCACTCTTAAATCATATTGACAGCCATCTGGCTAAAATTACACAGAATCATAGGTTATGATTTTTTGAAGTCTGAAGTTTAGAATAAAAAGCATTTCCATTTTATGTTTGCCTGATATATTCCATGATACTTCATGATAAGTCAGATGGACAATTATTAAAAACTATTTCAGTTTTGTTTTCCTTATAGTTACTTTATAATAACAATGCTTAACTTGTAAGAAGTTCACTGTTTTATGGTAACTACATACTTACAGCATTAGCAAGCAATATCTTCAGGGTTCTGGCTTGTGAAATACAATCTATACTTCCTTCATAACACAGGAAAATTAAACAAAGAAACAAATTACTCTCCTTTGCCTAATATGAAAAATCCTATTGTCAAAAAGACTGTCATAAAACATTAACAAAAGATCAAAGCTATTTGGACAAGGTATAGGAAATGTAAAATAGAAGTTAATAGAGGTTAACATTCCCCTATTTTGTCCATTATCTTAGTTGCTGATGTTGAATGATTTATTCCTAGTTAATGAATAAACAACATATTCTAATCCCCAGGGCTCAGACAGGAAATCATCCATGCATGCTAGGTATATTAAAGTGGACGAAAGTGCTACAGGTGATAGGATGTAAGAATTAGCCCAATGTTATATACAGTACCATTCTAATTCCTCTCTCACAAATACAAGAGAATAATGGTCTTTTTGTGACAGTTAAGGATTATCTTACTTTTAAGTAAAAAAGTTAGGTAAAAGTTACACAGTCTTGTAACATGCACTTGAACTGTAGCTGAAAATTCTTTCCCAGTCCTTCTCATTTCTAAACAAATCTGTTTCTCAGCTACACTGGGAAAAGAGGACAAGATAACCTGCTTTTGAATAGCAGAAATAGGAAATTACTGAGTATGGTAGACAGATAAGCCAGCAAAATCATAGTCATGAGTAGGAGAGAAAGAGGTCCCAGCAGTGTCTTTGGCCTTACGCTCAATCAAAAGAGGGTCAATGGCAGCAACAGAGCTGCTTCCCAAACACTATCTTCTGTTGTTGACAGCAAAAACAAGTGTGCATCTTTATCAGGAGAATAGAATAGTGTGTTCTTTGTCCATTTCCCTATTATTAACAGAGGAGAAGAGTCAAGATTATACTAATAATAGGTAAGGGGTTGAGAAGCTGAAAGAATGATAAATTTCCCTTTTGAGTTCATCTACCAAGTAGAAACCAGATAGCCTTCCCCCCTGCATTATCTTAAAGACAGGCACACAATTTCAGGGTTTGCAAGGTATTTCTGGATGTGGACATGCAGGCTGTAGAGCCTTGTTAAATCATTACTGATGTTGAAAGTATGATCATTCCAGAAGAAAAATTTGCTGCTACTTTGTGATGTGCAAAACAAAAGCTCTTCTAGAGTAACAGGGATTTGTAGCTGAAAGATCCTTTCTTCATTTTTCTCTCAGCTTAACATGTGATTTCCGTACCTTCATTCAAGTGGAGTGAAGATCAGAGGTGGTGCCAGATTTGTGAAGTTGCTGTGGAGATGTCTATCTTAGGAAGAGGAAATATGTAAGAAAGGAATTTGATGAGAATTTCCCACTCTCTCCTGAAATTTTCCATGAAAATATATAGGGGAATATTTTGAGATGAAACTTTATTTTACCCTATTTACTACTAACTAAACAGTTTTATTACTCAGATCTGGAGGAATTTACCTTTAATTAATGATAAAGAATGTTTTATTAGATAACATAGTCTCTTCCTTTATTTGATGCCTTCCATTGCTCTACACTGCTCTGTAGATGTCAACAGCATATTTGCCATAACACAGTATACTTTTTTACTCCATTTCTTTTTCCTTAAATTGTAATTATTGATTAAATAGGTAATACCTTAAATCCTTGACATTTGAAAACTGGCACTATACATTAAGTATTCTTTAACAAAATGGCAGACGACAATTGGATAACTTTAGGACAGTTAGTCTGACATCTATTATCGGCACATTAGTGGAATACTAATACATGACTCAACTGATAAAGAATTAAAAGAATATAATTAGTCCCTGACAACTGGATTTAACAGAAAGTAGGTCTTGCCAAAAAAATTGCATTAATTCTTCAAACAGATTGGAACACTGGATGATAAAGGTACTTCATTCTTTTATTTGAGAAATGCTAAACAGCATTATCTTTCAAAAAATAAAATTATAGAATAAAGATAATATCTACATTAAAATAAGTGGGAAATGAATGTGAGTTATCATAAGTGATTACCCATGTAAATGTTTCTAATAACATTCCTCTGAGACTAATACTGTGATTAATATCATATACTAATATATATAATACAATATATAATAAAATACATTTCCTATCTGTTAGCTTAATATTTTATATATTAATATTTAATGTTTATAAATATATTTTATATGTTTTGTACATATAAAATATATACTGTGATCAAAATTTTTATCTGTAGCCTGAATATAAAAACAAAACCTCTGGCAGTAACATTTTCAAATGTTACTAATATCAGGAAGTAGTGATAAGAACATGGCAGTTATACTGGACATCTGGATGCCAAATTAACCTGCGTACTGCTAAATAACACACTGTAGAAACAGAATTGCTAGCACATAATTATACACTTCATAACTTGACTGAACAGGAGAAAGTGTCCTATTTCTCAATATCTCTGAGAAAGTGTTAAGGATCATAGTGGCCAGACACCTGCACATCTCTGTATAACATTCTGCAACTGTGCTGTAGTTAGAAAAAAAATACTGTAATCCTTGACATTATAAAATGAGTGATTATGGAGTAGGAACTTGGGAATGTGGAAAGGGATTTTACTTTTTTTCATATACTGTGCATAAATGTACTGTGAGTATATGTACTGTAAATGTTTTCAAGGTGTCCTGCATACTCTCCTTGCAGAAAGCAACTCTGGAAGGGCAACCAAGCACTATCCTCCAGATTTGGCACATGGCACATTGTATGATTGTGCATATCTTGTGGAGGAGATCTGGGCAAGAAAAAAGCATACCTTGCTCTTTACAACCTGAGAAGAAGCTTTTTCAGAGAAGTATAGCTAAAAAGTAAGCCCATCCAGCATATGAAAAGAACACTAAGAAATTACTTGATTACTGCTTATGTATTCCTTAGAAGAAAAATACTAATTAATAAAGGTCTCTTTAGTTTAGCAGAGAAAGGAAAATCAAGTAAAAATCAATGGTAGCTGAAACCAGGCAAATTCAATTTGGGCATAAGGCACAAATATCAGAGTGAGAGTAATTAACCACTGGAAAAAGATTTTTTCAGTCCAGTTAAATACAATACATTTTTAATCAGACACAGTTATTGACTCTGATGAAATCTTGACTTTGGGGTGCCTGCATAAAATGCAAAAATGTGATCTCTAATACACAGCAGGAAAGACAAGCTGATCAGATGGCCTTAGTTAACCTTTTATATTATGATTTCATCTTTCAGTAATCTCAACTGATAACTGATTTTATCTATTATCCACTGCTAAAATAAAAAAACTTCTTAACAGAAGAGCAGAATGTTTTCAGTTCATTTTACGCTATTTTTATTCTTTTTGGATCTTATAAACTCTCCAATAGGCTTTACAGAAATGTATTCAGAAGGTGTTCACAATAACACTTGTGGAAAATATCTCAGATGTTTCTTAGTCGTTTCTTTAGAAAATCCATTTCCCCACTCATGAGGGATTTATAAATCAGCTGCTATAAACCTTATAATGATTCTGATTTTAAATAGTTTAAAATGCTTTCCCTAGTTCT
This sequence comes from Numenius arquata, assembly GCF_964106895.1. NCBI lineage: Eukaryota > Metazoa > Chordata > Aves > Charadriiformes > Scolopacidae > Numenius > Numenius arquata. The sequence continues at coordinate 100,979,117 of NC_133576.1, read as the reverse complement.
AGCATCAGGACAGTTTACATATTTTGCACATCATTGTTTACAGCTTTCATTTTATAAGTACAATTCTTTAAATGAATTTAGATTCTTTGATGTTTATAGATGTTGTTTATAGAACTATATCTATTGAAACTGTGATCCTCAGTTCATCCAGAAGGGAAGGAGAAAACAGACACTGACCATATGAGCTTCCCTGCATTACATTTGCCAATAGGATAGATTAGGTCATGGGAGAAATTAAGAAACTATACTTGACAGATAATGGTAGCTCCTATTTTATTACCTGTAAACAATAGATATTGTTTATATCAATTTTAAAGGGTTTTCGTATTCATAGAGTGCTGAATCCTTTATGATTTATAATAATTTGGCTGTTTCAGAATTCAGAAATGGAAAGGAGCAACCTAAAAACTCTCAAATTTAATTTAATTAAACTAAATCTACAATAGGCAATTTTCTGAAATGTTGAACACCCTCATTCCTTTCTACTCCCATTTTGGGGCTGCTGAGCATGTAACCTGGCAAAATGAACACAGTTGGATTTGTGTGATTGATAGTACCAAATATATTGATCACAGTAATTTTTTTACAAGTTTTTCAGATGTGAAGACACCTTCAGTGTTTGTGAATTATTTGCTTTCTTAGTTTGGCTTTGCTTACTTTTATGTTTACCTAGTCCAAAGTGTGTATCACCAGAGGACCTTTTGTAAAGCCCTAGAGAGATAATTCTACTCTCTTGATTCTACATTTCTGACCTTATGCATATATCAAAAGAATTTATGCTACATATAGATTGCTTTTGAGATATCTCAATGTTAAAAACTTCCTTATATGCATTCTGTTATTTTTAAAGTGACATTGAAACTCTGATCAGCTCCAAAGTAAAAACCAAAAACTTTCCTTTTAGCCTTAGTGTTCTGCTGCAATATCTATATTGTATGATGCCTTTAAGAAATCAAATTACTACTCTAGGCACAAGTCAGAAAAACCTGATACACATGACATTTCACTTTTACGAATTTACTTCACATTTTAAAGCCACTTTCTCTTCCTCATATTTCTAAAAGTAAGTTGTCTTTTATTATCATCATGTTATACTTAGGAAATTCTTGTCTTGAAGGAAATAATTCCTTCACTTTCACTTATGAGTCAGTAACCAAGCTCAAATTAGAATTCACCATTCTGAGCTCCACACTCTAAACAATGCCATCTTGTTATTTCTTCTAACAGTGTTATGAAAAGATGAAGTGAGGCATAATATTTGAGGCTTTCTGTCATTTTCAGTCTGTTGTTAATCACATCCACTGCTTGAATTTTATTCTGTGACATTCAAAACACGGTTTTCACGTGGATATTTTCATACCATTCCTTCCAGTTCTTCCTATAACTTTCTGTTAAATTTTCATCTGAAATGTTGACAGGCATCAGATATTTCTGCACATTATTAGATCACCTTTCCATTATATCTTAACCAAACTAGACATATTTAGTTTTTAAAGCTTTTCTCCACAAGTGAATTTTGGGAAGCCTTTAACCAACTTTGTTATCCTTGTTTGCATCCTAACCAATTTTCTGGTCATTAAGTGAAACTGAATAAGCACCACGGCACATGGTTGTATATGGGTAAGAAAGAAAGAAAGTTAAAGGACACATTTTATGCAACAATGTGTTTAATACATAATCTGAATAGCTAATGTTATATACCTCAGGTAAGATAGGAGACCAATGAAATGCTGATTTCATTGACTTCCATGTCAAAATATTCACTAACTTCAGTTGGGATAAAATTTATCTGATTTACCAGATTTTAAGGATATTTAAAATTTATGTATTTGTTCTGTCAGGTTACTATGTTAAGGGCTAATCAGCATAAAAGACAAATGCAAAAGTAAACAGTAATAAATCAAGCACACAGAGATATTAAAACCCTAATAAATTGCACATAACAGAGAAAATAGCAAGGAACAGAATTTTCACCTTAGTGAGAGGCTACCATTCAAGTGCAGCCAGTGAAGAGATTTAACCAGACCTTTGTGACAGATATGAAAAACAAACAAACAAACTTTCATGAATCTCATAGGGAAAAAATTCTTTACACTTGATGTACATATTTTATATATTTTATATATTTATATATTTATATTTTGTATATATTTATGGAAATTAGATCTGGTTGGGATGGAACATTTGAAAATCTGACAAAATCACTCCAGTTTTAAACTTTAAAAGTAAACTTTACTAAATCACTTCATTAACAAAACACAATACTACTCTTATTTCTTACACATTCTTAATTGTGATCATGACATATATGATGTTGTTGGTCTTTAACTTTTATACTGTAAATTAGCTGTGAGTATACAATACCACAGAGCAGTTGTTGCATAGCTAGCACTGAAGGCAGTGGACCTTGGTGGTTCTCTGAGGTCAAGGTAATTAGACTTGAGAGCTCTTTGGAAATAGAAACCAAAACTGAAGAAGACTTGTCTTCCTTCTTCACCGTGCTTTCCTTTCATGCTTGGCACTTTCATGATGTTTGCCTCCCTCCCAGAAGGAGTTCTTCTCTGCTCCCAATGCTTTGTATCTTGTTTTGTTTTTTTTTTTTTTCCAGTCACTGTTCTTGTGTATTCACAAAAATGAACTGCCTATTCGCAATGTGTTTCTCCTACTATGTCCGACACCACGTCTTTCTTTGACCTTTTGGGGTCCTACTGGTAGCACTTTGATATAAAAGGCTTATATACTGTGTCTGGATATGCCATCACAGTATTATAAAATAGTTGTATACTGTTCTTGGTTTCATTGCTTCAGTATTTTTATTTTTGGGTTCAAGGCAAGACTGAATATTAATTCATTACTAGTTTTGTGTAAGCAAGTTGCTGGTCAGTATCCTTGTTGGGCCGAGTCCTGTGCTTCATCACGAGTCTACTCTGTCATTGTATTAAATGCTATTCTTTTTTTTTCTGTTCTAACAGGAGTTCTGTATTGTCTCACATAAAAACCTGTGCTCTATGCATGTGAGCTAGGTAGATGGGTGACTGAGCGATTGAATAAGTATGTGGTCTCCTACAGATCTTCAAGCTGGGCTAGTCAGTGAGTAGGGATACTGGAAGCACCCAAGATTGGCATTGGAGGCTGCACAATAGGGCCCAAAGACAGCACATGTATTCTGGACAAACCTCAGGTCTGATCTGGGGTTTAAAGGTTTGATTTATGAATTAAAAAGTAAGTGTGTATATTCCACTAGTGAATTTCAGGCCTGATCAGATATTATTCACGTGTATGTGGGTATAGTCTCTCTGTCTTGGTCTGTGTTGCTGGTCACATTAGTTTTGTGTGTGTATTTGCATCTTGAAAATTTTTTTCTGGTCCTGGGACTAATGGGAAATAAAAATTAAAAAAAAAAAAAAAGAAAGAGAAAAGGGCACCTACAGCTGACAAGGACTCTGAATTATCATAGATATTTATCTCAGAAAGGGATTAACAATTTTTTAAGTTTCCTATTTTCCTTTTCTTGAGAGAGGAACCTTGTATGCTATCTGAAATTGTTACACAGAGTTAGTAAGTTCTGGAAAGTGGGATATGGTTTCTTACTATCAGGAATTTAAGTGTAATTATAGGCCCTAAATCCCAATTTAGCCAAGATTTAGGTAGTCTAGATATCACCTCATTTCTCAGTTTAATGACTTATATTTTAAAAATTATTAAATCACTACTGTAGCATGTAGATATTTCTCAGCAACTATGTTTCTTTCCAAAAAAATCTTAACTAGTGGCTAGCAAAACCCAAAATTGATAAATAACGTTAATATTCTGACTCTAAGGACTTTGTTCAATCGCCTGCACAGAAGCCCCTAGAGACACCCCTGTATGATATAGGCAATAAGGATATGTATGTATGACTGGCAAATGGAGCACCAAGAGTCCAGAAGGCTGGAGCTTTTCTAGAGTGGTGGGTTCACACCAGTTTTCTTATCACAGGACATCTCAAAAAGCAGTAGGCAGTTATTCTGAGGTAAGTGTATCAGTTCCTTACTGCTCCAATTACTGGATGAGGGATTTCCATAATACTGCTAAGCACAAAGGCAATTTATATTCATGTCCATCAAGGTCATGAGTGACAGTCTCATTTTAAGTGATATGGTGTGTCTGTACTAGACAATGGAATCGAATACTGTAAAACTGGTGTTCCAGTTCTGAAACCTTGGCCTATAGTCTGTGTCCTGCATTTTGCATGTAAAACAAAAACTGTTCTTTCTAGTCTTGAAAAAGAGGCTGTGTTTTAATCCAGAAAACTTTTACGTTTGGCATTTAAACTAAATTATAGAAATATATGGTCGAATAAGAAGGAAAAAGTAAGAGACTTCATCTCTCTCTATTACAGTCCATCATAAAACTGTTCTATGCAAATCTACCATATACTTTGGAAAGTATTTGTAATATCATTTGTAAATTGTATTTGATAGAAATCAGCACAACAGTCAGATGGGTGTGACTGTCTATCTGTCTGCCTCAGACTTTTGATGTCTACCTGTTAAGGAAACACTACCTATTATCTAGAACAGTATCTTTAAATTTCATTCCTGTCGTGGTTTTGACCAGATTAACTAATCAGAGCGACAGATGGCCCCTCCCCCCCCCTCTAAGGAAAAGAGAGGAGAGGAAGAGATAAAAGAGATTTATGAGTTTAGAAAAAAAACTAAACTACTTTAATGAAAATATTAATAAATAATGAAATAATAAATAATAAAAAAAAAAAAAGAAAAGGGAAAAAAAAAAAATATATATACAGTATATACAAAACCGTATCAAGCTCCCAGGGTGATGATCACGTCACCGGCAGGCACAGGGGAAAAGTCCCAGGCTGGACTCGGTGATGGACAGGAGCTGGATTCCGGATCTGGAGTCAGGATTGCTCGGATCGGGATCAAAGGCAGATGAACAGACAGGGTCCTCCTCAGATGTCGGCCATTGAAGGAAGAGAGATGACCCTTTGATCCCTCAGCTTTTATACCGAGCATGATGCAGATGGGATGGAATACCCTGTTGGTCAGGTTTGGGTCACCTGTCCTGTCCGCTCCTCTCTACAGGTGTGACCCCTCTACGCTTTTCCGCTTCCGACCCTCCAACGGGGCAAATAACAAATTTACCTGACCTTGGTTGTTATAGCAATGAGTATAAGCAAGGGCCTCTCTGCATACCTTTCCTTGGTATTATCAGGTCTTATCACTATGAGAGCGAGCAGTTTCTGAACAATATGCCGTTAATTTCAGAGTTTAGTTAGACTCTGAAATTTTAGCTGGGCTAAATGAAAAATTAGCTAAAAAGGAAAAATTACTGAACAGAAAATTAGTTCTGTTTTACCTCAAACCAGGACAATTCCCTATAATTCTGTAAGATGAACTGATTTCCTTTCATAAGAAGGAAAGGGAAGAAATCAGGTCTAAGAAATTTTAGGTTTCAGCCTACAAAATAGATATAAAGATCATATGTGTCTACATATTGGCTTTGAGAGTGGATTTTTTTTGACAGGACAGGGAATAGGGGCATTTAACTTAATTAAATCTAATTTAATTTAATTTCATTAATTTCTTTGCATACTTCACTCCGTTTTATTTCATTTGATTTAAACTGTAAACTTTTGTTTCAGATCCTCCCGGAATCTCTGCTAAGGCACATGGAAAATAAAGAGGTGATTGGAGACAGCCAGCATGGCTTCACCAAGGGCAAATCGTGCCTGACAAATTTGGTGGCCTTTTACAATACTGCCACAGACTTGGTGGACAAGGGCAGAGCAACAGACATCATCTACATGGACTTATGCAAAGCATTTGACACTGTCCTGCACGACATCCGGGTCTCAAAATTGGAAGGACATGGGTTCAACGAATGGACCACTCAGTGGATAGAGAACTGGCTGAATGGCCGCACTCAAAGGGTTGTGGTCAATGGTTCAATGTCCAATTGGCAGCCAGTGACGAGTGGAGTTCCTCAGGGATTGGTACTGGGACCAGTGCTGTTCAACATCTTTGTTGGAGACATGGACAGTGGGATAGAGTGCACCCTCAGAAAGTTTGCTGACGACACCAAGCTCGGTGGCACGGTCGACATGCTGGAGTGAAGGGATGCCATCCAGAGGGACCTGGACAGGCTTGAGAGGTGGGCTTGTGCAAACCGCATGAAGTTCAACCAAGCCAAGTGCAGGGTCCTTCACCTGGGACGTGGCAATCCCAGGCACAAATGGGCGGAGAATGGCTGGAGAGCAGCCCTGAGGAGAAGGACTTGGGGGTGTTAGTGGATGAGAAGCTCAACATGAGCCTGCAGTGCGCACTGGCAGCCCAGAAAGCCAACTGGATCCTGGGCTGCATCAAGAGAAGTGTGGCCGGCAGGTCACGGGAGGTGATTCTACCCCTCTACTCTGCGCTCGTGAGACCCCACCTGGAATACTGTGTCCAGCTTTAGAGTCCTCAACACAGGAAGGACATGGACCTGTTGGAATGGGTCCAGCGGAGGGCCACGAAGATGATCAGAGGGATGGAGCACCTCTCCTATGAAGACAGGCTGAGAGAGCTGGGGTTGTTCAGCCTGGAGAAGAGAAGGTTCCGGGAAGACCTCATAGCAGCTTTCCAATATCTGAAGGGAGCCTACAGGAGAGTCGGAGAGGGACTCTTTGTCAGGAGATGTAGTGACAGGACAAGGGGTAATGGTTTTAAATTGGAAGAGGGGAGATTTAGATTAGATATTAGGAAGAAATTCTTTACTGTGAAGGTGGTGAAGCACTGGAACAGGTTTCCCAGGGAAGTTGTGGATGCCCCATCCCTGGAAGTGTTTAAGGCCAGGCTGGATGGGGCTTTGAGCAACCTGGTCTAGTGGAGGTGTCCCTGCCCATGGCAGGGGGGTTGGAACTCGATGATCTTTAAGGTCCCTTCCAACTCTAACCATTCTATGATTCTATAAGTTCAGACAGTGATCAGCTTAGTTATTTTTAAGGCTCATACAATGCTTTACAACACTAAATTACCTTAATGCTTTACAATAATAAAAAGTAGGCCAAAATGTGGTCTACTTTTAGGGGAATCTGACCGTATAGAGGGTACCTCTATGTGGATCCAGAAAACTGGCGTTCATCACTGCAGCCAGTTGTTTAAGGAGCTAACTTAGCCATGAAGCCCTGCTCAGCAAGACAGTAAAGAACTATTTTAGCTAGTAATTCAGCTAGTAGAGCCTCTCAGTTTGTGAATAATAATAAAAAAAAAATTACAGAAAAAAAAAAGAAAAAAGAAGAAACCTTTCATTTTTTACTCCGCTTAAGGAAATTATATCTTCTAGAAGATATACGCACAGTCAACATTTCAAGTATCTTGGAAAAAATAAATGAATCACCTACATTTCTTCCTCCTTACAAGTGATACCCTTTCCATGAAATTCATTTTGTACCTATTGATCAGAAAGATTGGCCATAATGCTGAAGTCAAATTGCTGGGAACTATTAATAGTTAGAATATGGGTAACTTTATTAAGTACCTTTTTATTCTAAATTAAGCAAAATTAGTATAATATTTCATGAAAATACTAGATGAAAATTAAAATTGAGGAGACAGTACACTTCAGGGTTTAAAAAAAAACAAAAACAAAACAAAACAAAACCTGTGTGCCACTATTTTAAATCACACAATACTGTTGCAAGTGGACGTATTAGAATAGGGTATATCATACTTGCTTCTGTTGCATCCCTCTTTTTTCAGCCAATAAATTTATCTCTGTAATGTGAAACAGCTCTTACAGCAAAGAATTCCCAAAATTTACTGAAGCCTAAAGGTTATGGCACTGTTGAGAATACCTCAGCCATTGGCACCTGGGCAAGTGTTCCCATTCTCCCTGGACCATTTATTTGTGTAAAGGTCCTTAGGAATATAACACTATGCTAAGCCCCATTCTCTGATAACTCTTAAGGGTATTCCTCATACCATACTTTCAATACTCAGTACAAGTACTTTCCTAAGCCCTTGTAATTGCCCTGGGAAATACTGAAACATACACACATGCATGGTATTACAAGGGTGTCATAATGTAATTTGAGATGGAGGAAGCATTTTCAGAATAATCACAATTGTTTAATGGGGCTTTTGTTTTTCTGTACAATATCTGCAACATTTTGCATTTGGGAACTCTTAGGAGTTTAACAAATGGTAGATATCGTAGTGAGGAAAACAAATATCTCACAATTTATTACATCTCAATACATAACTAGTAACAGTATCGCTCACATGCTGTTTCAAAGCACAGTGCTACCCTAGTAAACCTATCCACGTGCATTTTTTTTCATCAGTTTGTTTTTGCTAAGGAACATAGTCTAGAGGTTTCCAGGAGCTTAATATCAGTTTGTTTGCCAAATAAGATCCCATCTTTCTTGGTTATGTTTATGAGAACACATTTTCACATTAAATTGGAAACAAATGAGTCTGTTGCCATTCCTCTCTGGAGCACACATACTCCTGATGCACAGATTTAACATAGGCTTAAGGGAAGAATGATTTGTGAGAGTCTCTTGTTAAAATATTGGCAGCACATCACTGAGGATTTCCTCCAGCAAAGGAAACAGATTATACCTCTGTGAGCTGAATGCAAAACTACATGGGGTTTCTTTATGTTTATTTGTAAAATGACATAAACAAACAGCAAGAAAAACATAATTAGAAATAGTCAAACTGGTTAATGACAAAATATGGAAAAAATCCCAAAGTCAGGATATTTTCTTTGCAGCAAGAAAATGTCAGTGAAGCATTAGAAAATTCTCAAATAAACTGGAAAGGTGCTTCAATTTCAGACATCAGACTCAAAAGATTAAACATTATTGGTTGAAATCACATGCAGATAAATTACTTAAGTAACTAGCACCATTTCAGATGCTCTAAGATTCTCACCTGTCTTCTATCAACCTCTCTAGCGGCAGAAAGACAGGCATGAATTTCCATAAATACTGTCTCAAGTTTGTCCCAAGTAAATATCTGAAATACCCTAAGCATACCAAATAGCGCCAAAACTATATTTAAGCAATCATGTCCTTAATTTCTGTATTCCAATTTGTACCTGAGGTGCTGAATTGCCAATTTTTAATGTCTTCTCAGACTGTTAATGAAAAAAACCCTGCCTATTAGAAACTGTACAGGAAAACTTTGAGTACAACCCTGTACTTATATGTGCCCATGAAATTTTTGTAATATCAGTAAAATCATCTGTTTCTAGATACCAGTTTAAAATGACTGTTAACTTCCTTTAATGGTCAGCTTTAATATAGCTAAGATATTTGGGCTCTTTCTTTCATCTTCAGTTTTACAAAACTTTTTTCCACCAGGTTTGTTCTAAAGGATTATATTCCCAAGATACCTACTTAGTCAGAAAGGTATAGAAAAATATGAAATTAATATTATCTATTAAAAGATACACATGCAAATATGTCTTGTGCTATCAATAAATATCCACCAGGGTACTTAAAGAGGTACAGGAAAGAAAGAGGCAAAATAAAAATGAAAAATGTGCGTAAATATAAACTGAGTATCAAAAATCATTGGCTTAACTAATATATATTTTATACAAGTATTAAAACCAGAAGAAGAACCAGGCCAAGTGTATACTGCTGCATATTATATTTGGGCACAATATAATATGTACATTTGTGCATATGCAAATATGCATATTTGTGCCCCTGTACTCAGCACTGGTGAGGCCACACCTCGAGTATTGTGTCCAGTTTTGGGCACCTCAATACAAGAGAGATATCGAGGTGCTGGAGCGAGTGCAGAGGAGGGCAACGAAGCTGGTGAAGGGCCTGGAAAACAAATCATATGAAGAGTGGTTGAAGGAGCTGGGACTGTTTAGTATGAGGAAGAGGAGGCTGAGGGGAGACCTCATCACTCTCTACAACTACTTGAAAGGACACTGTAGAGAGGTTGGTGCTGGTCTCTTCGCACAGGTAATTAATGACAGAACGAGAGGGAATGGCTTCAAGCTCCAGCAGGGTAGGTTTAGACTGAACATTAGGAAAGAATTTTTCACAGAAAGAGTGGTCGGGCATTGGAATAGGCTGCCCAGGGAGGTGGTTGAGTCACCATCCCTGGATGTGTTTAAGAGCCTTTTAGATGTGGTGTTGGGGGATATGGTATAGGGAAAAACTTTGTAGTGTAGGGTAGATGGTTGGACTCGATGATCCCAAGGGTCTCTTCCAACCTGGATGATTCTATGATTCTATGATTCTATATTGTTAGATGTGGGCATATCCAATTTGATACTCAAGTCTCACCATCCCTGACTTATACAATACCCATGAGTTTTCTTACACTTGCATTCTGCTCGGGCACATGCCAATCTAGTCCTTTGATGAAGAACATCTTTTGCACAAGGAGTTTGGATTTAATCTTCATTATGAAACCTTTATGGCATCTGAGTTCAAACATCAGAGCTAAGGCACCTGTCCATAGTGTGGGTGGGCCTGTATGGTGTTAAAAAACTGGAGTATACTCTCAAGTATTTTACTAAACTCCACAAGCTTTTATGGCCTATGAAGTATTTGTGTAAGTAAGCTTGACAGTCACATTGATGTAAATTGTCACTGTTCTGCAGAATTCAAGCAGCTCTGACTACAAATAATGCCATTCTTTGTTTCTCTTAATATTCATCCATAGGTAGCCTAAGAGAACACACTCACAGCAGGTAACAGGGTTCCCTTAACATCATCTCTTCTTACAGCAGAATCCACTCATAAACAGACACTATTAAGTAATAGAGTCACTATAGAGATGTTTTACAGCAGTTTACAGCTGCTTTTCCCACTTTTAGATTAAAAATATGTTAATGGGATAAAAGAATGACCTCTAGAGTCAACTGTTATGGAAGGAAAACGTATAGAGATTTACACTATTTACAAAGTCTCAAGCTTTGCAGTATTTCAACTGTTAGCATCCCATTTTGTTCACAATTACTTCATAATCGTGGATATACATACCGTTTTAGTTATGGAGAAATGGTCTGATGGAAACCTCATGAAGTTCTACAAGGAGCAGTGCAAAGTCCTCCACCAGGGGAGGAACAACCTCAGGCACCAGTATATGCTGGGAGCCAACAAGTTGGAAAGCAACTTGGCAGGGAAGGACCTGGGGATCATGACAGACACCAATATGAACAGAAACCAGCCATGGCACCTTGCTGCAAAGGAGGTTAATGATGTCCTGGACTGCATTAGGCAAAGCATTGCCAGCAAGTCGAGGATCCTTCTCCTCTCCTCAGACCTGGTAAGGTCAGACCTGGAGTACTGTGTCCAGTTCTGGGCTACTCAGCACAAGAGAAATGTAGACATACTGGAGACTCCAGCAAAGGGCCATAAGGATGATGAAGGCATCAGAGCACCTCTCCTATGAAGAAAAAATGAGCGATCTGGGACTGTTCAGCCTGGAGAAGAGAAGGCTCCAGGGAGACCTCATAGCAGCTTTCCAATATCTGAAGGGAGCCTACAGGAGAGTCGGAGAGGGACTCTTTGTCAGGAGATGTAGTGACAGGACAAGGGGTAATGGTTTTAAATTGGAAGAGGGGAGATTTAGATTAGATATTAGGAAGAAATTCTTTACTGTGAAGGTGGTGAAGCACTGGAACAGGTTTCCCAGGGAAGTTGTGGATGCCCCATCCCTGGAAGTGTTTAAGGCCAGGCTGGATGGGGCTTTGAGCAACCTGGTCTAGTGGAGGTGTCCCTGCCCATGGCAGGGGGGTTGGAACTCGATGATCTTTAAGGTCCCTTCCAACTCTAACCATTCTATGATTCTATGATTCTATGATCTTATTAATATATAGAAATATCTGAAGGGAGGGTGTAAAGAGGATAAAGCCAAGCTCTTTCCAGTGATGCCCAGTGACAGAGCAAGAGAAAATGGGTACGACCTGAAATAAAGGAGGTTTCATCTGAACATCAGGAAATACTTTTTTACTCTGAGGATGACCACACAGTGGCACAAGTTGCCTAGGCATGTTACAGAATCTGCCTCCTTGTAGATACTTAAAAGCTGACTAGACATTGTCCTGGGTAACTGGCTTTAGGTGGCTTGGCTTGACCAGAGGGGTTGGACCAGGTGACATTTGTCATTCTGTACTCAAGTTGAGGACCAAATGACAGGATAATAGGAGTGGGATTCAGTTTGAGTGTATTTAGGTCTTCACAAAGAAGCTATGTACATGTGAGGTGCATGTGGTGATTCAGTGTTGATTAAGCTAAGTAACTGTCTAGACTCCACTGACTTTAACAACGAGGGACAGGAATCACCTGCTGAAGTACAGACATCTAGTGCTATTTTCCACAATCTAGGTAACCCCATTGACATCCATTTGCTGGTCCAGAAGTCTGCAAGTCTCCTGTAGTTCATGTCACATTTGACGAGTCTGTGCTGATGTCCTGGATACTGTTAAAGAAGTAAAATGTCATGAGACACAAATGTGTGAACAATTCAACAGACACCCTTTTTTCCATCAACTGTAATGGGAATTTTGACACCTACATACAGACATGTAACAGCCAAATGCCTACAGTCTGGAGGTTCATTCTGTCCTATGTGTGACAGTAAGGCTTGAAATAGCACTCAAAATATATGACAAGTATATTCATAACTGATTTCCTTATATCAGAATTGCATGTACTTTAAATTTAAATTAAATTAATTTTAAACCTTTAACATGTATTATGGGAAGCATATGGTCTAATGTGCATGCATATTAAAGATATTCTTTCTTCTGGGGATGGTCCTGGGGATGTGAAAATGCCTATGATATTCAGCTTTGTTCTAACAAAATCTAAGTGGCACAGAGACTGGGCACGGCTGCTTGGAGTAGTAAACTTGCCTTTCAGACATAATTTTATTTGGACATCTCCAGCTTAAACAACATGATGTCTGATATGGCTATTAAAAGCTCTCTAATCTTAACTGAAAAGCTACTGAAGAACATAGTGAGAAGCAAGTATGCAATAGGTGAATAGAAAGGAGACAGTCATCCCGTGCTTACCTGAAAAAAAAAACAGGCAGGAAAGTGGAAAAGCTTAAAAACTAGCTCAGGCTTAGGGCCCCTCATACCACTGAGCAGAACACTGTTTTTCACCAGCAGAACTGTAAAGTGACTAAAATTCAGAAAATCTAGCCTTCCTTGTTCTGTATTCACTTATACTTTAAACAGAATGATGTGTCTCTTCTCCCAGCACAGACCAGCAGCTCCAGAAGGGCCAGGGAACATCAGGGGCTCCTCATAGGGTCTGAAAGGGTGGGGCCATCCCACTGACCCAGCCAGGGAGCAGGGCAGTCCCAGAGGCTATGTTCACATTCAAACAAGAGTCAAGATCAGTAGGTAATGATGGCCCCAGGCTAAGCTGAATACCCCTATTGGGCCTCGGGAAAGGTTGGATTGAGATCCCAGGTTAGGCTGATTGCATCCAGTAAGGCCTTTTACTGCCCCGAGTAGGTCCCTGACAGTCTTTGCCTTTACCCTGAACACCTTGTCTTGTATTTGTGGACCTGAGATTAGGAGGCAACCTCCTGTCCAGGTCTTAACTCATCTGTTACTTACTGATTTTCTGTATCAGTTAAAACTAGATATATTTAAGTTCATTTAGCCAAGCCTACACCACTGAAGCAGGGAACACTGCTCTGAGTCATATGTAAATCTAGTTTTTAACCACCTAGTGCATAAAGATTTCTTTTGCCTACCAGGAGATCATCAGCCAGTGGCACTAGTTTATGGCATGAAGAAGTATTATTCTCCGTCTTCCAAAGGGAAAACAGAGCTTGATAAGAGCCTATACTCTCTAAAATGGGAGCCAAATAGCACACTTTTCCCGGCTGGGTTTTCATCCCTCCTTTTCGATTCTCTTCATCTTCCCAAAACTTAAAAGTAGCTAATAGCGTTTGGTTTAGATTAATGAATTTCAGGATTTGGGGAAAAATAATGAAGCACTGATAAAGATCAAAGTTCCTTGCCCTTCTCATTTATTCATGGTCTCCTTGGAGTACCGACAGTTAGGTATAAGTCTTTGGTCATCATTTTTTCCTGATGAAATGAATGCTTTCCATCTAGACCAAGGTACAAAGCTTCATTCCTCTTACAACTAATATTTGTAATACACACACACGTATACTGTCTGCTTCTCAGAGTTAATCAGTGACCAACCAACTTCTGAAATAACACAGACATTATTTCGGGTAAACCACAAGCAAAAAAAGTATAGACTTAAGCAGTAAATAGGTTTTGCATATATTTTAGAGTTAATACCTATTTACCATGTAGGAAATTGGCAGATTAAGTCCACAAGTCAGTTAGTAGATCTAGAATAATGGTCTATGAAAGTGCTTAGCTGTGTCTTTAGATTGTTTTCTTCCTGCCTTTCTCAATTTTTGAATCAGATTAAAATAGTCCTCTTTTTCAGTCATCAGTAAAAAGATGCATAATGTTTTACCAGTAGTAGATTTTGCATCAAGTCCCCATTTTCACATCACTGAAACTCCAATTTTGTTTCCAATGCTTAGTCGGGAAAGCAGTAACTAGCATCCCCTGGAAAACATCTGTATCATACTGTATAACTCAGTATATTCCAATGCTGTATTTCTCAAATGTTCCATGTGTCCAGAGCATCCATTGAACCTGACTGCAACAGTCCATAAATATTCTATGCTTTCAGAGTATAACATCTGGCACACTTGTTATTAGCCTTTCACTCCACATTCTATTTATATTATAATTTCGTTAATGGCTTTTCAGTTCAGACATGATACCCTGTGTCAAAGTACATCTTATTAGTATTCGCAAACTATGGACTGATACAATAATTGTGTCAAAGATTTGCTTATCATCATCTCTGTATTACTGAGGACCATAACAGATATTACAATTGTCTCAGTGCTCTGTATTATTAATGGTAACAGCTGCAAGTGTTAGATGTTGTAGTAGTCTGAGCTGAGACTTACCATATTTTGACACATGACTAGTTAACCTAAGTTCAGAATTGGTACATTTCTTATAAAAAGTGTTAAACTACTGTTAGCAGTTAGAAGAGGTAAAATTAGCTTTCTCTTAACTCCATCTGGTACATATCGAGATACCAAATTGTTGCTAATGAAACACTGGATCTGCCTAAGTATTTCTATAAAGTAGAAGGTGAAAAAAGTTCTGGGAAAAAAAAAAGAAAAAAAGAATAAGTAATGAACTATATACTTTGATAATTGCAAAAACAGAACAGAGAAGACATCAGGAAGGCACAGAAATAATATTAAATTATGGTATTACAATAACATAATGTGTTTTATTAGAAGTATGTGTGATGATTCTCACAACTAGAATTCAAATATATTATAGAGAGCACTGTGTATATCTAGGAAAAATTAGCTGGAGGCAGAATTCTTATTAGGATTTTAAATTACCAAATATTGTTGAGTAGATGTAATTTACTCCATATTAAAAGAAAAAGGAAACAAAAAAAAAAAAAAAAAAAAAAGGAAAACCAAAACAAAACCAACCAAAAATTGGTGCCTGGTTCCTTTAAGCCATTTGAAAACTGCAGACCTACATATCAGAGAACTACACAAATCCTTATTAACGAATTTAGGTAAAGTTGCAAGGAATTAAAAACAAAGAAGAAATGGCAGATGGTATATGACTAGAGACCTGCAGGAATGAAAATTTCGTGGACCAAATCCCAAGGTACTCAGAATCACAAGATACCATTTATAGAGGGATTATCTCTTAGAAACCAAAGACAACCAACCATGCACCAACTAGAGGAGAAGCCATCATTGACCTGCTTGCAAATAGAGAGGAATTAATTGAAAATGTGAGAAAGATATTGAAATGTGGAACCAGCCACAATGAACTAGCTGAATCTAGAGAAATAATTAATGAGTTCACAAAGCACAATGCTAGAACGGTGCTGGATCTTAAGAAATAAAATTAGGCTCAAATCCACAACAATTGAGTAGCCAGGTGAATTTTCTGGACAGGTTCCCAGGACAGTGAGGGTGAGAGAAGCTTCCCAGGACATTTCACGCTAAACCATTGTTGCCAGAAAGTGAGAAACTCCCATAGCTGCTCTGCATGAGTTTATGCAGTTTTCAGTGTCTGTGGTCCCACTTATCCACTGCACCCTATTGCTCCTTTTCCTCCTCAGCTTCTCTTCATATTCAGTGTCCCTCCCATACATCTGTGTAGCAGAACCACATAGATCCTATTGCCAAGTGTCTAATTAGAACAGTATATCCAAAGTCCATCCATACAAATGCTTGTAAAGGTTTGGGCCTAGCCATCCAGAGAGCAGCAAACAGAAAAATAGTAAGCCTAGATTTACAGAATTTAAACTTCTTTAAAAAATGGAGTTTTTCAAGACAAAATAATGACAAAGAATTCTGAATTATAATGCTATTAACTTATGAACTGCTATGGATGTGATGTATATGGAAGTTAGTAAAATGCTTAATAATTGAGTGAATTCTTGCTTCCAGAATAATTTTGAATGAATGAAATATGAAATTCATTATTTCCATTGTAAAATAAATAAAAGTGTAAATTTAGAGAACTTCTATCCTACTCTGACTCTTTTTCACAGAGTAAAGAGAGAGCAGAAACACTATAGCTCAGAAAAGACTGTTGTTTCTTCAGTCACTTTCTTCTTTGTCTTCTTCTGATTACTCGTTGCACACATTTCCAGAATGATTTACACTGCTGAAATAAGATCTGTAAGTTTAACATTATAGCACTTCCCAATCTCTCTGGTATCATGAATCTTGACTGGGGATTCTGGACCCTACAGAATTGGGCAATACTGTTGCTTAGGACCATGAGTTTTGAAATCATTGTTAACATTAGACCAACATCATAACATACATGAACACTTACTAACATTTATGACTTTTCAAATCCTAATGAGGTGATTATGTTCAAAGACAAATATACCGGGACGGGGTGGCAGGGGGGGCCGGGACAGGGGGACGGGGAGAGAATAGCCTGTGCCTGGCTGCCTGTATTTTAGTTCCGTTCCAAGCATCTTTTTCTATTTAGTTCAGCTGAAAAGTTGAGTAGATAAAGTGTGTCTTATTTTGGAATTGCTGTTTCAGCTAGGATGCAATCCCAAAACAAGACTTGTCCTTGGGTTTTCCTTCCCTGAAGTAGATGCTGGTCAGAGGACATATTTATTCTTATGTACTTCTTTTCTCCTGAAGTTACAGTCATGCACATACCTTCCTCCAAGGGCTACCTGTAATCCATGAACTTGGTACAGTATCACAATACTAGCTTTTAATACTTCTCTCAGAGAATGGTTAATGTGCCAACATACCAATGTTAGGAACACTGATGTCTTACGGGTTCTATTGGTCTAATAAAAAACACTAACTTGGTCTCTTGTTACCTGGAAAGTAGCAAACATGCTATCTATGAAGGGTGAAAACAATGGCTGGACAAACAGTCGTCCTAACTAAAAGCATAGTTTTCCCACCAAATTAAATCCTTCAGTTTTGTATAGAAGGTTTATGCATAATTCTTTATAACATATAAGTTGAAAATCACATCTCAAAGAATCAAAAGAAAAAAAAAAGTGTCTGGAGGGACTTGGAGATAAATTAGATCAATATATTAGAAGTGCCAAGGCCCATTCTCTGAGTCACATCAGCTGATTCTGAGCAGTTGGTATCCATGCTATTAAATTCTTATACACTCCAGAGAAAGTATGGACTCCCTTAATTTCTCTATTGGGAATGGTCCATGACCTATGCTAACTCTCAAGTATTTAATATAAATTGTTTGGGAGATTGCTGGTGAGGAAAAAAAAAAAAGCTAGGAAATAATTAAAGCAATGTTAGTGATATGTGTGTATAAACATTAGAGTTACAGTGCTCAGGAGTGCTCTTGGTGCTTTTTAGTGGAGACCACGCAATCCTCTAGCAAACTATTGCTTATACAGAAAAAGAGAGTGCAGCTTTTTATAATTGTTGATAGACACCATGTCAGGCAAATACTTTTGGGGAGTACAGGATGTTTGGAGGGAGCGCCTTCTAAATTTGACTTACTGGGACTAAGAGATATAGTAACTGTGGTATAAAAAACTGTATTATTGTAGAGGGATGATTTCTTTCTTGAAGACACGATGGACTGCAGGTTTTCGGCTTCCTGATGAAGATCACCCACATTGTCAAGCAGATTGCAGGGAGACCAATAGCTGGGTAGGTTGTCTAATGCTGAACTACGGCCCAGAAAGCTACAGCAATTTTTATCTCATATAAAATAACCAAATTGAAAACTAGGGTTGTGACTGCTTTCACAGCAGTATACAGAGGGCCAGTGGTAGAGAAGATTTGGTATTAGAGATTTAAATGACACTATAAAGGGCAGAAAAGCAAAATTTTCAAATTCTATTCAGCTGAAAAAACATATTATTAAAAATGAAAAAGTGTTATACAGAAAACATTTAGCAGTAAAAAACCAAAACATCTCATGACTGAAAGAAATATGGAAATAAAGGAAAGTAAAAATTTACATTGTTTGGATAATAGTTTGTACTGTTAATTCCCAGTCAATAACTGTAAGTTCAGCATTAAAACATTTTCAAGAGGATCTAAAAGGAAGAACTTGAGATGTTGTCATATTCTGTGCAGCAGAACTTTCTCTCTGAGAGAATCTGCTGTTACTGTACTGTAGTACATGCTAAGTTTTACAATATTACTGGAAGTTCAGAAAAAAAGGAACAGAAGTATCAGTAAAGATGAATTAATAAGCATAAAGAATTTAAAATGTGTAGAAAAGTTTAACTGTAAACAAGTATTTTACAGTGTGTATTGCAAGGTTTTATAGGGCTGTTTGTGCTGTAATTATGACTCTGAGTTTAATATTGATTGAAATTTTTGTTTACGACAATGAACGTTGATTACGTTTGTCATTTTGCTTGATTAAGTAATAGATAATTAGACTTCAGGAAGGACATTTCTTATAACAATACAAGGATCTATAATGAAAATGGCTGGGACATATTTTCCCATTATTTTCCTTCTTTGCTGTAGTAGAATTTTTTTGGTTTGAGGTTTGTTTTTTTTTTTTTGAGTAAAAAAAATAAGGTAAAAACTGGTTTATTTCTGCTTTTGTGAAAAAACTAGAAAATATTTCTATATATTGCTTATTTGGCTTTTTTTTTTTTTTCTCCTCCCCAAAAAACAGTCTTCTGAAATACCCGTTTAATTTAAAAGTGAGAAGCAATCCCCAAACAGTTCATCTGCTGGGTACTAATATGAGAAAAATCTGTTCAATGGAAGATTTATACAATATATGTATCTGTTGATTACAATTCCTGTTTAGTCAAAGAGGCATTTTTCCTCACAAATGCAATCAGAGACTTTTACAAAAAAAAAAAATTGCTATAGATGTAACTAAAACAGTGACTGTGATTATGAATAGAAATCAAGGAGAAAAAAGAATAAATGGAAATTTGAATAATAATAATAAAAAAACTGCTAGTCATCCTTCACACTATAACAGACAACATTTATTAATGAATGTAGGAATTTGAAATATTTTATACATACACAAACACTTTTTGCATATGTACATGCATACGTAGGTAATCTGCGTCATTTTATCAATTCCTAGCACAGCTATGACAGTTGTATATGTTGTCCTCGGGCTAACGTGAAACATCCAGAGATGGAAGATGGAAGGAAGGTCTTGTTAGTAGGAAAAACATTACATCAAGCAGCAATAAGATTGATAGGGTGATAGAACAGGATTTTTTCCTACCTACTATTTTTCATTTCCTTTCTGTGAATGAAGAATATGCTTGGGAACAAGGACTCAGTTTGTTTTTTTTATTTATTTGTTGGACCTTTCTTTTCAGCTTATTATTACTTAAATGATATTGTTAGAATCCTGAAAAAATCTGTATTCCAGCTCTTAATATGAACATGTAGCATAAATTCCAGCTGGTTTTGTGAGTGTGGACAAATTACCACAACTTTTATTCTCAACTTCTGTCTTACCCTCTCTGCCTTTTATTTTAAACACTTACTTTCATCCTTTCAACTTTTGTACAGAACTGGTAGACCCCTCACAGATACATCCTTGATCCCTGATAAAACCACTTTAGTTCACTTTGGCTACAGACATCATCAATGATCCATCAGGCATAGCCAGTGCAGAAACCCCGGGACAGATATTGTCCCGTATTATGTCGATTTTCTGGTAAGATATTTTTTAATTATTATTATTATTATTATTTTTGTTGCACATTTCAAACAACAATTAGTATTGAATAATTATCACAGTTTGTAGTCTTGTCTTGATTTAAGCATATTTCAATCAAAACAATGGCTTAATGGAGATCCTGATACAAACTGATGATGATATACAATAACATTAGTAGACAAAATTAAATTTAAATCAGGTGAGAACCTGACCTTGATTCTGTGGGTGAGACTTAGTAGTATTCTCCAGATGGTTATGCCACTCTAAGAACAGAACACAGCTGTAAACAGAGTTTAATGTTTGTCATTAAACCAAATTCATTACTACTTTGCACACAAAAGCAATGAAAGTACTTACAGTAAAGCAGTGAATCTGGCCCTCAAGCTTGCAAAGACAAGACCCAATCACACTCCTCCGTAACTCAATGTACTTTGTTTTTATTTCTTTTCCCCTTCATGTCATTAATGGAGAGGGATTGGGCATCCATCGCCTGTTACCAATTATCAAGTTCCACTCTGCATGATCAACAGCTTTATTTTCTGTGTGTCCTACATACGACTGAGTCAGGTAAGGGGTAGATAGGCTTTACCTATGATTGTACAATAAGCTCCTACTATCCAAACATAAGACTACTGCTCATTTATGAAAGGGGCAGACATTGACTTTATCACCTAATTATTTCACCTCAAAAGAATCTTCTTATATCTTCCAGTGCTTTAGTGACTCAAATGCATATTTCTAAACCTCTTTCAAGGTTAGGGTGATACAAATTACATGACTGTCCACCAGCCGGTTGTATCTGACCTACCACACCACAGGATCAAAGAAGGCACTTTCTCACCTACTTGATCTAGTTCATGAGTTTCTAGTCCATGGTTCGTTATAGCAGTTGACCACCACTCAACAGTTCTTGACACGTATTGATAAACATAAGTACCAAAGATTTAATATAACTTTTACTCAAACTGAATCCAAAAGCTCATTCCTGCAAAATTAGTGATGCTGACACCTTTCAATATTAACTTTACAACAATTGCTTAGTGACTTCAGAAGTTTTATAGTGCCATGAAAAAGAAATGAGATTACTTTGAAAGGGCAATCTGAATGGCAAATGATGTTCCTGTACAAGAAAAACAACTGTCAGAATGATAGAAAAGTCCAGTAGAATCAGGTGTTAGATGGGTGGAGATGTCTCAGTTCCAAAATCAGTGGTGATGCTAGCAGAATTCTTCCCCAGGCACTCAATAATGGTCTTTGAGATTTTGCTTCACAGAACTGTATGAATCACAAATCCATGTATTCAATGTCATAACATTTTATTAATTGTAGGGCAAAGATGGCTATAGAAATGACATATCACTTTTTGTTTTTCCAGGAAGTTAGTAAGTTCACACTAGACTGAAACTAAACAAAATACAATTAAACACATTTTGGTTCCTCTCTAAGTGTAACAAAGTCTTCAGCAAGAGTGAAAATGCAAGGTATATATAAAAAGTTATATATAAAAAATGTTTTTAATCTTTTAAGTTAATGAGTACATTTAATACCCATGGGCATGGATGAGACTATAGATCATGTAACAGCTTACAGTAAGTTTCAAAACGTACATTGCAAAATAGTGTTCTTCACTATACCTCACCATCTGTCTAAATGGGAAAGCTCATTATCTTAAACTTTCTAGAGGAAACACTGTCTTCCCTTTGTGCTCTAATTTTACTTGTTTCCTCTCCATACACTGGAGATGAAAACAAATAATTTAAATTAACAAACTGACAATAAAAAAGGCCTGTTCTGAATGCTGCCCGCAGGTCTTTAAAATGATGAAAGCACTTTGCATTATAAGATTGCTCTAGTCTCTGAACATGAATCCCAGTTTGAAAGATTGAAAATCTCCCTGAAGTCTGAAGCACTTAAATAATTTAGATTAAATTTAAATTGTGTTACACTTTACAAGCCCAGAACCATAGTCACATCTTTACTGGGAAGCTTATAAAAATTTGAAATGCTCCAATAATTTTAAATCTTGTAGAAACCTAGTACCTTCCAAATTAAAGTGCTAATAAAAAAATTAGCACTGAAATTTAAATCTCTATGTGCAGTGTAGAATGATTTAAAATTATTGAAGCCTTTCAATTTTTTATGAGGTCTCTATGTAGAAGTGAATCAAATGGCATTTTTAGTACAATGGAAATAAGTTAGAAGAGAAAACAAAGAAAAACTGTCATCAACATAGCAGTGTAGTATGAGGACCTTTCCAGGGTGCTAAAGAGAAGAGCTTTGAAAGAACTGCATACTAAAAAGTTAAGCAGACACAGTCTTCTGTCTAAAACATTTTAGTAGGACTCAGGAGATATTAATTTTATGTTCTGATTTTGTGCAAACTAATTGAATTTCTCTGAATTTCCATTCCTTCCTTTCTTATTTAGAGAGTAAATTCATTGGGGCAAGAACTTCCTTTTTTGTAGCTGATATTCATCTGACTAAATGCGGATATCTACCATGTCAACATCCATATCTAAGCTAGTTATCCCAGTACTGCTTCACAGTTAGTGGAGAGAAATACATTATTTTCAAAGGTTGATCATATAATTGTAAATTCCTAGAATAAGGTACAGATAGGAAGCACATACTGAAGAAGACTATTAGTCTCCATCAACAGTAAGGGGAGCCTAAAGTCACTAGTTTAGGTATCAATTGTAGTATCTAAAGTTGAGGGCAATAAGGCCAACTTGTTATTATCTTGTTTAATTCTTAAGACTTCCAGGTAGCCCTGCAACGCTTATTAGTAATAGTTATAAAAATTTCAAATATATAGTATTAAATCATCTGAATCTACAAGTGTTAGGCAGAGACTAACTTTAGAAACAGTGAATATTCAAAGACATCTTGGTAAGATGTTCACAGATACATTCCTGCAGGGAAAAGAAGAAAGAAAATACATAGGTCATCTGTATCTAATTAGATGGCTTTTTTTCCTTTCCATAATGTTCACATTATAGAGAACCAAAGAAAGAAACATATCAGGTATTTAGTGCACTTTATCTGAAAGTATGAATAATTTTCTTACAGAACTAATTATAGAACTTGAAGAAAATCCAACCATTTCCAATGACCTGATTCAATCTGAGTTTTAGTGATAGACTGTGATTACTTTTTTGGATGATAAAATCCTTCTGAGAGCTAAAGCTTTGATGCAGAGAACTACAGGTTTTCACTAAGCTGGTGCAAATATCTGATACATGTGCAGAAAGAATATTACACGAGACCTGCAAAAATATATTCCAGCTTCTTGTTCTTTCCACAGAAAATCCAATCTCCTCACATTGATCTACAGTGATCTGTATAGTTTTGCTTCTGGCTGTCTTAAGGACCAGTTTCTGGTTACCTTATTACAGATTCATCCAACAGTAGCTGTAGGACTTTTTCTAGTTGTGGCTAGGTCTAAATGTCTAGGGTCTGAATTTTGAAGTGGTGGGTTGCTTTTTTCCAGTCAACAATTAGGTGTGTCAGTTACTGTAAGTGTGACTTTATTTTGCTTTTAGAGTAAAGCTAATTTTTAAATATATTTGGGTATTGAGGACTGTTATTATTCACTTGACTTTATACTGGCAATTAAGTATAGGTATCTGAATGTATTTAAGGTCAAAACAAGAAAAGAAACAAAAAGAGTTAAGAAAGAAATTTATAATTAACCCCAAAAACAATGATCTTACATGTGGGGGACATGGGGAGTGGGTAAATCATATTTTACCAAATTAGCAGTAGAGGAAATGCAGTTTCTCTCAGCTATTACCATGTCTTCTCTTCTAGTGAAGATTAAAATGTCTAAGGACAGAAGCAAAAAAAAATTACATTAAAAGTTTGTTCATTGAAATGATAATTTCTAAAATTGTTTAAAGAAGACAATGTGTGATTTTTTTTTCCAAAAATGTAGAAAGATAATTCAAAGGTTAATTATTACAAACACAAGTTCTTGTTATAAATAATGCTTACAGGACAAAATACTGAAAATGTAACAAATGAAAAAGGAGAAAGAGGGTTTTGAAAGTTGTTGCTTTACATATGTCCCTGTAATGGAAGAATACGAGCACAGGATTCAGCAGAGCTAGAGTCAATTGTCTGTAAGGTTTGTCAAGTAATAGAGTGTTTGACTGCCAGAAGAGTCTCAATATCTATTCTTGTACTTTTTTTTTTTTTACTTTCTATGTATTGATTATCTGTTTGGGTGCACCAGAAAGTGTCTGATTTTGGCTTAGTAGGTCTAATTATGTCAAATTTTTTTGTAGACTAATTTGTTATTGAGAAGGGAGATTATTTTCTTCCTGACATATTGGAAGCCCTAACCATGTTCTTATTTTTTTAGTAGTTAGAGATGGCCTGAAAAATAAATGTATCAGAATAACATACAGTTTATTCCATCCCTGTGTATCAAGCTGAGAGGTCAGAGATACTCATTTAAATCCCCTGAGTCTGCTGCAACTCGAGTGAGTAGTAAATGGCTGTGAAAGAAAAGAATGGAGATACTATCTTCAGCTCTGCTGAACTAATTCATATTCACAGAAATACTGTCTGAGAAACTTTGAACCTGTTTTGCAGGTGCTTAAATGTAAGGAAACCACAAGATGCCCTATCACAATAGTACTTTATCATCCTGGAACCAGATCCACAGAGGTACAGAGTTGTGTAATTCTTCATATCCCATTGCTTGCAAAGAGAAATTAAACATCTCAATGCCATTGTTGAACTGGCCTTAGATAATGGTCAGAGGGATAGAACAACTCTCCTACACAGGAGCACAGGCTGAAAGAGCTGGGGTTATTCAGCCTGGAGAAGAGGAGGCTCTGGGGAGACCTTATTGCGGCCTTTCAGTACTTACAGGGGAGTTAGAAGAAAGATGGGGACAGACTTTTTAGCAGGGCCTGTTGCAATAAGACAAGGGGTAGTGGCTTTAAAGTTAAAGAGGGAAGATTTAGACAAGATATAAGGAAGAATTTTTTTTACACAAGGGTGGTGAAACACTGGCACAGGTTGCCCAGAGAGGTCGCTGATGCTCCCTTCTTGGAAACATTCAAGGTCTGGTTGGACAGGGCTCTGAGCAAGCTGATCTAGTTGAAGATGTCTCTGTTCATTGGAAGGGGGTTGGACTAGTTGACCTTTAAAGGTCCCTTCCAACCCAAAATATTCTATGATTCTGTGATAATGTCATTGGTGTCCGGAATAGACATTTATGAACTGCAAAGAAGCTACTCAGAATTAATTTAAGAATTTACCTTTTATTCTTACATATATAACAGCACAGTTAAAAATATGATGCATCCAGGATTTTTCATTGCTCTAGCCTTTAGCCTTCAGCCTTCATTGCTTTAGCCTTTAGACAGGTTACTAAAGAAGACACATAGCACATGGAAAATCTTTAACAAAATTTATCATTTGTCTTTGTGTTACATACTCTTAAGTTGCATTTTTATATGTCTTTTTTTAAAGAATGAATTAATGGCTCCTAGTCTCTTTCCTAGTGAGTTATGAGAGAATTTGTCTCATAATTAAAGGAAATCAAAAAGAGCTCTTGTGAGTTTTGAACTTATGTGACCATTACACTGGCAGACTGAAGTACAATGTAGAGATCCTTCAGTTAGCTTGAACCTGAATAAGGACAAATAAAATTTAAACTGGCTCACTTATTGGTGCCTTACAGTTGCTGGCATCTCCCTTCTGTTTCATAATTCAGAATGATGCTGAATATTTTTTCCCTTCAGTAGAACTTCTTGGTAAAGGAAGTTTAGTTTGCGTTATTATTATTATGAAAAGCTTACTTGGAAAGTCCAATCTAAGTGACAGCTACAGCTGAGCCTCTAATTAAGAGTTGGGCAATTAGCCAACATAAAAATGTATCTGTATTTCTGTGAGACTGTTTTGTATATTGATAGATTACAAAAGAAGCAAAGCTGACTTTCAGTATTATAGTTGTAAAATGGAGATAAAATATTCCCTATTTTGGCAATAGAAACTCTGTAAACATAAATATAAGAAATATTGAGATTATGTGTTGTTCCCGTTAAGGGATCTTATAAATGGTCACCGCCTCTGGCAGCTCTAGAGTATGGGGATTCTTTCCTGCCTGGACACTGGAGAGCAGCCCCATGTACCTGAGTCTCCATTCTGGGATGTCAAAGGCAGATGCTGGTTTCTCACATGCACCACACATACACAGACGCACACAAATGGACATGGCTGGTCACACAGATGGCCACAGACCAGGTACTGACTCCAGCAGCAACCACATCCAGGACTCCTACCAGACACAGGCAGAGACAGCCATATCTCCTCCTCTCCTTGGGCTGGCAGAGGCAGAAGGTCACTAGCGCAGCACACACACCACACTCCCCAGGTTCACAAGCACATACACATTTGTGGATCCCCTGAGCACCAGCACAGCCTCTCTGCCCACCTGGCACCCCTGCCCAGATACCGGCCCCCCTTACCCACCCCATAGGTCCCTGACTTGACGGCTGCTCCCGGTGGGTGCTTGCTGCACACAGTGCTCACACTCTCGTCCCACAGGCACCCCACACTCATGAGTCCTCCTGCATGGGGGCAGCATGGACCCTCCACCCACCTAACAACCCTGTTCAGATCCAGGGCCTTCTACTCCCTTGTTGGTTCCAGCTTGGAGTTTGCCACTGAATCTGCATACACACCCCACTCACAGCCGGTTTGGGGAATATGTAGGCAGTCACCCTCCCCAAACAACTGTAATGTGGGCATGCTGGGGCACTGGCCTACCATCACAACACAGCAGCCAGCATTGTATTACACATAACCAGACCCTTTTATACCCCTTTCTGTCTATTCCTCCTTTTTTTACCCCCTGACTTCCCTCCCCCCAAAATTAATACATTTTGCATAGTCCCAAAAGAATATCCTTTGAATATCCTATATCTTCAAGGTCTTCTTGTTTCCCACCTCCTATCACTTAGTCCAGGCTGTCTCTCTCCAAAGCTGTGAGTGCCTGGAGTTCTTAATGGCCCTTCAATTAGTAACTCAAGACTTTTGGTCTTTGCCCTTGTCTTCCTTGTCTATCAGGTTTGCGTCTCTTTGTTCTTGCTTCCCCCTTTACTTATTATCCCCTTTTACATTGAAAAGGTCCTTGATCAGATAATCTTAATGAAGCAGATCTGTCACCCTCCACATACCCTTACATTTACCATAAAAATACAGATCATAAACCCACCCATACTAGATGAGAGAGATGTTTTATCATTATTCTTTCAATTTTTTACACAAATAATTTCAGGAGAAAAAATGACATGCATAATTTGAAAATTAAGGTACTACTTTTGTCTGTTAAAATAAAAAAAAAAAAAGTTTTTTATGAGATTGGGCTTTTGAGATTACAAGGCTACAGATTAGGCATGATCATACATTTAGCAAACTTGTTAGATCAATAGAACATCAGGGAATGAATCAGCACATCCAGGATGTTACACAGTGTTACAAAGAAGCGCAAGCAACCATTTTTGCATGCATTTGAACTGTAGCAAGAAGGACCCTGTAAGAAAAGATCCTCTTATTTGCTGTCATGGCAGGATTTACCAGACATTTGCCAATGATTACAATTTATGAACTGACTAATAGGTTGCATAATCATGGTCAGATAAAGCTCATATGTGTCCTATTAAATGCAAATTTGTCTTGGCATGGATAAGGAAAGCAGTTGAAAAGGAGAGGTACTGGGTTTTTCCCCAATATTTTTCATAAACTTATATCCAAGATAATATAATATTGAATGCATCCATCAGTTTTTGGAGTAGGAATAGAAACCATTGATCTTCCTTTACAGTTGCAAGTCCTTTACATGTTAAGCTAGAGAAAAATTTTTGATGTGACACTTTTTGGCCCAAATAAACTTTTTGATAATGCCATAATAAGGGAAGCCACTTCAGCACAAGGGGCTGATACACCATGACTTCAGAATCACTTTTACTCTGAGAGTTAAGAATTGCCCTTTGAAATATGAGACTTGGAGTAAGATCCTGTATACCAAAATTAAGCGGGATTTATAAAATCAGACTCAGTAAAACTATCTGCATAATTTAAGTATTTATGTTCAAGAAGAAAACAGAGTCCTTTGAAGGCCTTTAGAAGGAGAATCTGCCAACTTAAATTTATCTGAAGGGCAGAAAATTACCATCTGGATACCTCAGTTCTCTCCTGCATTGCAGGGAAGTGATTTAACTCTGAATTCCAAATTAAAAATATTTTTTATCAATTAACTTGCTTTGCATATATAATGATTAATATTGTTACATTTTGTGAGTATTTATGCTCAAAGCAGGTACTAGATGTAGTGTAAAGTGGCAAATTGGACAAGTTAGTGCAATCTTACAGAACACAGGACACATTCCAAACAAAAAAAGAAGTCAGGATGCAAGTATTCACGGAAGTGGAAAACTGTACGGTGTTGGGGAATTTTAATTAAAAAAAAATGTATGTCTGGACCATTTGGATTCTATAAAATTAGTTAAAAAATAAGGAACTATTTTTAGAATCTAAAGTCTGGATTTTAGACCTCTAAGCCCCACCTAAAATTTCCCACAAGTTTCCTAAATCCTCTTGTTGATTTAGTCATACTGTCTTTCCTACCTGCTAGAAATAAAGTTGAAAGTGAGAAAATATTTTAAAACAATGCAAACCAGATAATTTTTACCTGCTGTTCTATTATTATATAAGGGCAGTTAGGAAGTCTAAAGATTTCAGATACTCTTATCAGTTCCGGTGCCAGAATTTTGCACTTGTCTGGTCTTCCTTCCCTCTGAGAAAGTATGCTTGCTAAATGCTCCCAGCTTTCCTTGTTTCTCTCAGTGATCAAAGATATTTGTTCTTTGAGTCAAACCGCTCAGATTCAGGATTTCTGTCCCTGTTGGTACCAGTTCTGGCTGGGGTAGAGTTAATTTTCTTCACAGCAGCCCCTGCAGTGCTATGTTTTGTATTTGTGATGAGAACAGTGTTGATAACATGCAAATAGTGTAGTTATTTCTGAGCAGTGCTTACATAACATCGAGGCCTTCTCTGTTTCTCATGCTGCCCCACCAGTGAGCAGGCTGGGGGTGCAGAAGAAGTTGGGAGGAGACGCAGCCAGGACAGCTGCGCCCAACTGACTGAAGGGATATTCCATACCATATGACATCATGTTCAGCAATAAAAAGCTGGGGGAAAAAAGGAGGAAGCAGGGGAGAGGAGGAAGGGACACATGTCCAGAGTTATGGTATTTTGTCTTCCCAAGTAACCATTACATGTGATGAAGCCCTGCTTTCTGGGAGATGGTTGAACACCTGCCTGCTGATGGGAAGTAGTGAATGAATTCCTTGTTTTGCTTTGTTTGCATGCACAGCTTTTGCTTTGCCTATTAAACTGTCTTTATCTCAACCCACGAGTTTTCTCATTATTACCCTCCTGATTCTCTCCCTCATCCCACTGCAGAGGATTGAACGACCAGCTGTGTGGGGCTGAGCTGCCTGCTGGGGTTAAACCACACCACTGTCGTTTTACAACTCCTAATTAGTAGGACTGGCTTGCCCGATATCTTTCCCTTTCTGCCTTTATTCAAGATAATCTTTTAGTGAATTATACTGGATTGATCTAGTACAGTCATATATGTATAGTTACCCACTCTCAGCCCCAAACACCAGCTGAAATGTAGTATTTATAACATAGTGCATTTCACATTCATCAGTGCAAAACAAATACTAGGACACTGTATTTCCTTGAAATGTTCAAATTAGCCCCTTTTTCTGGTCAAAGTTTATTCTTGACACAGAACATAATAAACAAAGTGTTCATTGCTCACAATTTTTTTGAATGCTTTTTCCAAACAAATGCATTTGGGATCTCTAACAAAAACACCTACACTGATTGCCACTGGTTGAGAAGAGATTTCCAAACATTTTTGTGAATTAAATGTATTCGGCTTGCTTCACTATTATTTATGGTAGTCCTACTTTTGATTCTCCACAAGCATTCAGACATTTAATCAGAAATTTAATAAAAGAACTCTTTCAAGTCTCATGCTGCTAGAATGTGTCAGAGCAATGCAATGCCCATAATGCCCACATGCTGATCAGTTCTTCTTTTTCTGAAGTGCCCATATTAAATAAAACTATTTGGCACATTTCAAAACACATTTTCAAATGTTCATAGGTATCCTGTGGTGCCAAGGAAAATATCATACTGCACTCGCTGAGCTGCTAAGTTGCCATTGAATCTCATTTTATTGTTCCTACAGTCAGTGATTTAAAAAGTGACAAATTTTAAAATTACTAGAAGTACAGCTGAAAGGCATAATTGTATTTGATCCTATGAATCTACATAGATATTGCCAAGGAATCTTTCTTAAGAATTAATTCTGATTTATATTGATATAAATGAGGACAGAATTTTTTTGTTGTTCTAATTACTTCAGCTTCAGCAACAACTCATAAAATGCTAGTGGAAAATCAAAGGAAAATTATGTCACTGATTTTTAATTTTTGTTCTGCATACTGAAATTTCATTTCCCTTCTCAAATGTAAAAAATATCAAAACTACATCATCTACAACATGAGATATTTTAGTTCTTGTTTGCTAAAACCATACCAGGGAAATCTACAAATCTTGGCTTCTTTTGCTTCTTTTTTTCCCAGTGAAATATTTGCTTGTGTCTGTGGAGTTAGTAGTAGTATCACAGACTGTAAAGAAAGGTTTCATTCTAGTCTTTTAACAGTTTAAAACCAGTGTAGGTCTGCAAGGATCAGTACTACAGAAATCTTATATAGAATCATAGAATGGTTAGTGTTGGAAAGGACCTTAAAAATCATCGAGTTCCAAGCCCCTTGCCATGGGCAGGGACACCTCCCACTAGACCAGGTTGCTCAAAGCCCCATCCAGACTGGCCTTGAACATTTCCAGGAGTGGGGCATCCACAACTTCCCTGGGCAACCTGTTCCAGTGACTCACCACCCTCACAGTAAAGAATTTCTTCCTAATATCTAATCTAAATCTCCCCTCTTCCAATTTCCCTTCAAATTCCATTACCCCTCATCCTATTGTTACACCTCCTGACAAAGACTCCCTCCCCATCTCTCCTGTAGGCTCCCTTCAGATATTGGAAGGCTGCTATGAGGTCTCCCTGGAGCCTTCTCTTCTCCAGGCTGAACAACCCCAGCTCTCTCAGCCTGTCTTCATAGGGGAGGTGCTCCATCCCTCTGATCATCTTTGTGGCCCTCTGTTGGACCCGTTCCAACAGGTCTATGTCCTTCCTGCGCTGAGGACTCCAAAGCTGGACACAGTATTCCAGGTGGGGTCTCACGAGAGCAGAGGGGTAGAATCACCTGATGCGACCTGCTGGCCACACTTCTCTTGATGCAGCCCAGGATGCAGTTGGCTTTCTGGGCTTCCAGTGAACATTGCCGGCTCATGTTGAGCTCCTCATCCACCAACACCCCCAAGTCCTTCTCCTCAGGGCTGCTCTCCAGCCATTCTCCGCCCAACCTGTATTTGTGCTTGGGATTGCCATGTCCCAGGTGCAGGACCTTGCACTTGGCTTTGTTGAACTTCATGATATAAATATAAATATGTAATCAGAATCAGGACCTTCTACCTTTTATTTGCCAGGTGATGTTTTTGCCCTGGTGTATATGTAGCTTAAATTGCCATCAAATCTGTGGAATTACTCTAGATTTATGGTAGTGAAGGATCTGACCTCACTGTTTCCGTTCAAATTGTGACTTAGTTTTTAAAAGAAATTGAGGTTTTCTCTAATACCCAGATCCCTGTCTTTGCACAAAATAAAGACATTTCACAAGCTCAGCATAACTGCAGTCTCTGCAGAGATCTGGATATATGCCAATTTTAAGTGGTGTTGAATCAGCAAAAATGTCTGAAGAATTGTGAACAAATTTGTCAAGAGATACCAGTCATAATCCTAGCTTAAATTTAGGGTTAGAGTTGCTCTACCAGCAGAGTAAAAAGTAAAAAGAGGACAGGGCACATAGTTCCATTTGTCAAGAATTGAGCATTCAAAGCCAGGCTGATGTCTCACTTGCATAAGCATTACATACGTATACACTTTTATAAAAGTAAAGAAGTAATTTCTAATTTTACTTTATCCCTTCCTTTTTTTTTTTTGGCTACATAGCAGTCATCATAACTCTGTTCTGGAAAAAAACAGCGTTACAGGAGTGTCTGTGCCTGCTGGCAATTGATTTGTGATACTCCTACCTGGTGTTAATTATTTTTATGAATAAGGAAACATAAAACTGTGAGTAATTTAGATTAACTCAGTAGAATGAAGGATGGAGTAGGATAGTCAGTGAAAAGCTGTATTGGCAAAGTTACCTGGTCATCTATCTGCATCATTCAAAATATCTCACCCTATTCAATTGCAGTCAGTCCAGGATTCCATCATTATCTAGAGCTGTCCTTCTGGACATACTGAGAGTCATAGGAGTCTTGGACACTGCTGAACAAGTGCCCTTAGCTCATCATTGAGCCTCATTAAGAACAACAAATGCCTCTAATTCTCTTCTTGCAGTGGATCCATAATTCCTATAATATTACTACTGGATGCAGAGGACTTTATAGCATGGATAGTGTTTTCCATTGACCTGATAGCAGGAAATATATTAAAGTCTACTTTCTGCTTGAATAAAATGAAGTATTTTAGCATTTTGCATTCAATATCTTGTGGGAACTTGAAACCCTAATGAAATTCTTCTCCGCTAATCTGGAGTATTTATAGTTAGTGGAAAGTAACGTTTATTTTTGGGTGCTATTTACCTCACCCTAAGGTAGATGTCAAAAATTTTGCTCTGTAAATATCTGTTTTTGTTCCTCCTTGTAGACAGAATCAAGAAAAGAAGTTCCAGTGATTATGATGATGTGCATTGAAGAATAATTCCTAATTTATGACTATGGGAATTTAGGAATTTCAAATTACTTTATCTTCTAGTACTGGAACAATGTAGTTTCATAGACTAGGAAACAAAAGGGGACCCTAATTGTGCAGCCCAATGATTATATCACTCTGGGGGCTGAGAGTACTAGTCTTTTACACTTGAATTGTTTTTCTTTTCTTTTTATTCAATGATCTTCTAGGATAAAAATATGCCTTGAAATAAAGGCCTAAAAGTGCGTCACTCTTCATCTTGGTGACATTGCATTAGAGACAATAACCTTTTCAGGGAACCATTTCTGGATCTTTAGTACGAGACAGTCTCAGATTTTGAAAATGCTTGTACTCTTCCGTGAGACGGTTTAATGTCTATAGCTGGCCATCATTGTATAAATTTGTACCTATTTTTAAAAGCTATTTTTTCAGTGCCTAAATCAAGGACAGATCATCTGCATTCTCCTGGAATAATTCAGCAGTTCCTTAAAGTTTTGTCTGAAAAATGTTCATCAGCTATCAAAAATAAATGCCATAAGTGATTTCTAAAGCTGTTTCTTCTAGTAAAGAAATTAAATTTGTTAAACATATAGATTCACATTTCTTATTTAGTTTTGCACAAACTTCTTTCCATTTTCATGATACTACAATTGATGTCATTGCTACCATATCTAAAGAATGTATTAAAGGTAGAAATGCAAAGAAACAGATCAAAGTTCATAGCTTTTTCTGATTGATCTCAGTATTCCTAATTGCAGACTATGAACAAACAGGTATTTCTGAAAGAAGATCATGTATAAACATGAAAATTATGGACTTTTTTTTTCTTTTTTTTCCTACAAGTAGTACAGTTTAAAGGCTATTTTTCCCATAATGATTCTTTATTTATCTGTCTATGATAGAAAACTAGTGATTTGTAGCATGATATTGGCATAGTTAACTGGCTAAATCACAAATTGGATGGCATTTTTATGTTATTTTAGGCTCCCTGTTATTTTTTGGACTACATCTGATTCCTTAGAACCTGAAAAATGAGTTCTATGTGCTAGGATCATAGTTCTTGGTTCGAGGATCATAGTCATTTTGGCAAAACATAGAAACAGTTGGAAAAACTGACCTGCTCAAGACACTGGCTGATTTATATTTTGCTTCAGTCTGTTTGAAGAATGTCTGGATGTGAAGGAGTAAGAAATAATGAGGGAAAACTTTTATTCTTTTGTTACATTTTCAAGGGTGAAAGAAGTGGACTCCACAGGTTGTGTCTGTAGCAAAACTGAACTGTCAGATGCTACTGATGATCATTCCAATAAGGATGCCCTAGCTGGAAGTGTTTTGTTTCTATTCATGGTTTGGACACATATGGCATTCTCTGATAACCTTCCATGCCTCCATATTGCACTGAAAATTGCACTGGGTATCTTGGGCAGAGTGCCAGTCTTAGACATCCATTTGGAAAGCCTAGCATTCACCCTGACCCCATCTGAACCATGCAAACTTTGTCATCTTGTCATTACTCCTTATATAATGGTTCCCCTTATACCGTGTCATTAGCTATCTCTTTGTGGAAAAAGGGATCTGTGTGTGAAGAAGAGGTGAAGCCAGACAGAAATGGATTTTTTTTGGTGGCTCTCCGGATCTATGTGTATTTCCATCTTAAATCTGATTTGCTTGTGTTGCTTCAGATTCCAGTCATTTCCTTTCTATTACTCTACCCACGTCATATGCTAAGGCTTTCTAATATATCCTCTATGTTTCTTGCATCTATTCCTGATTATCTGCCCAAAAGTTGATAAGAGTGATCCTAAAGACTATGCTCACATAAAGAAGTAAAGGGCTGTATGTGGTTGTCTCAACATATGGAGAAAAAACTTTGAGAAAAATGGCTTTTTTGCAATCAGAGATAAAATACTCTCATCATCAAATAGTACACACTGGATTTTTTTTTTTTTTTTTTTTACTGAAAGGAAGTTAGAAAAAATTTCCAGGACAAAATATATCTACTACCCACTCATCTAAGCAGCCAGACAGCCAAGACCAGCACTCTTTCTAAGGTCTGTAGGATTTCCTATGATCTCCATCCTCCTGAGGATTTACTTTTGACATAGAAATTATGGAAGGGAAATAAATAGACCTAATAGCTCTCTACTATCTTTTGCATGTATAATTTTTGAAGATTGTAAATAGGCAGAGAATGATAAGCTCTCTCAAATTTTCTACTTTCATCCTGGTCTCCTGAAGAAAGAAGACTTAAGAATTTTTTTTTTTTTTTTTTTTTGTCTGTCTTAATCCATCTACCTCTATAACTTTTCACCTGATTTCTGCCAAACATGAGAGAAATGTTAAGATGTCAAAAATGAGCTTCAGAAAAATCAGTGACCACGTAGAGGACAAAAATCAAAATTGTAATGTCTCCTTTGAAAAGCTGACAGCCGGAAGTGGACAATCAGCATATGTGTATTGAACAGACACCAGCATACATACAGACTGTCCAGCACTCAGGCTGGGCACGTAAGTAAACACAGGGATTATGCAGGTGATAACATGGAGGAAAATGCATTGGGAAAAAAATAACACAAATGTTTTGAAAATGAGATTTAAATAATTCTGGCACTCAAAGGAAATGTCTAGTTTATTTTAATGTCAGTTTTCATGGCTAAAAAAATGCCTGAATAGTTATTCTCCATGATATTGGGCTATGATTACAGCCCAACTTCTGTGGCTCTCAAAGGATTACATGTAGTACAAATATTAATGTCTAGGTTATTCACCGTAACTTTTGTTTGATTTCTTGCTTAAATTAGAGAAAATGAGAAAGCTGTTCAAGGCTTCTGTTCCCATACTTCACAAACTCTGAATGAAAACTGAAGAGGAGCAACTGTGACTCGTGCCAAAGGCAAAAGGTCCTTCAGGCTCTGTCTAGACATTCTTTTTCATGCTTGTGTAATTTGCTACAGAGTTCTGCTTTGCAGCTTGACATCTAGTACAAATTATAGCACCTGCTATCCAGGATATGCAGGTGGCATTTTCTTTGTATGGAAACCAGAGAAAAGAAAGCTGGCACATGCTTCATATGGAGTTACCTTCCTCTGATATGGAATTAGTATGTAGTTAAGGCGGCTTTGGTACCTGTAGCCTGCAGTGTGCTTACAGGTTCTGGTAGGATCAGTGATCTCAAGCAAGACACGGAGTGACCAGCTGTGTCCAAGACCCCTACTGCTCCTGCCTCTCTTCGAGAGACGGGACACAGCTTGATGCAAGCAAGATGTCGATTTTATTATAATTCTTTACATACATTTATACTAGTCCTAAGGTAGCATGTTCTAAGCTGATTGGTTCACATTCCACATTAGGCATTCACAGATTGGCTAATGCTAATGTGAAAAGCATTTTTCTAAACACTTATTTCTTCTAACTACATCAATCTATCTTGAGCAAGGACAATACTTTCTCTTTTACAGGGCGATTGTTTTACAGCCTCACCAGCCCATGGTCCTTGTATGGAGTCAGCACTCTCTGTTCCTTCTAAACAAAGTTCTTATCTTACCCTTCCCAGGGCCTGTGGCTGACAAGTTCCAGCACATCTTCTTTTATCAACTGAGCAGTGCTGGGGGTTTTGCTGAGACCAGCCGAATCCTGTCCCACACCCTCATCCTGGCTCTACCACCTTTTCATTTATCATTTTTCAGAGGTGAGATTATTATTACTTTTGGCCAGCACACACCTTCTGTTGTTTCATTTCCACCAGACCAAAAGTACATTGACATCAGACCTCATCTATAAGTTTCAAGAGCTTTCTCCAATTTAACATGTAAAAGTTCAGAGTTAGTGTCTTGATTCTTATACATGTCCCTAAATATAGAAATGAAATAAGCATTCAAATAAAATACTTACCTATTTTATAATAAAGGGGGTATAAAAATCTTCTATAACATTTACTGATTAGAATATTTTATAAAGATGCACACTTCATGTCTTTCAGACCTAAGTCTTCCAGGACTATGAAGATATTAAGATTTTTCTCCCACCTAAATCAGTTGCTTTAATATAAAACACTATATCTCTGCAGGAAAATAAATTTCTTTCAAATCCTACTTTCCATACTGTTGTTCTCCAAGGCCTTTAATGAGCCAAGTAATAGTAGTAAGTTTTAGCTTGCAAAACATTATTGTACTTACCTTCAATAAGTTACAGATATATGCAGAAACAAAATGAAAGACTGACAAAAAGAAATAAGAAAAAAAACAGTTTATGTATAGTCTGTTTATATGCCAGGCTGAAAAAAATGTGTGCATAGTATCCAGCAGGTTCACCTTCACTCTCTCTCTGCCTCCCATGTGCACTCAACATAGAATAGCACCAATCATGGATTTTGCCCTTAAGCTCAATAATATTGGCAATGTCTATCTCACACTGAAAAGGAAAATGGAAATATTTTCACTTTTTTTTTTTTCAAGTCTTCTGTGGTGGCAAGAAAATTCGACAAATGCCATAACAAAAGAAGTGATGTTGTCCAAGCTTTCAGTTTTACTAATAGGGAGAATTTATTAATTACTCTTTTCCATTCAAAGTATTATTTTATTACATAAAATAGCAATTTAAAAAAAATGTGGTGCCTGTGGTTTCAAACTTCGGTTCCACGTGGACCTTTCTTCCTAACTTGTTTGATATACACTAATAATATTGGAAAGTACAGAAGTATAGTATAGAAGTTACCTGATAAAGTTATTATTGTTACAATTAAAAAAAGCTTAAATGAAACTTTACAACTGATGTAGCGTATCAAAGAAACTATGCCTGTTTGGTGGGCTGGGTTTTTTTCACATCAGTGTAAATCACATGACAATACAGAATAAAGGATACTTCAGAACAATGAAACTTAGAGCAAATATTTACACTATCAATATTTACGAGCATCTCTTGGTTATTCCAGCTATAATATTTTTTTAAGGATTTTTTTTTTTTTTTGAGGAAGAGAGAAGTAGATTTTGAAAGAATATAATTGTTATGTAGCTGTTGTATTGGAATGCTGGCATTTTCTGAAACTTGACAACCTGTATGAACAAATATTTCAGGAAAATTAATTACAGAAAGAAATTGCATTCTTGAAAATATTTGCAGTTATTATTGATAAAAAAATCATTTGGTATAAAAATCAAATTATGGGAAATTGGTTGTAAAAGAGTCATACTTATTAAACATTATACTGATAGGAACTTAAGATAATTGCGTAATGTTGACAAGGTATTACAATGTCTTGTATCTGTGTTTTAATAAGAAAATATTTTGTTTGATCTTACCTTAACTTTTTACTTTTCTCTCTGACATTTTTTTCAGCCATCTACCTCCTCTCTAAAACCCCATCTATTTTTATGGAAGCGATTGTGCATGATTGCATTCAGGTGTGTATAATGGGCTTTGGTCAATCACCTACTTGAAATGGTTACTTACAACATATGATGTCATTTGGGTTTATGGCTTTGTCATTTAACAACAAAAACAGCATCAGCATTCATATCATCAGTGGTGTTTTTTAGACAGAAATATTTATCAAGGGTATTTTCCTTTCAGGTACATTAACTGTAACTGACTTCTGATTGTTGTCATATATGACACATCAACTTAATTTCTCAAGAATTTGGAAAAAAGGTTGCATAATTTTTTTAAAAAAATAAAATCTTACGGTTGTGTATCTTATGGTTACATGAGCCATAGTGAATTTCAAGCTGGACTTACTCTATTAGCCAGCAAATAGAGTAAGGAGTATGAATGACTGCACATGCAGAGACAGACCACAGGTCTGATGTCCGATAGGTCTGGGTTCAAGTGAATGGAGGAGACCAGGATCTGCGGCCAAGCTACTGGAGAGAACCACATTGTGCTTGCACATCTACAAGTAGACTTTAATCCTCATCAGCTGAAAAGGTGGAACAGAAGCAGCTGTGCTATTCATGTTTATGTGACTGCTGTTTTGATCTGTGTGACCATCTGTGTTTGTGAATCAGGAATATGTGTTCAGACTCACTACTGGCTGATCCTGGAGACACAGAGCCAAAGCAGCCTCACATCAATCTGACAGGGACAAGAGGACACCTCAATGTGAAAGAGGTGATGGTATGTGTGTATGGGAACAGCAGAAGTGGGTTACTTGACAAGGCAATACAAGTCAGGAGCTGAGGGTGACAGCAAAGCAGGCAGGGCACTGAAAAAGATCTAGCACCCGAAAAAGAAAAGCAGGTCTCGTGCCAGAAACCAGGTTCAACCAACGTTCTGCTTGTAACCAGAAAAAGCCATAGTGATGAAGCCAAGATGTCAAGCCAGCAAGGCAAGATCAAGCTTAACAAGGCACAAGACAAGCACAGAATACCTGCAGCATAGACCAGGCAAGACCATGGGCAAAAGCCTGAGTTTAAATGCAGCTCCCAAGATGATGGGTAGAGATTCCAGACAAAGCTTCTCACAAGTCTTTCTTCATGAATTAGCTGTTTTCACAGAATTTTGATCCAGGCTTACACAGCTGTACCCTATCAGAGCTTACCTTGAACATAGGAAGCTAAATTCCTAGCAGAGGCAGAAGAGGGTGTAGAACTTCTTGATGCACTCATATGTCTCAGAGTGGGTAAGTTGCTAGGTAAAACAGATTTTATAAGGTAAAACAATAGTTTATTTTACATCTTACATCACTTCTAATATTTTTATTTGATATACTGCCTCTTCTGCTGTTTTAGTGAAGCTAGATCAATATTACAGCAGGGTGTAGCCATGCTGCATTCATGGCTTGGAAATTACTTCCTGTGCTATAACACAGGCATCTAAAGTTATGTCTCTAGTTTTGAGCTGGTTACCCTAGTTTCCAAGTAAACAATGTAGACTAAAAGAGCATTCAGGGGATTTTTCATTTGTGTTGTTTCTCATTTATTGATCCTAGGGACCGCTACTGGAGCCAATGTTATTCAACATCTTCATTAATGACATAGATGATGGGATAGAGTGCGTCGTCAGCAAGTTTGGAGATGATACAAAATTGAGAGGAGTGGCTGATACGCCTGATAGGTGAATTCAGAGGGACCTCAACAAACTGGAGAACCAAGCAGAGAGGAAACTCATGAAATTTAGGAGACGGTGCGTGAAATTGCACCTGGGCCAAAATAACTCCATGCACTAGTTCATGCAGGGGGCAGACCAGTCGGAAAGCAACTTTGTATGGAAGGACCTGGGGGTTGTGGAGGACAAGCAGCTGAGCCAGCAATGTGCCCTCGTGGCCAAGAAAGCCAGCAGCATCCTGAGCTGCATTAGAAAGAGCGTTGCCAGCAGGCTGAGGGAGGTGATCCTTTCTCTCTATTCAGCCCTGGTGAGGCCACACCTGGAGTCCTGGGTCCTGTTCTGGCTTCCCAGTACAAGAAAGACATGGAAATACTAGGCAAAGACCACCAAGATGAGATGGGATGGGATGGGATGGGATGGGATGGGATGGGATGGGATGGGATGGGATGGAGTTAACTTTCTTCATAGCAGCCTGTATAGTGCTGTGTTTTGAATCTGTAGCTAAGTGTTGATAACACACCAATGTTTTAGTTATTGCTGATCAGTGCTTGCACAGCATTAAGGCTTTCCCTGTTTCTCCTCTGCCCCAGCAGTGAGTAGGGTGGAGATAGGCAAGAGCCCGGGAGGAAAATAAAACCAGGACAGTTTGACCCAAATTGAGCAAAAGGATATTCCATTCCATAGTGCTCAGCGATAAAAGCATAAGGAAAAGAGAAGGAAGGAAGGATGTTTGTGGTTACAGCATTTGTCTTCCCAAGCATGCTGAAGTCCTGCTTCCCAGGAAGTAGCTAGATATCTGCCTGCTGATAGGTAGTGAATGAATTTTTTATTTTGCTTTGCTTGCACGCGCAGCTTTTCTTCACCTAACAAACTGCCTTTATCTTGATGCCTAAGATTTCAGCCTTTGATTTTCTGAGCAAAGAGGGAGTGAGTGAGATAAGGGGGGAGCCTTGTATAGACAGGACAGCCCTGCTTTTCAGTCAGCAAAGACAATAAAATCAAGATAACAGGATCTTGTGTAGTTCTTTGTTTCTTCAAAAGGCTACCATGCCCGATGACTGACCTTTGCCTCATTACCTGTGATATGCATATGAAAGTTGACAACCCTGTATATGTTAATGAAGATTAATAATATCATGCTAAACATAGATAACTATAGCATTCATCTCTCCACCCAAATCATACTACAAGTCACCTAGGGGAGGGAAACCTCGCAATTTGGGAGATAAAAAGATGGAGAAAATTGGTATTAAATTGGGAGCAAAGAACCTTGATACTTGATCGACCAGTCAATAGGCCTCATTCTCTTCCTGCACCCCAGACAGGGACGCCTCACTGGGTCAGCACTGCAACTTTTACCCTTTGGTGAATGTTACCTCTGGGTTGTTGTATTATTATTAATTTTGTTAACAATATTAACCTTAATTAGTAGCACTGTAGCAGTTTGTGAAATTATCAACAGCAATCTCAAATCTGTTCTGTCGCTCTCAATAAATAACTAATTTCGATTTTTGTCAATCTGACTCAGTGGAAGTCCTTTGCTGGGACTCTGACAGACAAATATCAAAACTACATTCCTTTTGATGTGACAACCCTCTTCAAGTAATGAAAGACCCTGGAGCATTCTATTCTCTAGGCTGAACAACCCCAACTCTCAGCCTATGCTCATAGAATAGGTGTATTCAATCTCTCCATGCTCATCTGGTTAACTCAGGGAGACATTTTCACTACCAAGTGATCCAATCAAATGTTGGTAGTTGTTTCTCTAAAACAAACGCTACCCTCTAGTGCCCTTTGTGTTGAGATACAGTCAGCTTCTTTGCATTACTCTCTGAAGTTCATGGGCAAGTCAGCTGAACTTTCTTCTATAGTAGGGGTTTATTTAGTGAGGCACATTCTAGCCCTAAGGGTTTAGTCAGTCACAATACTGAAAAGACCACTGGACCAGGCTGTGAGTAACTTCCTCTATCTGACTGTGTTTGAACAGGAGGCTTGACTAGATGATCTTAAGAGTTCCCTTCCAACCTCAACTATTCTGTAATTCTCTATTCTGTGTATCTGTGATTTATATCACCTAAAGATGCTTATCTCTTACTATTGACTAAAGAAGATGCTTACAACAAGAAGCTCACTTAAATTTAAACATCTGAAAGATATCCAGACCTCTTTATTTTTTGATGAAAAAAGTTTCATTTTAATAACGAAGTAATAAACATAAATTTCCATCACCTTATTCCCCTCCTGAATACTCTTAGTCATTTTGAACTTACGTATCTGTTAAATTATACCTGAAGTGCTTTGTTTGAATCATTAGGAAAAATTGTGCTGATGAAGACTTATCTTTTCTTCCACTGAGGACAGAGAAACATAATACAAAAGTAAAAGATTTCAAAGCAAACCAATGTTTCCTATTTTCCTTACCTATAGCACAAGAAGATATGCAGAATCAAAATAAACACAAACCAACTGTGTTCCATTCCCTTCCTGTGGCAGTATACAATTCTAGATGACATTTTACAATACAGTCACTAATTCATTGCCCAGTTAGGTATTACATAATTATGAAAATAGGCTTTCATAAAATGTCTAGAAAAAAGAATAGGCTCTCAGAGAGAATTGCTACATCTAAAGCTCTACTAATTTCTGTTCACCATAGAATCATAGAATCATAGAATCATCCAGGTTGGAAGAGACCCTTGGGATCATCGAGTCCAACCATCTACCCTGCTCTAAAAAGTTCTCCCTTATATCATATCCCTCAACACCACATCTAAACGTCTCTTAAACACATCCAGGGATGGTGACTCAACCACCTCCCTGGGCAGCCTATTCCAATGCCCGACCACTCTTTCTGTGAAAAATTCTTTCCTAATGTTCAGTCTAAACCTACCCTGCTGGAGCTTGAAGCCATTCCCTCTTGTTCTGTCATTAATTACCTGTGCGAAGAGACCAGCACCAACCTCTCTACAGTGTCCTTTCAAGTAGTTGTAGAGAGTGATGATGTCTCCCCTCAGCCTTCTCTTCCTCATACTAAACAGTCCCAGCTCCTTCAACCGCTCTTCATATGACTTGTTTTCCAGGCCCTTCACCAGCTTCGTTGCCCTCCTCTGCACTCGCTCCAGCACCTCGATACCTCTCTTGTATTGAGGTGCCCAAAACTGGACACAATACTCGAGGTGTGGCCTCACCAGTGCTGAGTACAGGGGCACAATCACCTCCCTACTTCTGCTGGTCACGCTATTTCTAACACAAGCCAGGATGCCGTTGGCTTTCTTGGCCACCTGGGCACACTGCCGGCTCATATTCAGCCGCTTGTCAATTAGAACCCCCAGGTCTCTTTCTTCCAGGCAGCTTTCCAATCACACTTCCCCAAGCCTGTAGCGCTGCTTGGGGTTGTTGTGGCCCAAGTGCAGAACCTGGCACTTGCCCTTGTTGAAACTCATGCCATTGATTTTGGCCCAATGCTCCAATCTACCTAGGTCTCTCTGTAGAGCTTCCCTATCCTCCTGGGAATCAACACTCCTGCTTAGCTTGGTGTTATCTGCAAACTTGCTGATGATACACCCTATGTCCTTGTCGAGATCAACAATAAAGACATTAAACAGAAATGGTCCTAACACTGAGCCCTGAGGCACACCACTTGTGACCGGCCACCAGCTGGATTTAAATCCATTGAGCACCACTCTTTGGGACCTTCCAGTCAGCCATTGCTTGACCCAGCGGATCATATGCTCATCCAGGCCTTGAGAAGCCAGTTTTTCCATGAGAATTGTATGGGGGACAGTATCGAATGCTTTTCGAAAGTCCAGGTACACAATATCAACAGCCTTTCCCTCGTCCAATAATCTGGTTATCTTGTCATAGAAGGAGATCAGGTTCATCTGGCAGGACCTGCCTTCTATAAACCCATGCTGGCTAGGCCTGATCCCCTGGTTGCCCATTATGTGGGTTTTGACGGCACTCAAGATGACCTGCTCCATGACCTTCCCTGGTATCGAGGTTAGACTGACAGGTCTATAGTTTCCTGGATCCTCCTTTTTGCCTTTCTTGTAGATGGGTGTTCCATTTGCCACCCTCCAGTCCATTGGGACCTCCCCAGTTAGCCATGACTTCCTGTAAATGATGGAAAGCGGTTTGGCGAGCACGTCTGCCAACTCTTTCAGCACTCTTGAGTGTAACCATGCATAGTGTTATATTACATTTCTGTTCCATTATTCTGAATTACTGCAGAGCCAATTTGTATGTTCAGTGAAACTGATGGTCATTTACATGCTGTTTTAAGTTCTATTAGATATTGCAGCATAATAAACATCTTCCTTTCCTACTCTAAACCACCCTAAAAGTCAGAGGAAGATGGTAAAAGGATAGTGTTCAAATTGTTAAACATCAGACATCAAGGAACGTAGTTGCCATGGGCTTCCTTAATAATCAATGGAGACAAGTGTAGAAGATGAATCAAAACACCCAACCCATGTCTCTGCTCAAATATCCCACTGAAGATGTCTGACATTCTTTCCTGTGTGTAAGAAAAAGAGTGACATTGAGCTAACTGAAATTTC
This sequence comes from Numenius arquata, assembly GCF_964106895.1. Classification (NCBI taxonomy): domain Eukaryota; kingdom Metazoa; phylum Chordata; class Aves; order Charadriiformes; family Scolopacidae; genus Numenius; species Numenius arquata. The sequence goes on along the minus strand of NC_133576.1, from coordinate 100,934,357 downwards.
AGAAGCAAGATGCCTGAAATACATAGTGTTAATAAGTTAGCAATCACTCTTACACTACATTTTCACTGGTCATCCCTTTCAAATAAGGCTTTCTTGTTAGACGCTCTTAAGATGGCACAAGAGTTCAGAACCTGGGGAAAAAGTCAGTCCCATGCTTCTACAAATTCAATATTAGGTACAAATATTGACCCGTTATGATTACAAATGAGTATTAACATTGACCTGCTATTGCCAATTAAAATAAAAGGCCAGTTTGCAGTTGTGGAAACTGCTGAATAGACATTGGAATTCCTTGATGTTCAGGGAATCACTTACACAAAGCAAAAATGAATAGAACTGATTCTTCTCTTGTTCTTAAATAAAAAGGTGAGAAGATAATCCAATCCTCTACATGATATTTCTCGCTTCTTGCAAAAGAGTAGGATTTTTTTCTTTTTTTTTTTTTTACTTAGTTTCACCTAAAAAGCATGCATTATGTATTTCAGATGAACCAAGTTGCGTATCAGTTAAAAATTTGGGGATCATAGTAGGCTTTTGCATGGAAACAGAGCTGAAAACTGTATGTCATTCCTTATAAGCGATAGTGTGGTGTTATGTTCATGGTAAGCATTTCAGAATAACATTTGAAGGTGCCTAAAATGAATGTCCTAGTGAAATTTAAATTATTTACCAACTTTAAATCATATGTATGAAAAAGAATAGTAAATGACTAACAAATCAATAACAAAGCAAGTGATAAATTTAGTGTGGAGTACAAAACCCGTCAAACTCAAGTTTGTAAATGACAATCCTGGGCTATAAATATTAAGCTCAAATAACCAGAACTAACATTATCAGAAAAGTGATTATGACTGACAGTGTGATCAGAAGCACTGCAGATCTCATTAGAAATATTAATTTGTATATGTAGTATGTGTTACAAGTCTGCTGCAGCTTTCAAATATGAATCTTAACATGTGAAATAGCATCTTTCAAGGCTATTTTTGTGCTACTCAGCTTCTGTCAATATCACATATAACTACTAACTATTCAAAGCCGAATTTGCTGGCATTTATTTTGTTCTTTACATCTCTCACATTTCATAAACAGAATGGCATACAGTTCTAACAACTTGTCCCAGAGGCAAGAGCATAAAGAAGGTTATAAGAAAAACAAAGTGTGTTATTCTAAATGAAAATGAAGACAGGGAATTTAGAAGTTCTTACAGCTTAAGCTACAACAGAGCAAGGGAGCAGGAGAACAAGATGTTCACCTATGTATTTAAGAAGAGAAGAATCACTTTCTTTCTGAAGGGTTTATTTATTTCAGTCTCATGGCTGCTGTGATGCATTGAATGCTTGACATTGTTATAGAAAATCAATGGAATTCAATCTGAGAAAGTTGTGTTGCTTGCATTCAAACCTGATAGTTGCATAAATCAGTATTTCTGTTTAAAAAAATCCTTGGCTCAAAACAAAACCACATTCATTTGTATACCTTTTTGCTTTTTTAATGACAGGTGTGATTGATATTATATTTTTCTTCATCGGGGCTTCAATTACCAGTTGGCATTCAACTGCCCTGTTAAATTGAGCAATGAAGGATATCTCTTTATAAAAATCTGATTAGGAAACCTGCCTTCAAAGCATTTTTACTTGTTGAGGTTTTTTCACAAAAGGACACTAAGGTGAAAGATTTTTATGGTGATAGAAAAAGCAACATAACTTTTTTTTTTCATTCAGAGTAAGTAAAGCACTTACACAGCACAGTTGAAGTATTCCTATTGTATTTGCAATAATTGCCATTGATGAAATGATATTGCTAATATGCATCAAAATAACTTTTAAGCCAGTGTACTTGATTTTTTAGAAGTTTATGACAAAACTGAGATTAAAAAGAAGAGGAAGGGGTGAATGAAATGACTCTCTACTTTTCAACACAGTATATATAATCATTGGGCCAGATGTTCAGGAAATGAAAGTCAAATATGGCACTCCCAAAATTAATATAATGATTTTATATATATAAAAATATACTGGAGGAGACATACTATATCTCTCTCTCTATATATATATATATCTCTGTGTGTATATATACACACACACACTCCAGGGGGCATATTCTGATTTACTAAAAGAAAGGATGTAGGATTTCTAGAACAGATCAGACCATTGATACATCATATTTTCAGGATTAACCCAATACCTGAAGATATAGGAAAAATGAAGCATACCTATTGTGACACTGTTATCCGGGGAGCACTGCAGTGATATGGGTTGAGAATTGTTTCTAGTACTTCAGTGATCATTTTCCACCTGCCACAGAAAATTTGGCTACTCTTGTCTCTGTTTTGATTAAAACCATAAAGATTGATTTTCTATTAATGGCCTATAAATTTAATTGACATTCAGTGTCATTCTGGGTAGTTTTCTCTTAATGAGTAGCCTAAAGGAATTCTAAATCTCATAATTGTTTAAACAAATTTATGCTATGTAAGTTTTCTGTCACTTCATCATCATTGTTACTGTTAGGTTTTCAAAAATATCTTAGGCATCCAAATTGCCATCTCTAGTTCCAATTGTACCACTTCAGTCCTAGAAGAGTATACAGGAAGTGTGCCTTGGTTCCTAAATATACCTATCCTTCTGTAGGCTTATATTACCTAGGGCAAGATTATACATATGTACTTTGTATTTATCTTCACAACTGAAGAAAGAATTTATGATATTTTTTTTAATGTCTGTAAGTGCTTATTCTAAAGAACCATACCCAAAAGAATTGTACATTTTACATAAATGTTTTGGTTTGGCGATACTTCCATTGTGAAAATATAAAGTGCTGGCCTCAGTCTCAAGCCTGGAGTTCCATGTGATATTTTTAAGCCAAAAGGAATATTAAAAGAAAATAACAATTGAAGACATGCTAACAGCAAGCTTCTGACTGTTTCTGTTTATGCTGGAAATTATCACTAAGTAAACAGGTATTAGCTATGCTATACTGCACTAAAACAAATATAAGAAATGAAATAGGCCTTTATATTGCTGATCATAAAAAAAAAAAAAAAAAAAACAAACCACACATTGCTGTGGCTAGAACAGTATGATTCAAAATTAGATATTATTTTTTTGTGTATTAGCATATGTGAATATTATCAATATACCTTCTTAAATCCTGTCTCCTAAAATATTTTTGTTTTAGTTTGTTTGGTTGCTTTATTTTTTACTCTCTATACATTCCCAGATAATTGAACTTAATTAGAAGCAGATAGGTAATTCAGAGAATGAATGGTTAAATGTCATTAGTGTAGATTTAGTGCAGCTTGACAAAGAACAGAGCTGGGAGCCCAGCATTCCAAGATAGGAACTGGCCTTGTGTTGTAAGCACAATGTATAAGATAGTAGGAACAGCCTGCACGCTAAGGAGGAACCTGATTGTCTGGGTGAAGTGTCCATCTGGTCAGGACCAGTTCTGGGGTTTGGGGTCCAGCCAGCTCAGCATTCTAAGCCAAAGGTAAAAGTACACAGTGAAGAAGACTATGAGCCTTCCTCCAGAAGACCCCGGCCCATGACCACTGGGCGACAGTACGCATGCAGCAAGGGGAGGAGACTTATGATAACGAGTTCCTCGAAATAATTAGAATAGTAACGCCTTTTCTTAGAATTAATTATAATAACCCAGCCCATATTAATGAATATGTATGTTTTTTATCATAAATAGATGCTTGTTTTACAACCCGATGTGCAAGTTTGGAGGAGCAATCCCCCTTGCATCCAGTGCTGCAATAAACATAGCTGCTTTATAACTCTCCCCGAGTTGTAGAGTCTGTTTCCACACCTCATAGGCTGCAGGGTTTTTTTCTCAGAAACTAACGTGTATGATGTTGAATTTACAATATCAGTTTTAACATTTAGCTGAGGACTACGGAAAAGGTAATAAATTATCCTATAGATAAAAGAGCATAGTTGACCCTGCACCTAACATTTTTGCATCACATTTCTGGAGTGCATATTCTCAATGTTCTGGGTTAGAAAGAGATAAGAGATTAATTTATACTACCTATCAGGGGGTAAAGGACAGCATGTGATTTATTTACTGTGAAAATGTGCTTTAGCTAACTGTGTAAACTGTTCTTGTATTTATGTCTATACAGATTGCTGCAGATATGTGAACTGTTTCTACAATAATATCCATGAATATAAGATGGAATGGAAAGACATAATGGAAGAAGGAATCTAAGTTGTGTTAGAGCATTTGGAGAAGTTTGGTTTTGCAGCTGAAACTGATAGCTCATACTGTAATGCTGAAGTCCTTGTGGCAGCTAGAAGAGGTGTGTTGTGAAAAAGCAGCAGTGAGTATCGTACTGATGGTCAGGAGATTTTAAACTGCATTTTAATCCCGGTTCAGCTTCCTATTCATTCTTTATAATTTTTTTTCAAAAGTTATGTAGATGTTTAAAAATCAATGTGATATTGAAATGAGTAATTTAGATATCCTTTGATAAAAATAATTACCTATTTTCAAGTTAATCTAGTCACTATGCTCCCCTTCATACACCTATACTATACGTATTACAGCTTACGTTACAGGAATGTAATAATTGCAAACATTTTTTTCCCCCCAGTTACGCACCCCACTAAGAGCCTCATTTGATTCTTCTACTTTTTCTCAGTTATCAAGTTGTTTCACTGTGCTTAGATGTTCTAGCTTTATAACTAAATACCATAACTAAAGGAATATAGCTGGTGATTTTGTATATGCTTAAGACTAAAATCATTCACATAAGTTTTAAAAGAGAATATCTGTAATGTGAGGAATTTTCCCTATGAGAAGAGGGTATTTCCTTGTATAGCTTTCCCAAACCTTACCCTTAAAAATATGCAATCATCAATGCAGAGACAGGACATTCAGTGGTAGATTAAAACATGAAAGAAGAGAGCAAATATGTGCTACTGTCCAAAATCTTGAAATTAAGACATGCTTACTTTTCAAGTCTGTGTATTCATAGAGAAATTTTACATAATGTTTCATGATTATTTTTGTGACATAGTTTCCCATAGTAAAATTCCTGATCACAGAATCATAGAATTGAAGGGGTTGGAAGGGACCTTTGGAGATCATCTAGTCCAACTCCCCTGCTAAAGCAGCTTGACTTAGAGCAGGCTGGACAGGAACGCATCCAGGCGGGTTTTGAATATCTCCAGAGAAGGAGACAACCCAGCCTGTTCCAGTGATCTGTCACCCTCAAACTAAAGAATTTTTTCCACAGGTCCAGACAGAATTTCCTCTGTTCCAGCTTGTGTCCGTTACCCCTTGTCCTGTCACTGGGCACCACTGAGAAGAGCCTGACCCCATCCTCTTGACACCCATCCTTTAGATATTTATACACATTGATAAGATCCCCTCTCAGTCGTCTCTTCTCCAGGCTAAAGAGGCCCAGGTCTCTCATCCTTTCCTGATACGACAGGTGGTCCATTTCCTTGATCATCTTCGTAGTGCTCGGCTGGACTCTTCTTAGTAGTTCCTTGTCCTTGAACTAAGGAGCCCAGAGCTGAACACAGTAATGTCCATTGATGATGGGTGGCCAACCTTCTTGGCTTTTTGAAACATCTTTTAAACCTTCAAATGACTTAGTTCTGGAAGGTACATTTTCTATACCTCAGAGAACTAAGAGGAAAAGGAGCTCTGAAAGTCTTTTGTCTGTGGGAGTAAACAGACTCCTTAAGGGTTCCAGACTGTTTTCACTTTGGACAAGGGCTGAGGATGTAGCCGAGTCCCGAAATTCCAACCAGGGCCAGCCTCAGCCATATTCTCACTCTGGTGGTGGATTTCTGCTGAGCTACTTCCTAGACAGGAAGAAATTCTGTACCAACTTCTATGCCACTGCTTCTCTGTTTCAAAGCATGTGATGCAGCCCAACTAATGAAGCTCCACTTGAACTGACCACAAGCTGACTGCAGATCAAGAGCCATAGACTGAGCAATCCTGCTGCATGTTGATCTGGAAAAAAATTCTGAGTAACATATTTTGAAACAAAATGCTTTTGGTAGGGCAAAGTTCAAGAAACAGAAATAAGTTGGAAGTCTGATTTATGGCTGAGATTCTTATTTTCACAAAAGCAGATTTTGAAAGCTTACAGTTGAAGCTTTTACCCCATCACTGCATGCCAGAAAGACTCCAAGGTCACCAACAGTCATTGAAAAGTACTTCTACCTCCTTTGAGCTCTGTGATGCCAGCTGTCTGTCCCCTCAGGGCCAGGAAGCTGAAACAAGAGCTCAGAAAAAATGCTTCCATATTTTGCTAGACAGCTTGTGCACTTCTTAGGGTTTCTAAGGGTAGTTTATAGATTCATATATACTTGGATGAGGAATGTCTTATTATTATCCAGTCACTTGAAATCAGACTTAAATCAAGTAAAGTTAAGAAACATGTCTAACTGATCCACTGAGCATTCCTTGCAAGCATATTGTAACGGGCTAATATAAATTCTGCAGAACTCTTGCAAAAAGTAAGTTAAATCACAGTACTATTTTGCACCCAGATTCAAAGTTTACATTTCAGACCTGACAAATGAAACTGAATGTCCCTCTTCTTTCTCTAAAACAATTTATTCCAGCTTAATACTGACCTTTAAATTAGAATCATAGAATAATCTAGGTTGGATAGGACCCCTAGAGGTCATCTAGTTTATTCCCCTTCACAAAGCATGGCTAACTTCAAAGTTAGATCACACTGTCAAGTGCCTTGTTCAGTTAACTCTCTGAGCAACCTGTTCCAGTGCTTAAATATTACCTGTGGAGATTTTTTCTCTGATACTTAGTAATAATTTTTTCCTTGCTGCAACTTATGACCTTGACTTCTTTTCCTTTCACAGTGAACCCCTGATAGGTCTGTCTTCTCTATGACCTCCCATTAAGTACTCAAAGACAGCAGTCTCGAAAGACATCACTCTTTAGTTTTTACATCTCTTTGAAGACATCCCTTTTTAGTTTTCAGCTGGCTGAACAAACCCATTTCTCTCAGTGTCCCCTGCATGTCATAAGTCCCCTGCATGCGGGCCTGAGTCCCCTGAACTTCTTGGTGACTATCTTGGGCTTTCTCCAGCATGTCAATGTCTTAATAATAATAATCTCTACACTCGAACTGCAGGCTACACTCCTACTTATGTAGTCCAGTATATGGTTGGCTAATATGTCACAAAGTTGTACTGCTGACTCATATTCAATTTCTTGTTCGCTATGATCACCAAACAGCTTTTCTGAAAAGCTGTTCCCCAGTGGGTGAGTGACCAGTGTGTGGGACTTGAGAGCATCTGGTTCATTAAAGTTATTAGGTCAAGGACCTTTTATAAGGTAAAGTAACAGGAAAAAAGATAAACCAAACACACGGACACACAAATCTGATAAGGAAATGATAAACGAGACAATAATGAAGACCAAAACTCTACAGCTACTAATTGATGTACCATAAAGAAGCACCAGGCACAGATTTAAGGAGAGTCAACCTGGCTTTGTAACTGATAAGAGGAGGGAAACTATAGGAACATGAATAGTACGGATATTTGAAGGGGGACTGTGGGATTATGCAAAACTTATTAAGGAGTGTAAGGGAAGGATCAAGGTGGGAAAAAGCAAGGAGGAAAAACGAGGAGGAGAGTAGAGAGGCAAAGGATAATGAGGCCTGTTGCCCATAAGTAGGTGCCACTCAGTTCTGCCTCATCACACAGGTTGTTAATGAGGACATTAAGTATTATCAGCTCTAGTACTGACCCATGAAGAACACAATTCACAACTGGCTGATAGATTTTGAAACATTAACACTTAAAATCTGGTGGTCCAGTCAATTTTACACCTTCCTATCTACAGACTATCCATCCAAACCATATCTCACCAATTTGGCTACAAGGATCTTATGTAAGGCCTTGCTAAAGTCAAAGCAAATGACATCCACTGCTCTTGCCTCATCTACAGAGCCCAAAATTTTATCACAGAAGAAAATCAGGATGGTCAAGCACTGTTTGGCCGTAGTAAATCCATGCTGGTTGTTTCCAATCACTTTAAACCTGAACATGGCTTCCAGTTCTGTAATCCATGTGAGTCTCCTTCTTGCCTTTTGAAGCTCAGCATGACTTTTATCTTTTTAAAGAGATTAGAGATTGTTCTGGTTGTCACTACCTTCAAATTATGACAGTGGCTTGCAATAACATCAAAGAGCTTTCTCAGAAGTGTTAGACATGAGAAGAAGCAAATTTAAATGCACACCAGTAATTAGATAGTTGTTAATAATAAGCATATAGAAAAATATTTTTCATCAGTTCTTTTACAACTGCTGTGGTCCGTGTTATAGTGCATGCATAATATGAGTTGCCATGATCCCTGATAAACTCGAGAACGCTATAGCAAGAATGTGTGCCATACTCAATTAAAACATCCTGAGGTTGTCAGAAAACCACATCTCTGAAAACTTCGTTGAGAGGTTATCTTCTCTGAAGGATGTAAAATTAATAATCATAGGATGATAGCTGAGGCTGAAATTAAATACACAGACAGAAAACAGAGACCCTTGAGCTATAGAGATGGCCATTTATTGATGGGTTTTAGAGCATAACAAAAGCAATGTGTATGACTTAGCCAGGTTGATGAAGCCATTAGTAGTGCTACCAGAAATGTATGGCAGGCATCTCCTGTTAGAAGAAACTGTCTATCTTGAAGAAAGGTAGGAAAAAACAGGATATTCTGTTAAATCCTTTGCTAAACACCGTGCATATAACTGTATACTAATACCATGTGCTGGTTTTGACTGGGAGTTAATTTTTTCCGTTGTAGCTTGTATGGGACTATGTTTTGGATTTGTGCTAAAATCAGTTTTGATAATACAGGGATGTTTTCTTTACTCCTGAGCAGTGCTTACACAGAGTCAAGGCCTTTTCTGCTTCTCACACCACCCTGCCATTGAGTAGACCAGGGGTGCACAGGAAGCTGGGAGGAGACATAGCCAGGACAGCTGAGCCCAACTGACCAAAGAGATATTCCATACCCTATGATATCGTGTTCAGCAATATAAAGCTGGGGGAAGAAGAAGAAAGGGGAGGACATTCAGAGTTATGCTGTATTGTCTTCCCAAGTAACAATTACACATAATGGAGCCCTGCTTTCCTGGAGATGGCTGAACACCTGCCTGCCAATGGGAAGTAGTGAATGAATTCCTTGTGCTGTTTTGCTTGCATGCACAACTTTTGCTTTACTTATTAAACTGTCTTTATCTCAACCCAGAAGTGTTTTCACTTTTACTCTTCTGATTCTCTCCCCCATCCCACCCTCAGATGTATCCCACCTGGTACAATTGAACTATGTATGTCCTATTTGTCAAAATGGTCCCGACCTTGAACCTCTTCCATAATAAGTAGGACTTCTGTCTGAATTCTCTCATCAGGCTTGGAAGCCTGAGAGACCTGTTGGCAGAATTTACCAGTAAAGACTGAGATAAAGAAGACATTGATTAGCTCAATATTTTCCATGTTCTTCATCACTTGGTTGCCCAACAATTCCCTTGATCTTTTTTGCTGCCATGTATCTATAGAAGCCTTTCTTGTTGCCCTTCACATCTCACACTACTCGTAACTTCAGCTGAGATTTGTCCTTTCAAATTCCATCCCTGCATTACCTGGTATTTTCTATATATTACTCTCGGGTATCCTTTCTCCACTTTATCTTCCATATGCTTCCTTTCGGCACTTAACTCGGTCAGAATGGCTTCCTGCTATGCCTACTCAATTTTATGCTTATTGGACAGAATGTTCTACTGATTTAATGAGGTTGCCCTGGAAGATCAACCAGGTCTCTTGGGCCCCTTCAGGGCAGTCTTCCACAAGGTTCAGCCTAGCGGTTCCCCGAGCAAGCAAGTCTGCATTCACTAGGACCAGGGTTTTTATTATTCTGTTTGCTTTCCTCATCTCCCTCAGGATCTCAAATTCTGTTGTATCACAGTTACAGCAAAGTTTCTATCAGCCTTCTCATCTGCAAGCACTTCTTTCTTATTTGTGAGCAGTAGTTCCAACAGCGTGCCTCCCTTAGCTTCTCCAGCACTGGCAAAGAACTGGCTCCAGAGCATTCAAAAAATCTCCTGGATTTCTTTCACTTTTCTGCACTTTATTACTAACACAATCAGGAAGTAAAAGATTGACATGAGCTGCTCCACCTCCTCATGAGATTTTGTGTTTAGAAGGCAAGTTCCTAAGTTGGTTTTGGGTGCTTGACCACAAGTGACTCAGTTTATGAAGTCCAGATCTGCAGCACATTTTCTTCCTCCTACGCTGTACTCCAACCAATCCATCCAACCTAAAATAATATTCATCCTGTAGGCAAAATCTTGTGAAGTTTCTTTGACACTGATGTCAAGCCGTGCAACCGATAATACAGCTACAACTGGTGGACATACTCTCTGTGGTGATAACACATGAATTAAGCAGAAAGTAATAAGAGAGAAAACAGCAACTGCTATCTGTCTATTTTTGACATAATGTTGTAGAAAGACTAGAAATATTTAGAAAGCAAAGGTTTCTGTAGCTTGAGACTACCATTTTAACATCGTGCCACATTGCCAAACACTGTCAGATTTCAACATGACCACAGACATCGTGATTCTCTGTCATATGAATATGAAAATGAAATGCTTACATTTATGATTAATGATTAACCACCACTCCTCAAACCCAATTGGTGTCATAGCAAAAATCTTGTTATATCAAGAAGGGACACACTGTATATATGAAGACAATGATATATTATTATTCTAATTAATGTTTTAACAGTCAATTTGAAGCAGAACAATCTGTTCCTATTAGTAGACTATTTGCACTAAAGCTCATATTCATTGTCCAAATTCATATAGAAAAGGCTCATGCATAATACTTTAAAAATTGTTATACAGGAGAACTTTCTAATACCTATACATTTTTATCTAGTGTTAAACTCATCCTTCCAATGTTCTTTTGATGCCAAAGGTCAGCAGTTTTCTTTAAGAGACAAAGTGAGAGTTACAACAAGTCATGAGCACCCTGAGGGTCAAGAGTATGATGGTCATGGTTAAGCCAGTCTTCCTTCTTCCCATCAGTCTTGGGCTTGCTGAGGTTTATTTCAATGTGTTTTCTTAACATGTTCTGCCTCTTTCTTACTGGTGCCCAGCTGAATTTTGCAGGTTGTACAACAACTATCCCAGCCTCCAGTCTCAGTGTACAGGCTCAGACAAAAGAAACAAAAACCAGCTCAGAATCAAGGCAAATGGAAACCAGTCCTCAGACGCTGCACTTTTAGGTACATACAAAGGCTATGGCTTTTTAATAGTATTGGCTAACTCATATTTACTGTGGTATACAAGCTTACAAGTGATTGATATGAAACACCACTGACGAAAAGAAGCAATCAGTCCTTTATGCCAAAATCCATAAACTACATACATCTCCACTGCAACAAGAAAATTGCGTGTGTGTGGGATAGAGGGGAATGAAGGGAGAAGTAACGAGCAGCATCCCACTTCTCTCACCAAAGGAGACAGTACCCAGCCAGCACATGACTTATTTGCTTGATTCAGTGAGAGTATTAAAACACAATTTGTAAATTCAAAACCAACAAAAGATTTCTTTGAGTGTTCAGACTTATTATGTGGAAGAGAAACATAAACTTTCATAATGACCTGCCAATTGCTTCCCTGAATTCCTTTTCCCCTGTTAGATGATATTTAGTTTTACACTCAAGATGCAAGAGATTTGCTTCCGAATTCATCACTTCGCTGTTTTCTTTAAACTGTTTGGTACTCTGTAGTAAGTATCTAATGTGTCCTGTCTTCTTTGTCTCCAGTCAGAACATTTTCATGTGTGTAACTGATTAAATGACCTATTCTTATGGGATCTGTGTCTCCCTCCTTTAAGTGAGTATTCTGACCAATTAACTTTTAAATAAAAAGTGGGTCCTATCATCACTAGGTAAAAAGAATAAACTCTACTTATTTCTTTGAAAGAAAAAATATAGACGACTACCATCAGAAGATGATCCCAATTTCAAGGGCTCTTTTTTATTTTGTTTTCACAAACGCACACAAAAAATAGTTCAGACATTGATACTCTGTTTCATTGTGTAATGGGAAATAATGAATCCTAGAAAACTTTTTTTAGGGCATGAGAATAATTTCCTGCTCTGTTCTATTAATAATTCTTGGCATTTCTTTGTTCACCACATCCAGGAACAAAGGATTTTAAAACATCTGTAGCTCTTCCTCTGGCTCTTCAAAACAGTGTTTGAACTTTTCCGTTCTTCAGAATTGCTTCTTATGAGATTTAACTACAAAAGATATTCTTTTTTTTTTTTTTTTTTCCATTTCACTCAAGTCTTAATCAAAGTAGCATACAATTTTACTGAGGATTAGGTTTGGTAAAAATCTTGCTAAACATAGCAGTGGAACTGTCTTTCTTGCTCATACCTGGTGTTTGGTGTACTGGAAGCCAACAGAGCCTGCTGGACTAAGACTCTCTAAGCAATGGAGATTACTGCCAAGCCTACCCAAAGCCAGTGACCCCCATCATAAAACAGTTTGTGGGAGACAATAAAGTGAAACTGAAGTTTTTCTGAGCCCCTAGACTTGAGAGAGCTCTCTGAAGTATTTTGCTGAAGTGTCAGGACACTGCAAGAGTTGGAGACTCCCTGTGGCCTGGGATACTGGGGGCATCAGGGCTCTCCCCATGGAGTCCATCAGGGCAGGCCTGCCAGCCAGGGTCCATCCCACTGCCCCAGCCAGGAGCAGGGTAACCAGAGGCACCAGGGCAACCCCAGCTCCAGGCATAGGGCACCTTCCTGTGGATGGGGATTGGCTAAGGCCAGGCAGGGACATGGGCCCACACAATCTTCACAGAATCTTCTTCTTGGTTGGAAGGGACCTTTGAGATCATCGAGTCCAACCACAAAAAAAAAAAAAACCAAAAATGCACCAACACAAAACAAACACCCACAACCACACACCACGCCCACCCACAAACAGACACAAACCAACAATCTCGGGCACTAGAGCATGCCATGAAGTGCCATGTCTACACGTTTCTTAAATACCTCCAGGGTTGGCGACTCCACCACCTCCCTGGGCAGGCTGTTCCAGTGCCTGACCACTCTCTCAGTAAAGTAATTCTTCCTAATATCTAACCTAAACTTCCTCTGCTGCAACTTTAGACCATTTCCTCTGGTCTTGTCATTATTCCCTTGGGAGAAGAGGCCAACACCCACCTCTCTACAACCTCCTTTCAGGTAGTTGTAGAGGGCAATGAGGTCTCCCCTCAGCCTCCTCTTCTCCAAACCAAACATGCCCAGTTCCCTCAGCCTCTCCTCATAGGACTTCAACATCTTCAACATCTTTATCAATGATCTGGACGAGGGGATCGAAAGCACCCTCAGCAAATTTGCAGACGACACCAAGCTGGGTGGCAGTGTTGATCTGCTGGAGGGTAGAGAGGCTTTGCAGAGGGATCTAGACAGGCTGGATCGATGGGCTGAGACCAACGGGATGAGGTTCAATAAGGCCAAGTGCCGGGTCCTGCACTTGGGTCACAGCAACCCCAGGCAGCGCTACAGGCTTGGGGAAGAATGGCTGGAGAGCTGCCTGGCAGAAAAGGACCTGGGGGTGTTGGTCGACAGCAGGCTGAACATGAGCCAGCAGTGTGCCCAGGTGGCCAAAAAGGCCAACAGCATCCTGGCCTGTATCAAGAACAGTGTAGTGAGTAGGACCCGAGAGGTGATCGTCCCCCTGTACTCGGCACTGGTGAGACCCCACCTCGAGTACTGCGTCCAGCTTTGGGCCCCCTACCACAGGAAAGACATTGAGGTGCTGGAGCAGGTCCAGAGAAGGGCAACGAAGCTGGTGAGGGGTCTGGAGCACAAGTCTTACGAAGAGAGGCTGAGGGAGCTGGGGTTGTTCAGTCTGGGGAAGAGGAGACTGAGGGGAGACCTTATTGCTCTCTACAAGTACCTGAAAGGAGGCTGTAGAGAGGCGGGGGTCGGTCTCTTCTCCCAAGTTACAGATGATAGGACAAGAGGCAATGGCCTCAAGTTGCGCCAGGGGAAGTTCAGGTTAGATATTAGGAAATATTTCTTTACTGAAAGGGTTGTCAGGCATTGGAATGGGCTGCCCAGGGAGGTGGTTGAGGCACCATCCCTGGAGGTATTCAAGAGAGGAGTTGACATAGTGCTTGGGAATATGGATTAGTGTTGGGTGGTGTGGTGGTGTGTGTGTGGGTTGCGTGTGTGGTGGTTTTTGTTTTTGTTTTTTTGTGTTGTGTTTGTTTGTTTTGTTGTTTTTTTGTTTTTTTTTTTTGTTTTTTTTTTTCATTGGTTGGACTAGATGATCTTAAAAGGTCCCTTCCAACCTCTGTGATTCTGTGATTCTGTGATTCTGTGACTTGTTCTCCAGACCCCTCACCACAGCTTGGCAGGGCCCATGGCCAGGCACAGCAGGGCTGTAGGGAGCTGGAGACCGGCCATGCTGTATTGTCACTGGGGTTGATGGTGCTGGGGAGCTGGCACAGAATCCTGGGCCATAGGCAGAGTCAGGGAAGGCCTGGGGGTGGGTAGGGCCTGATAGTGCTTTGTTTGATTTTGTTTGAAACACTCATTCTCCTTAAATTCACTGTCAGACAACATTAAAAAGAAAAAGAGTGTCTAGGTTAGAGAAGTTGTGTTCAGTAGCCAGCTTGGATTCAGCAGGATACATGTCTTGCTTTTTAAAAATAATTGTATTTTTAAAAAATATAAAGTTATATTAAAAATAATATTATTAGAAGTTATTTCCCATTTTCAATAGGGTCCTTAAGAGTCTTTGTAGAATATCTACTTATTTTACTTGATACACTAATTTTAAGTTAACAGTTGGAAAGCTTACTTTCTTACATTTGACCCTCCTTGACATTTTCCTGTCACACACCATGTGGCAATGTTTCATTGAAACTTAATATTATAATATTATACTACAGTAGTAGAATTACAGAAAGTCCTTTCTAGTATATAGGTCTCCTAAAGACATATTCTAAACCTGTGATTATTTTTTTTTTTAATTATTGTAGCCATAGCTTGCTTTTTTATTCAAATATATTAAATGGAGGGGTGGTCAGGCATGGGGTGGTCAAGATTTCTCTATTTAATACTAAAATATTTATTTCCTAATTTTATTTTACAAATTAATTTTAAATATCAGTTAGTGTCAGTAACTATTTAAGTGGGAAAAATCTCTAAAAATGGTTTTGTAAAATATGGTTTTACTGCATGTTCATCATTATTGGCCTTTTCATAGTTAAATTTGTTATTCATGTTTTCACTCTTGTCAAGTTGAAGAAGACTAACAGGTGATATTGATCGATGTTGGATTCTTCTGTTACAGCAGTTGTCCATCTTTTGCCATCTTGCTGTCCATTCAGGCTTACAGGAAAACATTGACATTAACTCCTATTTTCTTTTCTTTTAGCAAAGAATATTGTAGACTTGGATGCTCTGTTTGCAACAGATCTCATCCAGCTCTTTAGTTACTGTAATTCAAATCCTAAGAATCCAGTCTATGTGCATAAATCATAGAACTATAGAATGGTTTGAGTTGGAAGGAACCTCTGAAGATCAGCTAGTCCAACCCTCTTGCCACTATCAGGGAATCTTTCACTAGATCAGGTTGCTCAAAGCCCTGTCCAAGCTGACATTGAACACTTACAGTGATGGGACATCCACAGCTTCTCTGGGCAACCTGTTCTCATGTGTCATCACCTAAGAAGGTGGGGGAAAGTAAAGAAGGTGGAGCCGTATTCTTCTGAGGTATCTAGTAATCTCCAGTGACAGGACAAGAGGCAACGAATACCAATGGAAAACCAGGAGATTTCATTTAAGCATAAAAATATCTTTTATTATCTTTTAAGAGTGAGGCCCCACGCAAACATAAGGGTGTGCAGGCCTCTGGGTGCAGAGAGTGCCGGAGCCTGGCGCTGGCAAAGGAGGGTAACAGAGACAACACCTGTATAAGATGTGAACAGGTGAATGATCTGCTCTACCTGGTGGCCCAGCTGAAGGATGAAGTGGAGAGGCTGAGGAGCATCAGGGAGTGTGAAAGAGAAATCGACTGGTGGGTGCACTCCCTGAGAGTAGGGGAACAGGTTGAGGCCCCGTGTAAATCGGAGGACCCTCTCCCCTCTTCTCATCAAGCGACAGGAGAGGATCTCAGAGAAGAGGGGGAATGGAAACAGGTCCCTGCTCGGGGAAGCAGGCGAGTCCCCTCCCAACCTCTCCCAGCTTCCCAGTTACCCCTGCAGAACAGGTATGGAGTCCTGCAGGAGGAACTGGCCGATGGAGAGGAGGATGGCACACCAAGACTAGAGAAGACAGAAAGTACACGTCACAGCGGACCCAACTTCACCACTAGCTCCAAAAGGAAAAGAAGAAAGGTCATAGTTGTGGGTGACTCTCTGTTGAGGAGGGCAGAGGGACCAATATGCCGCCCTGACCCGCTACACAGGGAAGTCTGTTGCCTCCCTGGGGCTCGGGTCAGGGATGTGACAAACAAACTCCCAGACCTAGTAAACCCCTCTGATTATTACCCCCTGTTAGTATTTCAGGTGGGTAGTGATGAAATGGGTAGGAGGAGGCTGAAATCAATTAAAAGAGATTTTAGAGCCTTAGGGCAGCAGCTCAAGGGGTCAGGAGCACAAGTGGTCTTCTCTTCTATCCCACCAGTGGCAACTGTGAATAAAGAAATTGATAGGAAGAGGCAACAGATCAACTTGTGGCTCCGGGACTGGTGTTACAGGCAGGGCTTTGGGTTTTTCGAACATAGGTGGCTATATGAGACACCTGGCATGCCATTGTCAGGTGAGACACAGCTGTCCCAGAAGGGGAAAAGAATTTTGGGGCAGGAGTTAGCAGGGCTCATTGACCGGTCTTTAAACTAGATATGAGGGGGGAAGGGGAGATAACTGGGCCTGTCAAGATTAAACCTGAGGAAAGCATGCCACGGTTTGAAGGAGGCCACATTAGTGAGGACTCACACTCTGACATTTCATCAGAGAAAGGTGATAGACGTTTAGAAATTACTGCTAGAGAACAATGGGAAAACCCTTTCCTAGAAGGGGAAAAGGCTACTAGGCTAAGAGTTAACAAAGCTCATGGACAGAGCTTTAAGCCGAAAGTTAAGGGGGATGGGGATAAAACCAGGCCCGCTGGTAATGAACCTGAGTGTCAAGGGCCAAAGATGGGGGTGAAATCAGTAGCCCAGGTCAAGTGCATCTATGCTAATGCACGTAGCATGGGCAACAAACAGGAGGAGCTAGAAGCCATTGTGCGGCAGGACAACGACGACATAGTTGCCATCACGGAAACGTGGTGGGACGATGGTCATGACTGGAATGCTGCAATAAGTGGCTATAAGCTCTTCAGAAGGACTAGGCAAGGAAGGAGGGGCGGGGGTGTGGCTCTGTACATTAGGGAGTTGTTTGACTCTATAGAGATAGACTCCAGTGATGAAGAAGTGGAGTGTTTATGGGTAAGGGTGAAAGGGAAGGCTAACAAAGGTGATTTTGTGCTGGGAGTCTGCTATAAACCACCCAACCAGGATGAGCAGGTTGATGAGGTATTCTATAAGCGGCTGGCTGCAGTCTCGCAAACGCCAGCCCTTGTTCTCGTTGGGGACTTCAACTTACCAGACATCTGCTGGAAATATAACACAGCAGAGAGCAGGCAGGCTAGGAGGTTCCTCGAGTGTATGGAAGATAACTTCCTGACACAAATGGTAGGTGAGCCTACCAGGGGAGGTGCCTTGCTAGACCTACCGTTCACAAACAAAGAAGGGCTAGTGGGGGACGTGGAGGTTGGAGACAGTCTTGGGTTTAGTGATCATGAAATGGTTAAGTTTTCCATTCATAGTGAGGTAAGGAAGGGGATTAACAAAACCTCCATCTTGGACTTCTGGTGGGCAGACTTTAACCTGTTCAGAACCCTGGTTGGGAGAGTCCCGTGGGAGGTAGTCCTGAGAGACAAAGGAGCCCAGGAAGGCTGGATGCTCTTCAAGAGGGAAATCCTAAAGGCCCAGGAGCAGGCTGTCCCCATGAGGCGCAAAATTAAAGGGCGGGGAAAATGGCCGGCCTGGATGAACAAAGAGCTCTTGATGGGACTTAAGGAAAAAAGGAAGGTTTACCACCTTTGGAAGAGGGGACAGGCAACTCGGGAGGAGTACAGAGATTGTGTTAGGTCATACAGAGAAAAAATCAGGAAGGCAAAAGCCCAGCTGGAACTCAACCTGGCCATTAATATAAGGGACAACAAAAAAAGTTTCTATAAATACATCAACAAAAAGAGAGTGACAGAGAATGTCCATCCCTTACTGGATGCGGGGGGAAACCTTGCAACCAAGGATGAGGAGAAGGCTGAGATACTTAATGCCTTCTTTACCTCTGTCTTTAATAGTCAGACCAGCTACCCCCAGGGTGTTCAGCTTCTTGGGCTGGAAGGTAAGGATGGAGAGCAGAACAACCCCCCCATAGTCCAGGAGAAAGTAGTTAATGAATTGCTTATGCACCTGGACACGCATAAGTCTATGGGGCCGGATGGCATTCACCCAAAGGTTCTCAGGGAGCTGGCAGGAGAGCTCACCAAGCCTCTCTCTATTATTTACCAACAATCCTGGTCAACAGGAGAGGTGCCAGATGACTGGAGGGTGGCCAATGTGACGCCCATCTACAAGAAGGGCCGGAAGGAGGATCCTGGAAACTACAGGCCTGTCAGCCTGACCTCGGTACCGGGAAAGATCATGGAGAGGATCATCCTGAGTGAGCTCTCAAGGCACGTGCAGGGCAGCCAAGGGATCAGGGCCAGCCAGCATGGGTTTATGAAAGGGAGGTCCTGCCTGACCAATTTGATCTCTTTCTATGACCATGTGACCCGCTTTCTCGATGAGGGGAAGGCTGTGGATGTTGTCTACCTGGACTTTGGTAAGGCCTTTGGCACCGTCCCTCACGGCATTCTCCTGGAGAAACTGGAGAATCATGGCATAGACAAGTGTACCCTCCGCTGGATAAAAAACTGGCTGGATGGCCGTGCCCAGCGAGTTGTGATTAATGGAGCAAAATCTGGTTGGCAGCCGGTCATCAGTGGTGTCCCTCAGGGCTCAGTTTTGGGGCCAGTCTTGTTCAATATCTTCATTGATGATCTAGGTAAGGGGATTGAGTGCACCCTCAGTAAGTTTGCAGATGACACCAAGCTAGGTGGGAGTGTTGATCTGCTTGAGGGTCGGCAGGCTCTACAGAGGGACCTGGACAGGTTGGATCAATGGGCCAAGGCCAATGGGATGAGGTTTAATAAGGCCAAGTGCCGGGTTCTGCATTTCGGTCACAACAACCCCAAGCAACGCTACAGGCTTGGGGCTGAGTGGCTGGAAAGCTGCCCAGCAGAAAAGGACCTGGGAGTGTTAGTGGACAGCCGGCTTAACATAAGCCAGCAGTGTGCCCAGGTGGCCAAGAAGGCCAACGGCATCCTGGCTTGTATCAGGAATAGCGTGGCCAGCAGGAGCAAGGAAGTCATCGTGCCTCTGTACTCGGCACTGGTGAGGCCTCACCTCGAGTACTGTGTTCAGTTTTGGGCCCCTCACTACAGGAAAGACATTGAAGTGCTGGAGCGTGTCCAGAGGAGAGCCACCAAGCTGGTGAGGGGTCTGGAGAACAAGTCCTATGAGGAGAGGCTGAGGGAACTGGGCATGTTTAGTTTGGAGAAGAGAAGGCTGAGGGGAGACCTCATTGCCCTCTACAACTACCTGAAAGGAAACTGTAGAGAGGCAGGGGTTGGCCTCTTCTCCCAAGGGAATAACGACAGGACCAGAGGAAATGGTATGAAGCTGCGGCAAGGGAGGTTTAGATTAGATATTAGGAAGAATTACTTTACTGAAAGAGTGGTCAAGCACTGGAACAGCCTGCCCAGGGAGGTGGTGGAGTCACCATCCCTGGAGGTATTTAAGAAACGTGTAGACGTGGCTCTTCAGGGCTTGCTCTAGTGCCCGGGATTGTGGTTTGTGGTGGGGTGTTGTGTGTGAGGTTGTGGGTGTGGGGTTTAGTTGGTGGGTGCTTTTTTTTTTTTTGGGGGGGGGGGGGGGGGTTTGTTGTTTGTTTGGTTTTGTGTGTTGTGTTTTTTTGTTTGTTTGTGTTTGGTTTTTTTTTTTTTTTTTTAATGTGGTTGGACTCGATGATCTCAAGGGTCCCTTCCAACCACTAAGATTCTGTGATTCTGTGATTCTGTAATTTTTGACTATTTTGACAGTAGTCAAACACTGGAACAGGTTCTCCAAGGTGTTTGTGGAGTCTCCATCTTTGTCTGACTGTACACACCCTTTAGCAACCCACTCTAGCTGACCCTGCTTTGAACACAGGAGCTGGACTTGACAGGTTCCAGAGTGCCTTCCAACCTCATCAACTACTCTGTGTCTCAGCATGCTGTCACTAGGGCACCATACATTTCCTGGAGGAGGCTGAAGATCAGGAATTCTGCAATTTTATGTGTCCAGGGTGTTCCACTTAAGGAAAAAAGATATTCCAGGTTGCTGTGTTATTTAGCTATATAGGAAACAGCAAGGATTCCAATTCTTGATTAGTAGGAGTTTATTTAATTACATCCACTTGAACAACAAGGACAGGATCAAGAATGCTAGTCAGTCTTAGAATATAACCTACCTGTTCTACCTACAGTTCTACTGCCTAGAACACCAGTGGGAGATACGGTTTTAAATTTCTGTGAGAACAGGACTGAATTTGAGAATAGTCTCCGAAATCACCAATAAATATGTTAGCAACATACCCATATACCTATTCATTCAGTTTATTTATTTTGGATGAAGCCATTTGATAAATTTAATCTTAATTTTAAGTAGAATTAAACTGATTTTTTTAAAGAGATTTACTTTGAGGAAATATATTTAGCTGATGCCTAATCATACCACAAAACATTCTTCTAAATTCAGTGTCTACCATATTAAAATATTCAACTGTTGATTTGCCAGTGGATTTATTTTATTATTGTAGCTCTAGTTGTTTTTTTAGTTAAAATTATTAAATGGAGGGATGTTCAGACACATACTTAACAATTTTAGACCATATGTGTTTACTATATACTGGAAATCTGCACTATGGACCCAACCTACAGATCCCTGACCAGTCCTTCCTTTTTTATAAGTCCAGAGCACCTATCCTCATTGGTACTCAATCACCTGTGTTGGGAAGTTGTGTTCAAGCACTACAGAAGCCTCCTGGATTGCTTGTGCTCTGCTGTGCTGTCCATCCAGCAGATACTGGCATAGTTGATGTCCCCCATGAAGACCAATGCCTGAGAATGTGAGCCTTATTTCAGTTTTCTGCAGAAGGCCTCATCTTCTTCTTCTTGATCAGGCGGTCTATAATGGGCACTCACCAAAACATCGTCCACCTTGGTCTGCCCACTAATCCCAACCCACAAATTCCCAGCTAGTTCACCACCCATCCCTAAGCAGAGGTCCATGCATTCTTGCTACAATCTCACATACTAGGTGACTCTCCCTCCTTGCCTGCCTTTCCTGCCTTTCCTAAAGAGTCTGTATACCTCCATGGTAGCACTCCAGCCGTGTGAGCTCTCTCACCATGACAATATTGAAACTGTGAAAAATGGCGGGAGCCAAATGTAATGTAACTTTGTACATAAGTACAAAGAATGTCTCTGCTACCATTAGCCCACTAACTGTGTTTGCCAGGATCCCAGAGAGTGCTAAGTGCAACGAACAGAAAAAAAAATATCTGGGAGTATGCTGACAATTAATACCAATCTTCAATCATCAATCCACTTGCAAAGTCACTCCATTTCATTTTACAGATCTGCTTCTTAGGAGGATATCCTACAGCCCATTAGAGAATATAGTTCTTGTCTGCAGGTCTTCTCTCTTACTGATCAAGCAGACATTTTATACAAAGTTAAAAAAAAATCTCCAGTAGGCAAGACAGACAAAAGGGCTGCTCCAAAAAGGTTGACAACCTAGCTTCAAACCTTTCTCCTCTCTGAGAAAATAGGCAAGTATACTGTGAGGGAGAGAAGGCATACTCTCAGTAAATCTCCGAGCCCCTATCCTAACAGGCCCTGGAATGATGAGAGGGTAGGACTAGAAGGCTGATAGATTAAGGAGTGTACACACTGATGTTTCCCAGAAAAGAGCTCCCCAGTCCAGTATATGTGCACTGAATATATAATGAATATCTAGCAATAGCCAATTATGTTAAAGATGAAAGAATTCTTTGCCTGTAGATCCTACTCCTTCTGAATGTTTACCATTCTTATCCTGAGTAGCCATCAGTCACTCCTTTGATTCCACAGGAGTCATTTCTATGCACATTTTCAACAGTAAAAGCTCAAAGTGTCAACATGGAACTAAGGTCACAGAATTTCTACTGCTATGAATTTTGCTATATAAACATTTCTTAGTAGATTTAATGTGGCATTATTGTTGTTTCTGTAGTTACCTTTTATTGGAATCTGAATGAGTAGTAATGTCTTATAATAATGGAAGAGGAATAATTCTTGTGAGTCTAAATTATTATTTTTCCAAAGTAACTGTTTAAAAGACTATTTGCATTTTCTGTCTCTAGATCAACAAGTATTATAAGAGTCTTTGAGTATTTCAGGTAAAATCACTGTAGATATGTTGTATTTATACAAGAAGTAAAATTCTTATTTATGATAAATTTAGAAGGAAAAATTAAAAGTGTAAAAATCCTGTTGCAGTTAATATTCCTCTTTCATGTCTTTTATTTAAATCACTAGATGAAAATAGCTGTGTGTTCTAAAATCTATACCAACAGATGGCAAGCCTTTGTTACGCCAGATATGTACGTACCTTGCACCTGTCGCATATTTTGTTAAAAAGGTATAAGTATCGCTAGTGTACATATGAATGACTATTTAATCCTCAGGTCAGTTACCAGCATGTTAACCATATGTCATGTAGGAGAACAAGTGTTTTACTATAATAGGAAAAGAACATTCTAGTTGCCATATGATTTTCCTTTAATTACAAGATTCAAATGTGCAGCATGGAGAGGTCTCTCAGAGATTTGTTGAATCTCTTTGTTTCACCACAGGATACTGATTTATCAGCCTCCAAACAATGGAATTCTGTACTGAGAGGAATTAAGTTTCTTTAAAAAAAAAAAAAAGATAGATTTATTATGAAAGGGAGTTCTACAACTGATGGGCAGTGACCCACAAGGAATATTGCTGAAGATGAAAGTAGATTAAGGTCAGTTTAGTTTCTGAGGAACAAAATTATCTTAGAATTTATAGAACTAATGGAGAATAGGTTATTCTGGGAATGGTGGATGTGTCCAAAGTGCTATTTTGCTGTTCAGTTGCAAAAATGCAGTTCCAAGAGCACCTTACCAGGCCAGTATTGACATAACCAACATATTAAGTCCTGGATCACCAAAACAGACAGTATGAAGCAGCACAAAGAAGGGTGTGTTTGGAGCATATTTTCCTGTGTGGTGCTTTTTTCAAGGTTTAATCCCTTTCCAAAACAGGAGTATTGTGCTGGAAATCGTGTTTTTCTTTTAGGCATTCAGTCTTTTCATTTTGTTTGATGGCAATGTTTATAATTACATTCAGTTCAGCTTGAGTGGTAGGCATAGTCTGAGCACACCTTGTTAACTGCATTCCCTTGTTAATGCAGTCATCAAGATAGCATTGTCCAAAATGTTACACAGCTTTAGGACAGAGACAGTCAGTTTAGCAGTGGCAACAGAGCCACTGATTAGACCTATTCAAAAAAGCTTCTCCCGGAAACCTCAAGTAGATACAGTGCCTCAGTAAGCAAATAGTTAAAAAAGGGCTTTATTTTGTTTTTTTTTTTTCTTTTTCTCAAGACTAGCCTCAACTTACCGATTTACCCATTCCGAGACTCTTTTAGGCCAATCTTTACAAAAACTTCTCTAAGAAACACCTGTTTTCAAACTTATTGGGGGTATTAGTTTATTTGGGTTTTGGTTGGGTTGTTTGGGTTTTGTGTTGGTTTTTTTTTTTAAATAGAAGAATTTTATTTTAACAGAAAAGTTCATAAACTGATGATTTTTTTTTCTCTACGGATATATAATTTTAATTACTTCCTAAATATTCCTAGTGTTTGCTTTACAAATAGTTATGTTGAGAACCATGATCAAATAAAAAGTGTAGAGTGAATTCTGGGTCAATAGCATAATTCATGGTGTGTACACTTTACTCAAAAATATTTTGTAATGCTTTCTAGGAATTAAACATATACAAAGATAGATATGGGGTTTTAACCAGATATTAAGGTTCTACTGGGACAAAATTACTACTTGTCTGCTTGTTTCTTTTTCTTTTTTTTTCCTATAAATACAGCATTTGGTGTTACATGTTATTCAATGTTGGCTGTAAATGTGTGGTATGCATATTTACCCACAAAACAATAACATTAAAAAAATACAAAATGTTTATTGCATGAACTTGGTGTATTTTTTTTTTCCTATGATATCTTAGCACTACAAGCAAATCATAAGATCTGATATACAATTTAGTCTTTTGTTAGTTTAAAAGACAGTCTATAGTGTGTGTGAAAAATAACTTACTGCATACTGTAGGAAAAGGTACCAGAATCACATAGTCAGCAGATCTTTAGTCTTTCAATGTATTTACTTCAGAGCTGGGCTAACTTAGATTCAATAAAATATGTGCTTGTTTTAGTCTTTTTTTTTTTTTTTTTTTTTTTCCCTGACTCAAAATGCTAACCACCTAATTTAAAGACTCTGCTCTTTTCATGATCTGTCGTTTCAGGCTCTAATCAGCCATAGTCATTAAAAATCTCACAGCATCCCACGAAAGTAATCATCATGATTTGTTAAGTGCTGACACTGGACTCATCTTTATACCAGATATAAACAAAAACAAGAGCAATTTCCAGCTTGTGTATGTATGTTCTAATTTCCTGTGTTTTATAAATATTCACTATGTTAAATGCATCCCTAAAATGTAAGTAAGATAATTTAGAAGAAATAATAAAAATGGATTTTGGTAATACATACAGTCATCCTTTTGTATGTGAATTATTTAACACTACAATCTACTTGTGTGAAAACCAGCACCAAATCATAAATTTTTGCTTCTTTTCCCCAGTATAAAATACTTAGCTAATTTTTATCTCTGAATTTTCTTTAAGATACTGTACAAAGTTATTTTACTAATTTCTGCCCTTGTCATCCTAAAGGTAAAGAAATTATATTTAGGCACTCACTATAAATTCCTTGACTGGTTATTCACAGGATATTAACTTCAGAGTCCTCTCAATGTGTGTTCTGTATCACATGTTCTATTTACTATGTGTTATTCCATTCCATTTTTTTTTTCCTTTTTTAACTGTATTTATGCCCCCTACTTTGCATTATCTTTTTTTTTATATTAATTAACCCATAGCTTTATTCATTTTTTTAATGATCATACAAATTAAGCTCATTTGGTTTTGCTGTTCTTGAAACCATGCAGCAATTGTAATTTATTTTATGCTGTTTATAACCCTTAAACCCTTGAGGTTTTTAACTTAGCATGCAGAACTAAGGATAACCTCTTCTAAAAGGAGTAACAAATCCTTGGTATTTATTAATTATAAGTTATGCAGTCCATATCTATGGCCTATATGCTCCACTTGATGGAAGCCTTGCAACCATGCTTTGATTAGCAAGGACTCTAATCTTCATCTTATTGGTGGAGAAACAGCAGAAAGGTAGCGACTGGGAAATATATGTTAAGAAATATGCAGTACCAAGTGAGTGTCAGAAATAACATAAAATTTAGCAATATTTAATTACTGCAATTTATTTTTTTAAATTCAGTAGTTTATTATTTCTCATATTAAATCAATTTAAGGTTTGAACCCAATTGGAATCAGTACTCTGAACATTGTGTTAAAAAGGGACCTACGCCTAATAAGATTCAGATTGAAGTCCCAAAGCTCACCCTTTTCTTGATTCTAGACTGCATTTCTGCCTGCTATTCCTAGTATTATTTTTATGCTGCCTTAAGTGCACAATGGATTAAAAAAAAGTCCCGACCAACAAAAAAAACATGAATCCTGAAATATGAATCTCTTTACATCAGTGTGAGTTTCCTGTTCATTGAGAACTCAGTAATGATCCTTCTTAAGTTTAGCACATTCATCTGTGTATATTAAAACACAGAGACACATCACACCAAGAGTAGACAGCACCTCCTACTTTACCAGTTCTATAATCAAATATTTAGGTTACAATTTTAAATAAACCACTATGATTGAAATGTGAGTGACACTTGATGTGATGACCGAAAAATAAAAAAAGTGATTTTTGAATCATAAATACAGGGGGTTTTAATCCTAAATATAGTTGATTGCTAAACCACTGAGGTTGAATCATTCCTGCTAAAATCAGCAACATTCAGGGATTTCATCCAGAAGTCCAGGCATTGGAGTCAGAGGAGCTTATTATCTCATCCTAGGAAAGATATATGTCTTTGGTCAGCCAAATAGCTCTCCACATTCCTCAGGGATCCATTTAGTTGCCCGTACATAGGTACCTACTGCTATATGAGATGTGGCCCATAGTTTCTCTGACAGCTTCATAGGGCTTGCATATATAAGAAGGGACCTCAAAAGATGCTCATGCTTTTGAAGTAGCAAGTGAATGGTAGGAGAAATAACCTGGGGCATCTCAAATGGTATTAGATACTTCTGTGTGGGCTACTGAACTGTGTCCTAGATTTCCACTGACTATAATGGGAGCTTAGACACCAAAATGCCCTGTCAATGCTTGCATTTAGTGATGTAGGTATAACCTCCAATCTGGTTAAAACTTCTACAGTTTGGACCATATGGGCTTGATCCTGCTGTTTAGACATTGGTGTCAATGTTATTTGAGATGTTCTGTAATGTCCTACCTGGTTACCAAGTTACTGCTCAGGAGCAGTGCCAGTTTCTTATGAATGCTGGGTCATGCCTTTCTGGCTGTATGCAACAGTTCCTAGGGCATCAAATGGTACTAGGCATCCATGGTTAGGAGTCACGTCACTGCTGAGTTCAATTTTCTCCTATGTTGGCTGGTAATGACCATGGATTTTTCAGTCTTTTTGTTCTGAGATGTCTCAGTTCCACCCAAGTCCTAGGTACTAATCTAAGTACTTGGTTGGATCTAGTGTTTAATCATTTGTTGACACAGGACATTACTGTCATTTTAACAGATTAGCAAAAAGAGATACTTTCCAGTTATCGTTATTAGTCATGCTTGGAATATTTTCAAGGCTTTTGTACCTTCTAAGCTTTTCTATTAAGAGATAAAAACCCTTACATGGATTATCACATATAACTTCTGTTTATGAATATTTGCTTATTTTTCATGTTATCAGTGATTCCTTGAATTTCTAAGAAATATGTTGGTATCTCAATGAAAAAAATAGCCTAATTTTTCAGATCTCTTTGATCTTTAGTTTGCATTAAATTCAGATGTTAAATTTTTTATCAATACTTTTAAAGTTACAAGTTGCTCAACTGATCTTAAAGTCACAGTAATACTCTGTCACATAACGCAGAAAAAAAAAAAGAGTCTTTTGTTACTGAAGAATACAAAGTTTAGCTTGCTTGTGATGAGACAGTTCAAAAGGATAGCAGACTCCTCACCATGGTACTACTTTATAGCTTCTCTTATTTGATTCCTTAAGCATTTTTTTCTTATCTTTTGGGGTTTTGTTCTAGATGCCACAGTTATAAATGCTTTACCTAATAGCAAAGCAGCACTGTACATAAATATTGGGTGATTTATAGATAGCTAATGAGCTAATGAAATATATTACAGATAGAAGTATGCTTCATCTGTGTATCAGTTCTCTTTATATATCAGTTTAAGAAGGATGGGGCTGAGCCATACTGTACCTGTTACTAAGTTCTGTAAAACACTCAACATACTGCTTTTAATGTGTTTGTCAAACTTTTATCATATAGATAGTATTTTACAAAACTGATTTACCCTGCTGACACTTTTTAAGACCAATAAGTCTTTCCTTTTTTTTTAATATAGATGCAACAATTAGTATTAGAGTGAAGTCTGCAGATTGAAGTGTGGTACCTTATTTAAAATAGCACCATAGAAATGCTAACAGAAATTAAAATAGGTTTCATGATAGTTAAAAGACAGGTGGAAATCAACCTAGTTATGAGTAATTAGTAACTATACTGCCAGATAAATTGTCATCGTTGCCATGGCAATGATGGCAAACAATGGCAATTTAACTCAAAGCATGAAATGATTTTATATGCATTGTTCACTTCCTTTTCCTCTAGCTACCACTCACATGTGTAACTTCAGGTATTTAGTATTTATACTATAAATAAGTTCAGAAATGCAGACCATTTGAAAGGTAGTCCTTTTCTTTCTATTCTTTTCTTTAATTACAAAGTACCTATAGATGTTGTTCCAAAATATTGTAACAATACTGGACATTATTTTCTTGTGCAATTATAGATACCAAGTGTTTTCCTGTTCTTTTTTGAATATTAATAATATTCTTACTGCTAACTAAAATGTACTTTAACAGATCTGTTGCTTATTAGCTTTTCAAAAGATTTAATGGTTTTGTTTCCATCATTGTAAAATTAGTTCCTATACCTAAGAAAAAAATAACACATTTGTCTTCATATCTTCTCTAGATCTCTAATTCAGTGGCCTCTGATGAATCTTTACAACGCTTACATTGAATGTCTTCAGACATGTACATTTTCTGATCACTTTCTTTAGCCTAATCCAGATTGCCAGCTGCATGGTTTATTTCTCTCTCAAGAAACATTATTTCTTGGCCAATCTCCTGTGAATATATGCAGTTTTTATCTTCAGAGGTTTTCAAGATCGAAGTGGATAAAGCCCTAGCAACCTGGTCTGATCTCACAGCTGGCCTTGTTTCAAGCTGAGTTTGGACCTGAGTGATCTCAAGCCTGAGATCACTTCCAACCTGAATCACCCAATGTTCCAGTGAAAAAGTGAGAGCTCTTGGACCACACTGGTAAATGAACTAGGAACACCCATGTTAAAACCTGAGCTGCTGAGATGAAGAGCTAAGATTCTGTAGCAATGGGTTGGAAGATCTGTCTTCTGGACCCTGATGTAGACTGACGATCTGTAGGACACACTTACCTATAAATTACATGCATATGAGAATAACATACATTCTTATATGTGAAATTGCCTAATTCTTTTATCACTCACTTGTCTTTATAGTATATTAAAGAGACTACAGCCTTCTTTACTGACCTCTTGATTCATGAAATGTTTCTTATACTTTTTGCACTTCACTTAAAATGACTGCTGGAAGTGAACCTGTCCCCTACGTATTATTTTTTTTTATCACATCAGGTCCTATATATTGTACATCAGTAATTTTCTCAAATTATATTATTCAGTTTTGCAAAATGAGTTTTACTCTTTTCATATATATTACTCAGAACCACAATAATTTCAGACGACCAAGCGTGTTTCATGGGTCTTCTCTATTTTGTCTTCCCTGGGGTAACATTGCCCATTATTATTTTATAATTTTATAGACTGAAATTTAACATACCCAAGTACTCCCCTGATTATAAATGTAACAATAGTAGATTACGAGTACCCTTGATTCATGTTCCTTCAGCTTATTCAGCTCAACATTTCTTACTTATAGCTATTGAAGATTAAGCCAAGATCTGCTCTGAATTTGCTCTGGAATATGTTATAGATAAAGCTGAAGTTGAGTTTCACTTTTGTTAGGTTATTACTTCTCTTGAATCTTTTCACTTAGCCCAGTATAATAATTCATATTGTGGAACTACAGATATAAAGAAAAAAGAGATCATCAGATTGCTCATTAACACACTCTAGAGCAAGAACCTCGTCCCTGCCTTTGAAACCACCAGCTCCAATTCTAAACTGTGATGATTGCATAGAAAGCCAGGAGTGTCCACTGAGCTTGGGTACAAAGAGAAGCCGACAAATGGGCTGTGATGATAAAAGATGCTTTCTTCTTCCCATGCTGCTATGAGGACGGACAATGCCACTCCACACTTTTCTTTACACTGGAACATCACAAAGTGATGTTATAATATTTGATAAAGCTGAATAATATGTATTTAGGATGAAAGTATAGTTCTTAATGGAAGAAGAAGGAATTATATTTTG
The DNA here is from genome assembly GCF_964106895.1 of Numenius arquata. Classification (NCBI taxonomy): domain Eukaryota; kingdom Metazoa; phylum Chordata; class Aves; order Charadriiformes; family Scolopacidae; genus Numenius; species Numenius arquata. Next base: position 100,904,133 of record NC_133576.1, on the reverse strand, counting down.
TACTCAATTAATTTGAGATCAATCGGTACTGACTGTAGAACTGTGATGTTAGATTGCTTTTTTAATTTTGTTTGGCCACTTAGGTAACAATCTCAATTTAAATTACTGCATGGATTTTATTTAGTCTGGACTTTGTCCTTTTCTCCTTTTCTCATTCCTTTCCCTTTCCATTTTCAGCTTGTTCTTACTAATTAAACTTCATACACTTGCTACAAAACCAAGAAAAAAACTCCAAGCATAGTCATAGGTGTCACATAGGAAAAAAAAAAAAAAAAAAAAGCAGCTTTATCTGTCACATCAGAATCTCTAAAGAAGCCTAGACATTTTATAATTCCCATGTACTCTTAATCTACTTTGTGCACATTACACACTCAGACTTTTCAAAATTTATTGTAATTAGACCTATGTATTACAAAGGGACTGCTCATACTGCTCCTACCTAATCTCTAATTTATATGCAGAAGAGCAAAGCTAAAGAGTTTAGGATTTTCACATTTAATGCTCTTTTTACCTAATCAAGTTATACAGCTTAGTAGCTTTCTTCCCTGTGGTTCCCACTTTTTTCTTTTTTTTTTTTTTTTTTTTTTTTTATAAGTCAACATAGTCCTAGGCAGTCATTAATGTTACTTCTTTAACCTTTCTCTATTCACTGATTATTCTCTGGCGACACAATAATTTATCACTCAGAAATAAATGATGCATGAGTAACCCCTTATAAATAATCAGTTTATAGTTGAAGTACGAGTGAATCCAGATTAAGTTTAAATGAAGTTTCATTCACTGTGCATTTTCCTCCATTCTTTTCTCAAACCAGTATTAAAATTTTGCCTCCAAAGGCAGGGGGAGTGTGTCCAAATGAAACTGGATTAACTTTGTGAACTCATTCACAGAATTGAGGCTTCACCACCAGAACTGGTTCTGATGGTCCAAGACACTAATTTGAACTTTTGTTTTTTCAACCCAACATATCCTGCTGAATCTTACTAACAAAGTATCACTCTTCAGCAGCTTACATGACCATTTCGTAAAAAACATAATTTCCTTCTAGTTTTTTGGTTGTAATAGTTACTGACATACTTTCTCAAAATTAAACTATTGCTTAGATCCTCCCTATACCTCAGAATATTATATTCAACAACATATAGTACAATATCTGTATAGGCAGCTATAAGTCTGCAAACACATAAATGAGCCCAAGACATCATTAGTTGATTAAGTTTGGGTTATTAAAAAAGTATTCACACTTATTTGTTGTTTGACTGCATATTTGGTGCTCCCAGGTAAGACTGAACATTTTTATTCTTTTCTTTTCTCTTTTCTTCTTTCTTCTGAAAATACTAACTGAGCTCCTTTAGATATGTTTTTCTTTTTAACTGAAAGGTGAATATTTTATATACAAGATGACTTAGGTCCTGATTATTTCTTTTTTGGGAAATAGAATGAATTTTACAAAGACCGTTATCAAGTCACCACCTATCATCTTTCCTATATATATAACTTCACATTCTCTCTTCAGTGTTAGAATTAGGCTTCTTTCTTTGGTTGTTCACTGCTTATGTTTGTGGTCTTGAGAAAGATATAGAAGATATTTATGGAACATTAAATTTATGGAAAATGGTTCAAGATGGTAAATTTGAAGGGTTAAGTAAGAGTAAAGAATGAAAGCCTGCCTGTCAGAAAGCATATGAAGAAAGAAGGGAAAAAAAGCATAGGTTTAATGGATAGTGTCGTATGCAACGCGTTTCTAATTATCATTCAAACTATGCAACAGCTGAAAAAACTATCCAGTATTAATCTTTTATGCTGTCATTAGAGAAGTAAAATGCAGTCCCATTTCCGCAGCCTTCCCAGTAAATCTGGAATCATGTCAGGGTTTTTTTTCCAGATCAGTAAAATAATCCTATGAGCTTGACGATACTTCTTTCAATGGTGTCTTCACTATTTCTTTTGCACAACTGCATGGCCAATACTGAACAAATGGGTTTCCAATTTGACTGATATTTGGCTTTTACAACAATAACATACTGGATGATATTGCAAAGATGATGTCCTGAGTACCTTCAGTTATAAAGAAGTAATAAAGTATAAACAAAAAAAGTGAATAGGAACATTTTAACAAATTACTTGTATTTTGAAAATTTTTACTGCATCAAAAATCTTCAAATATTTGTCTTTACTACAGCAAACATTGAGATAAAAGAACAAAAGCAAAGCCAAACCCTGATAGGAGTACATGTTGCTTACATCTACCTGTACAATAAAAATTTATAGAAGAGCATAAAAATAAGCATCTGAGCACAAGACCTTTATTGAAGCATTTAATACGTTATTTGGATATACATAAAGAATGTGTAAAATTGCTTTAAGCAGTACTGATAAATCTGATTCTAAAATAGCACCTGATCTCACAGTGATCATTTATGTTTTACAGTATGACATACATATAAGACTTTCAAAATCTTACAGGATGAAGCTTTACCTTTTCTGTCAGCCTATGCATTCAATAGAACTAGATCCTAGGCAGCTGTTCATAACTTTCCTAAATTTTAATTAAGTGATTGAAATTTTCCATGCTGAATCTCTGCCTCAGGCTAATTTCTCTGAAAAAAAAGAGGAAAGAATGGAGGAAAGAGAATGAAAGCAAAGACAAAGGTTTTCAGACCTTTTTGTCCACATGAAAGAATCCTGAAACGTTTGACACATTTGTGTACTGCTACAGGCCAAAATTTTCAGAATGGGTCATCTCCATTTTAAGAATATTCCTTTTGCTGTCTACGTACGGAAGAAGTGAAGAAAGGAATGGGAGAAAAATGAGGAGAAGGTTTACTAATATAACAGAAAGGTGTAAAGTGTTTTAAGAATGGTCAAGGGCAACAAGAAGAATTCTGCAAGTACAACAGCAGAAATAAGTTTATGGGTCTGTTGGGGCCTGAGAAGAATGGGACACAGGACATGGAAAATGCTGAGTAACTGAATGCCTTTTTTACTGGTAAGATTTGCCTTCAGGAATCCTAGGTCCCTGAGGAGAATTCTAGGGGAGGAAGACTTGCCCTTGCCAGAAAAGGTTAAGTTTGTTGAACATTTAAACAAACTGGACGTGCACAATTCCATGGCACCTGATGGGATGCATCCATAAATGCTGAGGAACCTGGCTGATGTCACTGTGAGGATACTGTCTCCTATCAACAAGAAGACCAAGAAAGAGGATAGAGGGGCCTTCAGGCTGGTCAGTCCCTGGGAAAAGTGATGGAACAACTATATCATAAGCAATTTCAAGACCCATGAAAGGCAAGAAGTTGATTTGGAGTAATCAACTTTGATTTACGAAGGCAGAATCACCTCTAGCACACACCACAAACTTCTTCTCAGCACACATCTCTTGGCTGCCCTAACTTTCCTTTGGCCATACAATTCTAGCCCCACAGCAAAAGCACACTCAGGCTCTCTCTTTTGCTGAACCCTAACTTTAACTCTATTTTCTACCTCAGGCTGGGACTAAGACCTCCACCTTTGGCCTACTGCAAAAATTTCCTCTCAACACACGTACCTTGGCTGTCCTAACTTTCCTTTGGCTGCTCAATTGCAGCCCCACTCCAACTGCACATCTAGGCTTTTTCTTTTGCTGTACCCTAACCATAACCCTAACCCTACTTTCCAGCTCAGTCTGGGACCAAGACCCCTATGTCTGGCCCACACCACAGTCTTCCTCTCACTATAGATCTCTTGGCTGCTCTAACTTTCCTTTGGCTACCCATTTCCCATTTGCCAGGCACCAATATAGGTTAGGGGTGGACCTGCTGGAAAGCACTTCTGAGGAGAAGGGTCTGGGGGCCCTGGTAGGTAGGAAATTATCCATGAGCCAGCAACATGCCCTTGTTGCCAAGAGGGCCAATGGAATCCTGGGCTGCATAGGGAAGAGTGTGGCCAGTAGGTCGAGGGAGGTCATTATCCCCCTCTACTTCACACTGGTGGGGCCACAACTGGAATACTGTGTCCAGTTCTGGGCTCCCCTGTTCAAGAGAGACAGGGAACTACTGGAGAGAGTCCAGCATAGGGCAACAAAGATGACTGAGGGATTGGAGCATCTCCCTTATGAGGAAAGGCTGGGAGAGCTGGGACTCTTTAGCCTGGAGAAGGCTGAAGGGAGACCTTATTAATACCTACAAGTATCTAAAGGGTGGGTTGAAGGAGGATGGAGCTGGACTCTTTTCAGTGGTTCACAGTGACAGGACGAGAGGCAACAGGCACAAGCTGGAACATAGGAAGTTCCATTCAAATATGAGGAAGAACTTCTTTACGGTGAGGGTGACAGAGCACTGGAACAGGCTGCCCAGAGGGGTCGTGGAGTCCCCTTCTCTGGAGATTTTCAAGACCCGCCTTGATGCAGTCCTGAGTAATGTGCTCTAGGCAATCCTGCTTCAGCAGGGGAGTTGGACTAGAAGATCTCTAGAGGTACCTTCCAACTCTGACAATTCCGTGATTCCGTGATTTCCAGACCCATGCAAACTGCATGTTTAGGGTCTCTCTTTCACTGAACTGTAACACTAAACCTGGAGTCATGTTTAACAAATACGGTGAAATGAATGGCCTGGAGGATGAGGGAGAGCAGTGGATATTGTGTATCTCAACTTTAATATGGCTTTTGACATTGTGTCCCTAAACATTGTCATAGACAAGTTGATTAAATATCAGCTACGTAAGTGGACATTGAGGTGGATTGAATACTGAGTGAACTGTAAGTCTCAGAAGCTGTATTCACTGGCATGAAGTCCAGTTGGAGGCCAATCAACAGCAATGTGTCCTGAGGTCAGTACTGTGTCCAATACTGTTTGGAATCTTTATTGATTACCTGGACAATCATACAAGAGACCATCCTTAGCAAGCTTACTGTATTGGGTTTATGTGGCAAGATTTTGGTAGCAAAGGTGCTGCAGGGTAACATCTGTGAGAAGGTGCCAGAAGCTGGCCCCATGTCAGGCAGAGCCTGTTCCAGCTGGCTCCAAGATGGACCTTCTACTGGCCAAAACTGAGGCAATTAGTGATGGTAGTAGTGCCTCTGTGATAACATATTAAAGAAGGGTTAAAAAACTGCTGTGCAACAGCAAATGGAAGAGAGGAGTCAGAATACGTGAAACAACTATGTAGACACAAAGGTCAGTGAAGGAGGGGGAAGAGAAGCTCCAGGTGCCAGAGCAGACATTCCCCTACAGCCTGAAGAGAGGCTGTCCCCCTGCAGGCCATGGAGGTCATTGTGTAACTAGCTCTAGCTAACAGTGTTTGAGCAGGGTCATTGGACTAGGTGGTCTCAGGAGGTGCCTTCCATCCTCAACTATTCTGTGATTCTGTGTTTTTATGTTCTGGGTATGTAAATTTATGGTGATTTCAGATATATTCTGAGTTTCCTGTAAAGTGCAGGAGAAATCTACAATCCTCCATTGGCATTCAGGGTACAATCTTAACCTCTCTCTCTTTATTGACTGTTTAGGAAACTTAAGCACCATCAGAGAACAAGTAGTCCACTTAAGTTATGAAAGGCTATGAACTAAACACTCTACAGAGGGAGAAGATCTCTTCCCTAAACTATAGTGCAAAGTCATTCTAAACAGTCTTTTGAGCAGGGGCCGAAGTCCCATAACCCCTTCCTCCTTTGACATCTTTGTAGCTGGTTCTTCAGCAATCCAGTTTCAAAAAGAAAGGATTAGGACAGTTTACACCATCACCCAGTATGAACTATGGACTTCTGGTTTATAGGGGAAATCTGTTGAGATTGAGAATCACATAGACCACATGAGTTCCGCTTCCTGGGTAACAATATTGACATCTTACCTGAAACCACCACTTCTGAGATCTCTGTGCTTTACTACCATGCCACTCAAAACCACAGGCTTACCCCAAAAGTTAACTTTCTCTAAATGTGATGTCTTATAACTGTCAAGGATCAAATTCAAGGTAGGTGAGGCCTGAACTACAAAAGAAAGAAGGTTTGTTAGGAGTTTAGAAGGTCACTGGAGTTTAATCTGAAAATGAGATGTGGTTTTACCTCACTGTATAAACAAAACAATATCTGTGTGACTGGTAATATTTCAGAAATTTAAAAAAAGTAATCGAAAAGCTTTTCTATGTGAAGTAGTTTATAATATTAAAATCCATACCTAGACACAAGAGCTGCTGTGAAGCATCTTCCTAAATGCTTATCAAAGTTTACTATGCAAATGAATCTCATAGGATGATTTTGGTATACATCGAAGATGCAATGGAAGAAGATTTAATTCACCATGGTTGCATATGCTTAATATGAACAGATTCTCTTAATGCACCCAGCATAATGGTCACAATTTTACAACCCCTAACATATTATGCATTCAAAATATGTTAAGACACATCAAAACTTGATAGCCCTGTGACATGCCTCTACAGCCAAAATGCAGAAACCAGGGGGCTTTTTTAAATGTGTAACACCTACATCATTCTCTACTATAGCTAGGTTCTCAGTCTACACCCATGAATTTAGAAAGAAAACTGATAAAAGAAAAAGATACCTACTAACAATAAACCCCCCATATCTTTTCCCTTATCATTGTGAAAGTCCTTTTCACACTTCATTCGGCTTCAAAGTCAAATCACGTACTTGGTATTGACCTCCTGGTTACAGCGTAGAGAAAAGTATCTGTGCTGTAAAATCTACCAACTGGAAATCATAGACTATTTTAAAGATTGTACGAGACGAACAATAACAATCTTTTAACATGAATATTAAAACATGTATCTACATAAAATTGTTGGACTTAGAAAATGACACTTTTTCTCATTTATATTCCAAAGTTACTTACAATACTTCTACAAATATTTGACAAGACTTAAATTATTGCTACATTTTTTTAATTATTTAAAGGCTTTGCAAAATAATCATTTCTATTATCCTAAAAAATAAGTGTTCTGTATCAATATTGATATTAACGTGAATACTTAGATAAGAGTTACAAACAGAAAACACACATTTCTTTAGTTGGAATGGGGTTGTATAAAGCAAGCATAATTTTACTATGATTACATTATATGATAAAAATTGTAGCTTCAAGATGCAATAGGTTAGATTGTTATAAGGGCTTTAGAATTTGGATTTTAGTACCTAACTTTTATATAGATATTCTCTAAAAGATTTGAAAGCCCAGTCCCTAATGGCTCAATTAATTTACCTCTACCACCCCCTCTCCCTCATCTAGTGTTATTTTAAATATCCAAGGATATCTGAGATATCTACCCGGCTGACGTCTAAAATTGATTAATGACATAACTGTGACTTTCTAGAGAAGTAGCTGAAAATATATGGACTATCCTAAAATATTTCAAATGACACTAGAATCCTGTGTTTAAGTAACTGAATAAAAGCCCAGGCTGCATTTGCACCACAGAAGAAAAGCTATAGAAGCAGGATTTAATAAACCTACCTGAAATTCAGTCTTCAGTATCTGTGTGGGATATCCTACGTTTTTACTGTTGCTGCTCCCTATGGTCTTCTATAGGTCCTTAGCATAACTGTCAGCTTCATGTGAATTTCTCAGATAACCTATAGCATTTCAGATGCACTGGTCATATTCAGGTAATTGCATCAAACTCAGAAAGAAAGAGTTTCACAAGAGATGAAACAACTAGAAAAAAAAAAGGAGAATAGTGGATGTAGGTGCTGGCCCCTTGAAAGAACTCACTGGCCTTAATTTAGTTATCCAAATATAGAATTCTGCTGGGTTTTAAGATGTCCTGGGTTATCTAAGATCAAAGCTGGCAGATATGTCACAGCTGGGGCACCCGTATCCTTCTGGACTGATAAGTGGAGAGTCAGATGAGATACCCTAAGGTATCTGAAACAACACCATGTTTTTGAGCCACTGAATTCAGCCTTCTAGCCATGAGCCTGTCAAAGACCAAATACCCATGCATCACATGACCTTACAGTAACTGGCAACTGTTTGGGTTGAAATTCTAAGCAAAAGCAAGAGTGAGAACCTATTAAGTTTTCTCAGACCAGATGAGAAATGTGTTGTGTAATATTTGCATATAAAAAGTACATGTTGCTAGAAGATCTAATTTTATATCTTGTACAGTTAAAGCACCCACAGAGTTGATTAGTTTTTCATTGCTATACTTAAGAGATGTGACAGATTTACCATATTAACTATACAAATCTTTTAATGTGTGTAATCTATTTTTATTTAAATCTTAAACCAATTTGGTATATTGATTTGTCTTTTTTTTTAAGGTCACAAAACCCACACATAGAACTGTGCTTGTGTGATACAGAATTAGAGGTACTGCAGTTAGCAATGCCTATAATTAATTTGATTTGTTGCCTATGGATAACGTTGTCTTTCAATTAGAAGCCTTTCTTTGATTATCATAACTGATATGAGGTTTTGTTTTTTTGTGGGTTTTTTTACCCATTTCTGAGATTATTTCACAAATTGGTATGAAAATTTTGTTCATTTCTGTAAATACAGCTATTTAATTAAGCAAATCTAGAATATCAGTTACTGGGACATGGAGCTTGGCATTTGATAGGAAGTTCCCTAGTGTCAGCACTTTGCTGATACATAATTGCCTGATATGCAATCATTTAATTGAACACTGTACCAACAAGTATTTTCTAATTTTAGTAGTTAATTTAGCAATCTTAACATAATTTTATTTTGCTTTTAAGTATAATAATGAAATTAATCGGTATTGCATAGGTAGCAGAAGAGCGGAGCATTCATGGTTAGATAAAGCTAACTAAATAATCAATTATGACACTATTGGAAGAAGTATTCTATAAGAAATCAGAGAAAAATCTGGATTACTCATCCATATTTCCTTCTATAAATCAGTAAAACCATCCCTCTTTTTTAAAAATTATTTTAAGGATATTTTTTCAGTATAAATGGCAGTATAAATTCATTTTTTCATAATCTGAATTCATACCATATGTGAAGTGAAGATACATGCTGAAAGAGTCCATCTGTCCTAATTATGTCTAATCCATTACTAAATCTTGCTGTGAACACATCAATCAGTGTGAGGCATACAAATATTCATTACATCAAGCTGAATAATGTTAGTAATTTGCAAGAATGTGAAATCTGAGTATGCATTTTCGCAAGGTGGCAACACTTTAAAATCGTTAGTCAAAGTCCACGTACAGTGAAGGAATCAAGAGACAGCAGTGAGACTTTTTAAAAGTGACCACAGAAAGTTACTCAGTTTGAGAGCAAGGAAGAGACAAGAGAGGTAGTGTGGGATCTAAGACAGAATAAAGATGATGCGTAAGAAACCAGAAAAAAAGAATGATCTGCAAACTGAAAGAAAAATGGTAGATAAAAACCACTTTTGCAGCAGAAAAGGAAGATGTGGACATACATTATCAGAGGCTCCTTACAAAGGATCATCAGTGCGACTTTTCCTGACATAGAGACAGACACTAGAAAAGACTAGATCTGTGGCAGACTCTGTGGTGATCAACTGACTAGGCAAGAAATGTTTTCTCTTCCTATCTTTTTTCCTTCCTCTGTAAAATATGTGGATTATGGTTATGAGCTGCATCAAATAATGTGTAGGATTGTGCAAGCTCTTTTCCAGAGTACCACAGTAGTCAGTAAAAAAGGCTGCAAGAAGTAACTGCCACACAATAATTTTGTGGAGGGAGGGAAAGTTTGTTAGCAAAAGGAGACCTTTGGGGAAACCCGCAGTTCAGGGTCTTTTGAGGTATGCATGAGAAGTACAAACAATGACTGAAGTAATGAAGTGGTGCAGAAAGTCTCTACTGAAGCTGAGTGGCTGCCACCATCACTACTCATGGCTGAAAGTGTTGAGTTTATCTGAGATTACACCAGGTTTGTTGAAGAAAAGCTAAATTTGCAGGCAAAGAACATAAAAAGCACGCATCCAGTTAAGACAAGGATGAAGTTCAGAATGAGGGAACTGAGGAAGATCAGTGATAGGTGATGTAGGAGACTTTTGGAGGAAAAAAGGGGCCATTAAAGGAATAGAGGTAGAAAAGGGCAAGAACAGCTACTGAAATAGAGGGTAAGTGATGTGCAAGCTCTGAAAACTGTTGGTTTGGTTTGGTTTGGTTTGGTTTGGTTTGGTTTGGTTTGGTTTGGTTTGGTTTGGTTTTGTTTTTTAAGGAAAGAGAAAACAGTAAGACAATGCTTTTGGAGACCGGTAATGGGAAAGGACTCTTTTGACCAGAGACCTCTAACTTGACAACAATCATCTAAAAGACCTATCAGAACTGCTATAAATGCTATGTCTTGTTGCAATATAAAACAAGAACAAAACAAAACCGAACCCCTGTTAGTAAGTTAAAAGACAATGTAATAATAGGAAAATAAAAGAGATTGATCATTGCTAATAAAATATTATAATGAGAACAATAGTAAAGATTACTGATATTGTTAGTCATGCTTACTTTATACAGTTTGATGAAAGTTCAATATTTGAGCTGTTTGTATAAAAATACAAAAACCACAAAGTTATGCACTGTTTGTATAATAATACAAAAAGCACAGAGGCACAGAGGTTTAATGAAATGCAGATATTGAAGAAACAGAGTAGATGATGAGACATGTGAAGAAAAGAAAGAATAAGTAAAGAGAAGAAATTAATAGCATGGAAATTTGTAAATTGGTTAAGATCACAGTCAGCTTGGACACCAAAAGAAGGTTTAATAGCTCCCAGGGGAGTATGCAGAAAAGACCCTTGAGTGGAGTTGGGAGCGGACAGCAATTTGTTCATATTATTAAAGATAAATACTGCCAGAAACTGTGTTTTCATAGTGATGTTTGCTATCCTTAATAGACTTGAAGAAAAAAAGGGCGCAAGAAAAAGATTTATAGAAACCTAGATATAGGCAAGCTTTGTTACCAGCAATTGCAAAGGCAGATGTTATTTTTTACTTGGGTTGGTGAACAAAGACCTCTTCATAAATTAAATTATGATAGACTCCTTTATGCCATGTAGTCATATGCTACTTTTAAAATTACATGAAGTTTATTAATTTTTACTTACCAGAAGAGAAAAAAGGTAAAAATGAAATTAATTTCTAATTAATTTTTAAAACATCAATATTGAGAAATCAAAATATTTAGCAAATAGTTATTCACTAATATTTCATTTTGCAGTGGATTATTAAGAATGAATTTTAAAAGTGAACTTCTTGTTCTTCGAAAAATAAACTATTGGTAGGTACTAGGATTTTTACTCTATGTTAAGCATCTGGAAATGAACATTTTATCTTTTCCTTTTTAGATAGTTTTATAGTTAATATATAAGTAAGTTTTTGATTTCGTTGGGTGTGGGTGTTGGTAAATAGTTAAAATATGTTTCCCTGTGGTGGCCAGGAGTAGGAAAGTAATTTTTCCAAATTCCTCTCTCTCCCTCCTCACTGGAATTCCTTAAAAATATTTAATTTAAATAGATGCTCAAGTTTTCTGTCCTTTCTTGCAGGCTGAACATGTGTAACTTTCATTCATTTTACTCATTTTAAAATATTTTTAAAAACCCAACAAACAAATAGTAGTAGTTGTTAGAATAAAGAACAAGTTTGCCCTTTCTGTGAGAAGAAAAAAAAAAAAGAGAAGAAAAAAAGAAAAATGCAGTTGTACTTGCTAGTAAAGTGGTTTCATAAAGACCTTGGGGTATTGCAGGTAGAAAAATTGTAGTACATTACGGACTTTAAAATAAAATGTATTGGTTTAATGTATTTATTTAAGAGAGCACTTTCCTTATTGAATACCAAACAGATCTACACTGTAGCAGATATTATTCAAAATGTTTCCTTCTATAGAAAAACCTGTGATATAATTCCTCTGTTAAAGCTTAAAACTGACCAGACTTGAACAGCCAACCCGAGGCCTCTCTTTGCTTAATCTTCCACAACTTCCAAGGCAGGGAGTTTAAAAGGAATGACCACAAATGACCATTTAGTGCTGCACAGAAGAGTGGTGTTGGTAGTGTTCTCTCTTAGTGTTACTACACAGATCAGCCCTGCTGGCTGCCAGGTGCCTAACAAGCTGCTCTCTCACTCTCCATCCTCAGCAGGACCAGGGGAGAAAATAAGACGGGGTGTTAAGATGGGTTCGTGGGCTGAGATAAGGACAGGGAGATCACTCAACGACTACCATCATGGGCAACACATATTTTCCTTGAGGGAGATAATTTTAATTTGTTGCCATTTAATATTACAGTAGGATAGCAAGGCCCCCGAGTTTTCTACTTTCTTCCCCACAAATGGCACAGGGGGATGGGGAATGGGAGTTCTGGTCAGTTCAAAACACTCTACCTCTCCTTCCTCATGCTGCTCCCCTGCTCCAGTGGGGAGTTCCTCTCACAGGATACAGTCCTCCAAGAACTGCTCCAGCATGCATCCTTTCCATGGGGTGCAGTCCTTCAGGAACAAATTGCTTCAGCATGGGTCCTCCAGGGGTGACAGGTCCTGCCAGAAAACCTGCTGCTGCATAGACTCCTCTGCATGCGCTGCAGTTTCTGCCAGGAGCCTGGTCCTGCATGGGTTCTCCATGAGCTGCAGCTTCCTTGAGGGCATGCCAACTGGCTTCTGTGTGGGGTCCTTCATGGGCTGAAGGGTGGGTATCTGTATCACCATGGTCTTCTCCATGGATTGCAGGGGAATCTCTGCTCCAGCTCCTGGAGTACCTCTTTTCCCTCCGTCATTGACCTTGGTGTCTACATGTCTGTTTCTCTCACATATTTCTAATTCGTCTCTCTCACAGCTGCTGCACAGCATTTTTCTGCCTTTTCTTAAAATTGTTATCACAGCCTGTCAAGGATGGGCTTGCCTTTGGCCACTGGCAGGTGTCTTTTGGAGTTGACTAGAAGTGGCTCTGTCTGAGATGGGGGCAGCTCCTGATCTCACAGAAGCCACTCCTGCAGCCCCCCACGAATTCTGACTGAATACAGAGATATAGACAATTTCTAAAAATGTCGAGAATTGAAATCCACTGGAAGACAATCTGATTCTTGCATTCACCTGAAGGAACTCATCACAGCACAGGCGGAGAAGCATGTGTATTCTCTAATGTTAGAGGGAGGCTAATGTTATCTATTCAAACAAACTTCTTCTTGATACTTTATAAAGATATTTAAAGGAAAATAGAAACATCTCATGTCCAAGAAGTCTAATTCTACAAGGTAAGAGTGGAGAAATTAGAAGTTCAAACCATATAGTCTGTGGATAAGGGATATGATTACTTGCTCCACGGCAGCCAGCGGAGGAAATAATACTCATTCTTCAAATAAGGAAATTCTTATCCTCTGCCTTCAGCCTCTTTTGTCTACTTGCAAAAGTACAATAACTGAAAAGCTATCCTAAGAGGGCAGATAGAATATCCCACTCTCAGAGAGAAAACAAACAAACAAACAAACAAAAAAGCCTTGAAATGAATGACACTGTCCCGCATGACATCCTTGTCTCTAAATTAGAGAGACATGGATTTGACAGATGGATCACTCAGGGAATAAGGAATTGGTTGGATGGTTGCACTCAGAGTTGCAGTCAATCACTTGATGTCCAAGTTATAGACCAGTGATGAGTGGAGTTCCTCAGGAGTTGGTATTTGGACCAGTGCTGTTTAACATCTATGTCAGTGATATGGACAGTGGGATTGAATGTGCACCCTCAGCAAGTTTGCTGATGACACCGAGCTGTGTGGTGTGGTTGACACACTGGAGGGAAGGGATGCCATCCAGAGGGACCTGGACAGGCTTGAGAAGTGGGTTTGTGCAAACCTCGTGAAGCTCAAGAAGGCCAAGTGCAAGGTCCTGCATGTGGATCAGGGCAGTCCCAAGCACAAATACAGGCTGGTCGGAGAATGGATTGACAGCGGCCCTGAGGAGAAGGACATGGGGATATTGGTGGATGAGAAGCTCAACCTGACCTTGCAATGTGCACTGGCAGCCCAGAAAGCCAACCGCATCCTGAGCTGCATCAAATGAAGCATGGCCAGCAGGTCGCGGGAGGTGATTCTCCCTTTCTACTCCAATCTGGAGAGACCCCACCTGGAGTATTGTGTCCAGCTCTGGAGCCCCCAACATAAGAAGGACATGGACTTGCTGGAGTGAGTCTAGAAGAGGGCCACAAATATGATCAGAAGACCGGAGTACCTCTCCTATGAAGACACGCTGAGAGAGTTGGGGTTGTTCAGCCTGGAGAAGAGAAGGCTCCAGGGAGACATTTAGCAGCCTTCCGGTACCTAAATCGGTCCTACAGGGAAGATGGGGAGGGGCTCTTTATCAAGGAGTGTAGGGAGAAGACGAGGGGTAACAGTTTTAAATTGAAAGAGGGTACATTTAGATTAGGAAGAAATTCTTTACTGTGAGGGTGGTGAGGCACTGGAACAGGTTGCCCAGAGCAGTTGTGGATGCCCCATCCCTGGAAGAGTTCAAGGCCAGGCTGGATGGGGCTTTGAGTAACCTGGTCTAGTGGCAGGTGTCCCTGGCCATGGGAGAGGCATTGGATGAGGTTGTCCATGGTTGTGTCCATTCAAGTCCTGAATACTTCCAAGGACATACATACCACAACCTCCCTGGGTAACTTGTTCCAGTCTTTGACTGCTTTCAGGGTATTTCTTTTTCTTATATTTAATCAGAATTTCTGACTATTTTATGCCTCTTGACCTGTTATCATGTCTGACTCCATCTTCTTTATGTCATCCTGTCATCTCTGCACATACAGCACTTCATCTTTAAAATGTATATCATTTATATTGTAAATTAGCTGTGACTATACAGTAACATGGAATTGATGTCAGTTATCACTGACATCTGTGGTACTTTATGTCATAGATCTCTGCTTTGGCTACATTTGCCACGACCAAAATGTGCATCACTCAACAGCCATGCTATATCCATCTCAGCCATTAGGTCTCTGATAGTCTTTGATAGTGTGTATTTGTCTGCTGCATTTTGTTACGTTGCTGTTAACTTGTCACATAATATTTAGGAAATTCAGTTTTGCATAGTTATTGTCACTGACAGTTCAGGTTTTTCTCTCTCTCCACTGGTTCTCGTCACATTAGTGTCAAGCCATCAATTGCATGAATGCAGTCCATTTCTGCCCTTCTTCAGTGACTCATCACAACCTGTATTTCATGGTCTTTTTAAGTCTAAAGTGCACACAGGGTATTTTGCTCTTTTTACTATGCTCTCCATGTTCAGTTAATAAAAGAACTTTAGGCATAAACAGTATTACTTTGTAGTGTTCCTCTGTCAGTGCTGTCTCATGCCTCCCTGGATGGCTGTACATCATCTCCATATGTTCAACTGTTGTCTGTAGGTTTTCCTACTGGTTTCATATCAGTTTGAAACAAACACTTTTTTTTTTTCTTCCCCCAAATTAGGATATTCTGCAGCAGTGTTTTATGTAATGTATTAAATAAAGAGAGTTCAGATTTCAAGACACGTCACCTAAACATTAAATTCATGCTCCACCCAGTGAACCATTCTTCTATTAAACTGGTTTCCTCTCCTCTGCTTTCTACACAAATATTGTTTTTTACTACTGTGCACTTCACTTCCAGTACATACACGTACTTTTTTTTCATTGTTTTAGCTCCCTAATTTGCTTAACAGGCAGCAGAATGAGTTGCTTTGTATAATATCAGGGTCATCTTACCCAGTGCTTGCTACTTTTGATCACCTGTTGATACAGCACATGTAGCTTGGACTGGTAAATTTGAAATTAAGCAATAAAGCAAAACATATTTCTGAACTATTTGAGCCTTATGTGTCCTTTCTGACTCTAATCAGAAATAAAATTTTGGCAGACTTTTAATATCTATTTATTGACAGTCAAAATATTTGCAATCTTTTAGTCATGCAGTAAATTCTCAATTTGCCAGAAATTACCAGTTAAACAGCTATTTCAGCAATGTAAAATGTTCCTGAACACTCATTCCATCTTCTAGAAATTTTATTTAAACAAACAAACAAACAAAAAAATCCCATCTGTCCTGGTTTCGAGTTAATTTTCTTACAGCATCTGATATAGTGTTATGTTTTGGATTTAGGATGAGAATAATGTTGATAACACACTAATATTTTAGTTGTTGCTAAGCAGTGAAGGACTTTTCAGCTTTTCCTACTATCCCGCTAACAACAGCGCAGGGAACACTCAAAAAACTGGGAGGAGACACAGCCAGGACAGCTGACCCCAACTGACCAAAGAGATATTCCATACCATATGACATCATGCTCAGCAATGAAAACCTGGGGGAAGAAGGAGGAAAGGGGAGAGGTTCAGAGTTATGGTGTTTTGTCTTCCAAAGTAACCGTTACGCACAGTAATGCAGAATTACACTGAACAGGCTGGATCTATGGGCCAAGGTCAATGGTATGAGGTTCAACAAGGCCAAGTGCTGGGTCCTGCACTTGGGTCACAGCAACCCCATGCAGTGCTACAGGCTTCGGGAAGAGTGGATGGAGAACTGCCTCGCAGAAAAGGACCTGGGGGTGTTTGTCGACTGTCAGCTGAACATGAGCCAGCAGTGTGCCCAGGTGGCCAAGAAGGCCAACAGCATCCTGGCCTGTATCAGGAATAGTGTGGTGAGTAGGACTAGGGAAGTGATTGTCTCCCTGTACTCAGCATTGATGAGGCCCCGACTCAAGTTTTGTGTTCAGTTTTGGGCCTCTCACTACAGGAAGGCCATTGAGATTCTGGAGCAAGTCCAGAGAAAGACAACAAAGCTGGAAAACAAGTCTTAGGAGGAGGCGATGAGGGAGCTGGGGCTGTTTAGCCTGGAGAAGAGGAGGGACCCTATTGTTGTCTACAACTACCTGAAAGGAGGTTGTAGAGAGGGGGGAGTGTCTGTCTCTTCTCCCAAGTAACAAGCCATAGAACATGAGGAAATGGTCTCAAGTTGCGCCAGAGGAGGTTTAGATTAGATATTAGGGAAAATGTTTGCACTGAAAGGGTTATTAAGCATTGGAACAGGCTGCTCAGAGAAGTGGTGGAATAGTCATCTCTCGAGGTATTTAAAAGATGGTTAGACTTATTGCTTAGAGATATGGTTTAGTGATGGGTTTTGACAGTGTTAGCTTGATGGTTGGACTCAGTGATCTGAGAGGTCCCTTCCAACCCAGACAATTCTATGATCCTATGATGAAGCCCTACTTTCCCGGAGGTGGCTGAACATCTACATGGGAAGTAGTGAATTCCTTGTTTTGTTTTGCTTGCATGTGTGGCTTTTGCTTTACTTATTAAAATGTCTTTATCTCAACCCATGAGTTTTCTCACATATTTACTCTTCTGATTTTCTCCCCCATCCCATTGCAGGAGAGTGAACTAGAGGCTGTGTGGTACTTAGTTGCGAGCTGGGTTTAAACCATGACACCGTTATTTTTCAGAATTGTAGTATAGCCGAGAGCCTTGTAAAGGAAGTTATAGAATGAATGGGAAGTATCTAGGGAGATCAGATGAGTCTATGTGTAGAAATCATGAAGATCTGCAAGCATACAGGAGGCCTTCATGAACATGAACTTTTTACATACTAAACAAATAGCCCCTTAACATCTCCTGTTAAGAAAAGGAACACTGCATGGAGAGGTGAAACAAAACAATAAGATCTGTCAAGCCGCACTTTTTGTCAAAAAGCATGTTAGACAATGACACCTGGATGTAAGTACTGTCAGTTCACATCAGCCTGGTGGTATACTGCTTGAGAAGCTGTTCAACTGCTGAGGGCAGAGCTGCATTTGTAGACTCTATCCATGCATCTGTCAGACATAAGACAAAATGCTTTAAACAAAGCAAACAAAACAGCTCTTGGTAGAAGGGAATCAAGCAAATGGCCAGTCTCACGAGACAGATCTGAAAAACTATTTTCTTTTTTTAACTATACAACCCAGCTGTTATGACACCACAGTGATCTCAAAGTTCTTTCAGCTATTCTTCCGCTGACCATTTAACTCCTGACCTCAGCTGACACCTCTTTTCTTTATTGCATTTGTGTCTATAGAATATACGTGGAGGAAACTACCCAAAATTCTAAGCTGTCAGTGTAATCAGTGGACACCTAGTCAATATAGTTAGTAGGGTCTGGAGAGCTATTCAGCTTACTGCTAGTTCATATATTGACAGTTGTATTTAAACTTTACTATTTGGAGCTGTGTTTTAACCATGCTGTCGTCATATCATAGCTTCTCTTTCCCTGCCATTGACCAATAAAGTCACAGGCAGCAAGGGCATTATTTAAAGGCAAATGAAGTCATTACACCTTTCCCTTCATGTTGCTGCATTCCTTCAGAAATATATAGTTAGACAACTTCATCTTTTCTTTGCTGCTCAGGGTTACTGAAGTCTGTCCCTTCAAATTTATTTTTATTCTGTTTTTTTCCACAGGCTTGGAATGCCAAACATCCATGAAGCATCTTAAAATTTCTCTCAGTTTTGAGTTCAATTTAGAGGCTTTTCTGGCTGAGAGAAGAAAAAATAAGCATGAAATCACACTCTGTGCATTCAGTTAAGAATTTCTCTGTGTATTTATGGAATAACTAGTGACAAATCTACTGTGCAGGTATAATTTACAATGTACAGTAGCACTTTTCTTGGAACTCCTGGAAGAAAAAGTTCGTAAGAGAGACTTGACTATATAAGACAAAAAATTCAGTATCATATTTTGGTAACCTAGTGATGCCTGATAAGTCTTTGGGCCTTAAGTTCCTTGTACTTGCCAACCTCTAATCAACCTTTTGTCAAATACATATCACTGACTTTTTGCCACTGTAATTTGCCACTATAATTTGTTACATTCTTAAACTATTCTTTGCTAAAATGCCTTTCTGTAAGAAAGACTTTTTCTTACTCTGATGTTATTTTGTTCCCTTATATCTCATTTTTAGCCCTCAATTTATGTCTCCACAGATAACTTCCTCTGATGCCCAAGTAGTCTATCATTATATCTATTTAGTAGGAATCTTATGGTAATTGTCCAAATGGGTTAGATAAGTGAGTTGGGTTAGATAAATGAGCTGGATTATATAAATGGATAGTGAAGTGGATTGAAAACTAGCTGAAAGGCTGGGTACAAAGTCCAGCTGGAGCCCAGTCACCAGTGGTAGAACTCAAGGGTCTATAATTGGTCCTTCGTTAATGACAATGGGTCTAGAGTGCATCCTCATCAAGTTCACAGATGATACAAAACTGAGAAGAGTAGTTAATACACCAGATGGGTATGCTGCCATTCAGATGGACCTCAACAAGATGGACAACTGGGTAGACAGGAACCTCATGAAGGGAAATGTCAAATCCTGCACCAGTTCAATCTGGGGCCTGACTGGTTGGAAAGTATCTTTGGAGAGAGGTACCTGGGGGTCCTGGTGGACAGCAAGCTGACCATGATCCAACAATGTGCCCTCACTGTCAAGAAGATTAACAGCCTTCCAGACTGCATTAAGAAGACTGCTGTCAGCAGAAAGGTTATCGTGCTCTCTCCTCTGTCCTGGGTCCAGTTCTAGGTTGCACAATACAAGAGAGCCACGGACACGCTGCAGACCAAGTCCATCACAGGGCCATGAACATGGCCAAGGGTCTGAGAGAGGTGAAACTGCTCAGCCTGGAGAAGAGAAGACTCAGAGGCTCTTATTCATGTGTATTAATGCTTGATGGCTTAGAGTAAAGCAGATAGAGTCAGACTCTTTTCAGTGATGCCCAGTGAGAGGACAAGAGGCAACGCGTGCAAATTAAAACACATGAATTTCCACCTGAACACAAGCAAAATGTGTTTAGTGTGAGGGTTGTTGCACAGTGGAACAGGTTGCACAGTCAAATTGTGGAGTCTCCACCTGGAGAGATATTAAAAAACTGACTGTACATGGTTGTGGTAACATGCTCTAGCTCTGTTTGAGCAGGGTTTTTGGATCAGATCATCTGAAGAGGTCGCTTCCAATCTCAGCCATCCTGTGGTTCTATGAAATGCAATCTCAATTTCACTGAAACAGAAATAAAAGTGTTAAATTATATAAGATAGTTTAGTTCTGTGTGAAACAAACAAAATCTTTCTTTTGCTTCCTAAAATTTGTCAGACTTTTTATTATCTCATTTATTTTGGATGTGTTCCACACTGGTTTTCACAAAATCTCATTACTTCGCCACCACAAGAAAAATATAACCTCTCTCTGACCATGTTCTTAAAAACAAGGAAAGAGATATTACCATTTTGTCTGGGAGATCTACACTTTATCCAAAATGTCTTCATTTTTATCATTTGTGCATAACGCAATCTTGTTTTCTAGCTCCCCCATTTGACAAGTGTTTCCAATCCCATAATTACATATTAACCTCTAAATACTAAAGCTCAGAAAAAGAATGCAGGAAATAAAAAATTTATTTTTAAAATTACATTGAAATTAATTATGAAATTGTTAAGTAGTCTATGGTATCAGACTTTCTAATTATATACTACTTCACAGAAGTGGGTTTTTTATAAAAATAACGTGGAAACCAACTATTCATTGTTCCACATGTATAAATCATATATCCATGCATATTGTTGCTATCAAAATTTTGACTTCTGAGAAAGCTATTAATTCTGAACTTCTGTGGCTGTAAGTTTGAGTATGTCATACTGCTGTTCTGACTTATTTCTGGCACTTTGTTTTTGGTCAGTGAACTGGTACAAAGGTTCAAGCCAGTTCACTTAGACGAGGAACCACTTAGAAAGCAGACATAGATGCAATCACAGAGGTTAATACAGCATCAAAACTGCTTTATTGTAGCTTCTCACAGTAACATAGAGATTCCTGCAGGTTTTCTTATTATCTGCTTAGACTAAACTACGGTAAGTATCCCTCTTCTCCCTTAGTGAGACTTAATAACCTACTGCGTATGTGAATAGGTACATGGAGCTTGCTTTTCATGAGGTTTGTTAGCACAGTCACAGGAAGATACTCAGTTTCTGTAAGAAAAGCAATAAGAAAAATAAAGGGAAAATAGCAGACAACTTCAGTAACACCACATACAGGCAACTTCAGGCTGTTATCATTAATTTCGATTTTTGCATGCAGA
This sequence comes from Numenius arquata, assembly GCF_964106895.1. Classification (NCBI taxonomy): domain Eukaryota; kingdom Metazoa; phylum Chordata; class Aves; order Charadriiformes; family Scolopacidae; genus Numenius; species Numenius arquata. Next base: position 100,883,084 of record NC_133576.1, on the reverse strand, counting down.
GCTATCCTGTAATATCACTACATGACATGTGAACATCATTCTTTGATCATAATTTATGAACAGTACCCAAGAAAACTATTAAAATGTGAGAAAAGAGAATCATCCTCACTCAGATGGGGTGGAGAAAGGTTAATCAGTAAGTCTACCTTTTGCTCTCTATTGGCAGAAGCTCAGAGGAACCTTATAGAAAGTCTACTGTGGAAAGAGCCAAATTTTAACAAATTGCACCAAGGTACATAGGAAGATATTTGGGGAAATTGTATTACTTTCTTGTGAAGAGGGCTTTAAACTAACATTGCCAGGGGAGTGGAATCTCACTCTATCCCACTACCACCAGTTTGATGACAGTACCAGAAATAGGTGTCCAGAGCCTAGAGAAGTGCCACAGGTCAGCAGGAGAGCATGTGGAATACAGCACAGAGGAATTCCAGGCACTACAGCCAGTAAATCAGCTTCATTGGGAGTCCACTTCAAATGTCTTGATGATAACTCAGGTAGCATAGGGAGTAAAGAAGAGGAGTTAGAGACGTGTGCATGCCTGCAGGGCTATGAACTTACTGGCATCAAGGATACATGGTGGGAGGGCTCCTGTGACTGGGGTTTTGGAATGGAAGGATACAGGCTCTTCAGAAAAGACAGGCAGGGGAGACCAGGAGAAGGTGTTGCCCTCTATGCCAATGGCGAGTCAGAGTGCATGGAGCTCCACCTGGCAATGGAGGAGGAGCCGACTGAGAGATAATAGGTCAGGATTAAAGGGCATAGACAGGTGACATTATAGTGGAGGTCTCCTACAAGCCACCTGAGCAGGAAGACTGAGCAGACAAGGCTCTCTAAAAACAAGTAGAAGCAGCCTCATGTTCACAAGCCTTGGTCCTTATGGGGACCTTCAACCACTCCAATATCTGTTGGAGCAACAACAGAGCAGGGCATAAGCAATCAAGGAGGTTCCTAGACTGCGTCAATGATAACTTCCTTCTCCAAGTGACAGAGGAACCAATGACGAGAGGTGCTATGCTGGACCTTATTCTCACCAACAAGGAGGAGCTGGTGGGGAATGTGAAGCTCAAGGGCAGCCTCAGATGCAGTGACCATGAAACAGGGGAGTTCAAGATCCTTAGGGCACTGAGGAGGCATCACAGCAAGCTCGCTACCCTGGACTTCAGGTGAGAAGACTTTGGCCTCTTCAGGGATCTGCTTGGTAGAGTACCATGGGATAAAGCCCTGGAGGGAAGAGGGCCCCAAGGAAGCTGGTTAATATTCAAGCATCACCTCCTCCAAACTCAGGAGTGATGCATCCCGTCCAAGAGGAAGGGAGGCAAAAATGCCAGGAGGCCTGCATGGATGAACAAGGAGTTCTTAGACAAACTCAAAGACTAAGAGGAAGCCTATGGAGGGTGGAAGGAAGGACAGGTAGCCTGGGAGGAATACAGAGAAATTGTTCAAGCAGCCAGGGATCAGGTAGGAAAGCTAAAGCCCTGATAGAATAAATTCTGTCCAGGGATATCAAGGGCAACAAGAAAGGCTTGTACAGGTTGATCAGTGATCAAAAGAAGACAAGGGAAAATGTGGGCCCTCTGCAGAAGGAAATGGGACACCTAGTTACCAAGGATTTGGAGAAGGCTGAGGTACACATTGACTTTTTTGCTTTGCAAGTGCTCTAGCCACACCGCCCAAGCCACAGAAGGCAAAGGCATGGTCTGGAAGAATGAAGAACTACCTGCTGTAGCAGAAGACCAGGTTTAAGTTCATCTAAGGAACCTGAAGGTGCAAAAGTCCATGGAACCTGGTGAGATGCATCTGTGGGTCCTGAGGAACATGGCAGATGAAATTGCTAAGTCAATATCCATCATATTTCGGAAGTCGTGACAGTCCAGTGACATTCCCTCTCACTGGAAAAGGGGAAAATAACCCCCATTTAAAAAAAAAAAAAAAAAAAGGAAGACTCAGGGAATTATAAGATAATCAGTCTCACCTCTGTTCCCAGCAAGATCATGGACCAGATCCTCCTTGAAACTATTCTAAGGCACAAGGAAAATAAGGATGTGATTGGTGACAATTAACATGGATTCACTAAAGGCAAATTGTGCCTGACAAATGAGGTGGCCTTTTCTGATGGGATTACAGCATCAGTGCATAAGGGAAGAGCAAGTGTCATCATCTACTTGGACTTGTTTAAACCATTTGACAATGTCCCATACAACGTCCTTGTCTCTAAATTAGAGAGACATGGATTTGATGGATGGATCACTCAGGGAATAAGGAATTGGTTGGATGGTTGCACTCAGAGTTGCAGTCAATCACTTGATGTCCAAGTTATAGACCAGTGATGAGTGGAGTTCCTCAGGAGTTGGTATTTGGACCAGTGCTGTTTAACATCTATGTCAGTGATATGGACAGTGGGATTGAATGTGCAACCTCAGCAAATTTGCTGATGACACCGAGCTGTGTGGTGTGGTTGACACACTGGAGGGAAGGGATGCCATCCAGAGGGACCTGGACAGGCTTGAGAAGTGGGCTTGTGCAAACCTCGTGAAGCTCAAGAAGGCCAAGTGCAAGGTCCTGCATGTGGATCAGGGCAGTCCCAAGCACAAATACAGGTTGGGCGGAGAATGGATTGACAGCAGCCCTGAGGAGAAGGACATGGGGATATTGGTGGATGAGAAGCTCAACATGACCTTGCACTGGCAGCCCAGAAAGCCAACCGCATCCTGAGATGCATCAAAACAAGCGTGGCCAGCATATTAAGGGTGTGATTCTGCCCCTCTGCTCTGCTCTAATGAGATCTTACCTGGAGTGCTGCTCTGCATTCCCCAACATATGAAGGACATGGACCTGTTGGAGTGAGTCCAGAAGAGAGCCACAAAGATGATTAGAGGGCCAGAGTGCCTCTCCTATGAAGACACGCTGAGAGAGTTGGGGTTGTTCAGCCTGGAGAAGAGAAGGCTCCAGGAAGACCTTATAGAAGCCTTTTGGTATCTAAAAGGGGCCTACAAGAAAGCTGGAGAGGGCCTTTTTACGAGGACATGTAGTGACAGTGCAAGGGGTAATTGCTTTAAACTGAAAGAGGTTACACTTAGACTAGATATAAGGAAGAAATTCTTTACTCTGAGGATGGTGAGATACTGGAAACGGTTTACCAGAGGAGTTGTGGATGCCCCATCACTGGAAGTGTTCAGGACCAGGATGGATGGGGCTTGGAGCAGCCTAGTCTACTGGAAGGTGTCCTTGCTCTTCCAGCACCAAGCATTCTTTGAGCCTATGATTCTATGATAAATCATAGAATATGATAAATCATAGAATCTATGATAAATCATAGAATCATAGAATCATAGAATGGTTAGAGTTGGAAGGGACCTTAAAGATCATCGATTTCCAACCCCCCTGCCATGGGCAGGGACACCTCCACTAGACTAGATTGCTCAAAGCCCCATCCAGCCTGGCCTTAAACACTTCCAGGGATGGGGCATCCACAACTTCCCTGGGCAACCTGTTCCAGCACTTCACCACCCTCACAGTAAAGAATTTCTTCCTAATATCTAATCTAAATCTCCCCTCTTCCAATTTAAAACCATTACCCCTTGTCCTGTCACTACATCTCCTGACAAAGAGTCCCTCTCCAGCTCTCCTGTAGGCTCCCTTCAGATATTGGAAGGCTGCTATGAGGTGTCCCTGGAGCCTTCTCTTCTCCAGGCTGAACAACTCCAGCTCTTTCAGCCTGTCTTCATAGGAGAGGTACTCCATCCCTGTGATCATCTTCGTGTCTCTCTGCTGGACCCGCTCCAACAGGTCCATGTCCTTCCTATGTTGAGGACTCCAAAGCTGGACACAGTACTCCAGGTGGGGTCTCACAAGCACAGAGTAGAGGTGTAGAATCACCTCCCGTGACCTGCCGACCACACTTCTTTTGATGCAGCCCAGGATGCGGTTGGCTTTCTGGGATGCTGGCTCATGTTGAGCTCCTCATCCACCAACACCCCCAAGTCCTTCTCCTCAGGGCTGCTCTCCAGCCATTCTCCGCCCAACCTCTATTTGTGCCTGGGATTGCCATGTCCCAGGTGAAGGACCCTGCACTTGGCCTGGTTGAACTTCATGCGGTTTGCACAAGCCCACCTCTCAAGCCTGTCCAGGTCCCTCTGGATGGCATCCCTTCCCTCCAATGTGTCGACCGCGCCACCGAGCTTGGTGTCGTCAGCAAACTTGCTGAGGGTGCACTCTATCCCACTGTCCATGTCTCCGACAAAGATGTTGAACAGCACTGGTCCCAGTACTGACCCCTGAGGAACTCCACTCATCACTGGCCACCAACTGGACATTAAACCATTGACCACAACCCTTTGAGTGCGACCATTCAGCCAGTTGATCTCAAAGGTCCCTTCCAACCAAGAAGATTCTGTGATTCTGTGGTTCTGTGATTCCTTATCCACCGAGTGGTCCATCCATTGAACCCATGACTTTCCAATTTTGAGACCAGGATGTCATGTGGGACAGTGTCAAACGCTTTGCATAAGTCCAGGTAGATGACGTCTGTTGCTCTGCCATTGTCCACCAAGTCTGTGGCAGTATCGTAAAAGGCCACCAAATTTGTCAGGCGTGATTTTCCCTTGGTGAAGCCATGTTGGCTGTCTCCAATCACCTCCTTATTTTCCATGTGCCTTAGCAGAGATTCCAGGAGGATCTGCTCCATGATCGTGCCAGGCACAGAGGTGATGCTGACTGGCCTATAGTTCCCTGGGTCTTCTTTTTTTCCTTTTTTGAGTATCACAGCTAACATTCTAGTGTTAATACACTTGAATTTAGAAATAAAGCTGTTTAGTACTCAAAATTTATCTCTCATTCCTATTTACTGTGAGTCAGAAAGTAGTTTTATAACAGCTCAGAAAAAAAAATCTCTAAGTTTTCCATTGAAATTCTTGAAGAATATTGCATAAAATTTACTCAAATCTATGCAACTAGTGTAATAGAAACATAACAGATTTGGATGTAATTAATGCATTCCAAAATCATTAGCATTCTAGAGCTTCTCTATGGATCTTCGAGTGCATCTATGTTGATATAACATCATCAAGTAAACAAATAAATAAATAAATACCTAATTTCTGCATTGTTTATCTCAGGTCATTCATATGATATAACCAGTTGAATCAGATTTTCAAAGTAATGTTCAGTAAAACAGTTATTCTTATCAGGCATTCCTACATTTCTCAGTTGTTTTTACTGAGTTCTGCAAAAACTTGTCTTGAGTCAAGAACTCTTCAACATTTTGATAAAGGAAACATGCACTTACATAATTTACAAATGATAAAATGTAGGAAATACTACCAACGTACTGGTAAACAAGAAAAGAAATACCAATGTTTGTGACAAATTTTTAAAGAACATGCTCAAAAATGAAATAACTTATTCCATACTTCAACAATAATAATCAAGTGAATAGATATAAGATGAAAAAACATGACTAATTAGCAGATCTGCAAAAAAAGAATCTGGGGATTTGAGCACAGCAAAATCCGAAAATTAATCAGAGTCCCCTGCCACTGTGGAGGGGAAGCGATTGGTAGGAACATATTTAAACTTGTAATGCATAAGAAATAATTCTGCTTTATTCTCCTGAGCGTATTCTAACTTTGTCCACTGCATTTCGCTCTAAATAATTGGGCCAAACAAATGGAGCACTCCCCACCCTTCCTCAAAAAAAGGAAAAAATTAAAAAAAAAAAGAAACTCTCTACTGAAAGCACTGAACGAACTGGTATCATTTAGCCTTGAAGAGGAAAGAGATTATGTGGTAACAGCTTTTAATTATAAACAATGTTGAGAACAAAATGAAAAGAATTCTTTAATTCTATGCTCATTCTGTATAGGAAAATATGCAATTGCATTACAGTGCAGAAAGGAAGTTTCAGAGGTGGGAAAGGCTTTTTAATAAGGATAGTAAAACACTGGAGTTGACTACCTAAACAGACATTGGAAAGACAAAAAATCTGTTGCCAATTATACCATATAGTTCACTCTACCTTGATGCACAGAGATAGATAACTTCTGGAAGTATTTTCCAGTCCTACAAATTCTAAATATTGAAACTAAGAGCTTTAAATACATGTTGTTACTAAAAGTTCTTTTTACATGGAGGCAATGATCATACACCTCTATTGCTGAACAAATTTACCCAGGTCAAGGTCTGAGAATGCCTGCTTCAATAATCATTGGGATTGCCTCTGTAAGGAGGCAGAAGCCTGCTCATTTCAATATTTCCATTTGAGATCTTCTCACATCCATTTTCAAACTTTTCCCTTAAAAAAGTTTTGCTATCCGCATTTGACTTGTGTTTTGATTAAATTATTCAACTACTGAAACAAAGAAAGGAAAAAATCACATATGAATTTTCTCAATTGAATCAGTGACTTTTTTTTTATTTGCATATGATATATTTTTCTACAATGAGAACAATTCTCAACATACTTTCTTGATTGTAGAATAGAAGATATTTTTTGTTGCAATAAACACATCAGAAAAGAAAACCTAGTCCAAATTAAGTGAGAGTTAGTAATTTAAGTTCATGAAAAAAAAATCTCCAAACCTATTCTTCACCTCTTCACTTCCCTGGAAGTGTTTAAGGCCAGGCTGGATGGGGCTTTGAGCAACCTGCTCTAGTGGGAGGTGCCCCTGCCCATGGCAGGGGGGTTGGAACTCGATGATCTTTAAGGTCCCTTCCAACTCTAACCATTCTATGATTCTATGATTCTGCTGCCTTGATGCTTAAGTTTTCTGATAAAGTTTTCCTGGGCACATTATGTTGTGTTATTGAGCATGCAACTTTTGCTCTAGTGACTCTCTGAAAGCTTTCTAGGTAGTCTGCACTGACTTCTAGCTCTCACTTGTGGCCACCTGGTTTGCAGAAAATAGGTCTTCCAGTATCTGATAACAGAACAATTGTGATTAATGTTTGTACTCTCATTCAGAGTACATGCAATTCAATTAAAAGCATTGTGCTGCTGTCTGATTTTGCTCATTAAACCTACTTATCTGCAGAATATTTACTCCAGGAGTCAAATTCTTTTAAACAAGGCTTTAAACAAGTCTCAGGCTAAGCAATTTGAACAAACAGTTTTCTCAGGCTAAGAAAAAACTTTAAATACCAGAATGTGGATTATCAGGTTGAATATGCTTTTAAGCTCTCCAGTTGAAACAGAGACCTTACACAGAAAGTAATACAACATTCCAGGTCACTGGAAAAATATGCTAGAGAAAGGAATCTGATTTTGTCATTTCGCAGTTATCACTGTAAGCTGGGAGTGGGATGTTACTCATTGAAATATCTGGATACTTCTTTCCACTAAATAAAAATTACCATTAAAACAGATTCATGACAAAAACTCCACATTCTGCTCAACTTTGATGCTGGAACTTCAGACATTCACAAATGTTTTACTTTAATTTCTCTTTTAGGTCATTGCAAAGAAGATATTTGTAGTTCACAATTCCTTTCATTTTTCTATGGATGTTACTTTAAAGTTGACATGACTTGCATCCTAGAAAAACTTTTTTTTCTCTGTTCATCATAAAGAAATAGTAACATGAGAAAGAGAGATGCAGATAAACACACTGAATACGTTTGGATGTAATAGGATGATTTCCGCTATTGCAGAAATGAGACAATACACAGCACCATTTTGTCTAGCCACTGTTCTAAGTTTATGCAGCTAAATTCACATAACATGGCTTCTTAGACTACTAAACATTTTGCTAAAAGCCTGTGTAAATGCCAGCTATGTCCTTAAGTTCATAAATACGGATCATGGTACTATGCATTGTTATTTTTTTTGAGAAACTGAACTTCTTGCATATGCAAAAGCAAATAAACTGTTGCGTTCCTCCTCAGTGCCATAAATTGCATGGCCTATCTATAGTTTATAATTTTCTCGGTCAACAATAGATGAACTGAAGTGCTGAATGGTTAATCTATCAAGCACAACCCAGGGCAGAACATCTTCTCAAAACAATTTTATTATCAAGCTAAGAAAATGCAACCATTTGACTACATAGGCTATTTTATTTACCATGGCATAAATTGTCACAAGGAAAAGCCATTTGCATCTTGATACCTATGGTTCTGTAGTCTGTGCTCCTAACTAGAAAAATCTGAGATTTGAGATGGATAAAATTTCACGTGGAATCAGGATGATTTCCTTATTTCTTATGTGCTGACCCTTCTATGCAATTCTCAATAAACCAGTAATGGAAGCAAGATCAAAAAAAAGGAAATTGCAGTATTTTAGTAGTATTGTGCCAGGAATATTGAATTTGTTGGCTGGGTAGAAAAGGCTAATAGAATGAAATTGAGAATTATTTCCTTTGAGACCAATTTCATCTTTTGACGCTTGAAAATGTACTAGCTGACTTTGGGACTTAGAATTGTTGATGATCTAGGCATCATAGAGAAACAGGCACTTCTTATCAAATTGCTCAAATAGTCTGGGTGTAAATAACATTTGAAGGACTGGCTGAGCTCAGTTCAGTCACCCAGATGTAAGACATTTTCAGTGGCTGTATGGGGCTAATCAATATGCCACATGCCCTGTGGGAAACTCTATCGGAGATCTTCTGAATAAGCAGGCAGAGGGCTCGGGGGAGGCATGTTTAAAAGAGGACTAGAAAATTAGCTTAAGTAGCAGCTGAATCTCAGCTCAGAGATTAATCAGAAAGCTACAGTGTAGAAATACCAGAAAAAAAAACTACATGAGGAATTTCTTACTCTTACTCTGGGTGACAATTGTTACTTACAACAGTTAAACTAACAAAAGTTTAAATAAGTTAAGCACATTCAGTATCAGGTGACTGGTTCTCACTGGCTATATCTGTACTATTAAGGCATTCAGAAGGAATAGGAGAGAAGTACATCAAAGTAATCAGTGCTGGGCATGCTCCATGTACATCAGGTGAGGTTCAGAGCTTTTACTCCTGACTAGATTTATTTTGATGATGTCACTTACTGAATATACCCACCACACATGTAATAGAAAGCTGTCTGAAGGTTTAGAGCTTTGCTTTCCAATAAGAAACTAAAGCATGTTAGTTCACTCATAAAATGTCGTTTCTGACTTAGCTTCTCCTCACAGAAATCTACTTTGTAGGGAGCAAAACTACTCAGTAAATTCAATCAACAAATATAAGTGAGGACAATCAGAAGATTCACTTCAAAACCATGCTTGTTTTGAAACAAAACATGAATAATGAAGAAGCCAATGCTGGGAATAAAATTACTTCATTACACTGTATTGATTACACAATCACAGAAATTAAAATTATAGTGAAGGGGAGCTACTTTAATTCCCAAATAAGAGCACCTCTTTAAGCGTTCAGCACATTTGACCTAAACATTTACTATACTTTTCTACTTAATTTCTCCTAAATATTATTTTCTAAAAGTCTTGGCATCTAAATTTGTAAGGAAATGTTAGACACTTCCATGTATCCCATTCAGTCTATCTAATCCTTTTTTGAGCATTTTTATTTAACTTGTGGTGGTGACAGTATGTGCCTAACAGTCTACTGGTCAGAAGATTGTTCAGCCTACTTTACCCTGCAGTGGTGAAATCCAGATCTCAGCACAGTGTGACATAGCACAAGCTCTGACCCTCACGCCATAAACTGCACTTTGTGAGATCATTTTCACTTATCCTTATGTGAGCCATTTGTGTGCATAAATGCTAGAGATGACACACCAAATCATGAATATATATCCATACATATTTAAAGAAAGAAAGAAATAAAAATCCCTCACCTCAAAACATCATTCCAACCTAACACTTCAGAGTTTGATTGTGATGACCAAAACTGTGGTTTCATACTTATTTCCTTGAAATGCAAGCACATTTTAATTTTTATTATTTTTCTATTCAAACATCATTGGATAAAAAGCCAAAATGTGATCTATTCCCCTATCATGGAGAGGATTACTTATCTTCTCTTTTAATCGATAATTTTAACCATTAATTAGAGTCAGTCTTTATCTTACTTGTTCTCTATCTGATCCCATAACAAACGGTTGCCAAACCCTGAATGGCGATGAAAACTTAAATAGAAGAAGGTACCAGTTGCCTCATAACAGACACCTCTGTCTGTGTATAGACAAGTAAAGCCAAGCACCAAGGATAATTTTAGGCAGACTTGAGTACTGACTCTTATCCCAGGTGGTTTATAATTCAGAAAACTGAATTTCTGCTTAGGACATGTACTACTATTTCAGTTTTGGATGCCAGTGGATATTTTTCAACATTCCAGGTTAAAGAGGTTTCTAAATTTTAAAGTTTCAGTTCATCTTTATCTCAACTCTGTAAAAAAAAAAAAGTTTGTAAATTATCCACATTAAAGAAATAATTTTATTTAATTTTAAATGGGAAACTTGGTAAAATTATGGTGATAAGAAATAGTATGAAGGAGGAAGAAAAGATGGAACCCCCTAAAACCAGACTATCAGCAGACACTGTAATATCGTATGTGCAATATACCAAGTAAAGTAGCATCTAGGGAAAATGGATCCAATCTCTAAACTTTATTGCTTCAGTGACTGTTATTGTTTAGATGTACAGATCTTTCTTGGGAGAAAATGCATGTAAACACAATAAACACATACACATATTTTAGCCTGATTCCTTATTATTCTTTATAAACCAGCAAATGTTTCAGTGTAGATTGACTATTGATATTACATCGACACACTTGGACTAATATAATGTACTCTCATGCAGAGTTAGTACATAACATGTTTGTGAGTCAAAATAACTCACAAGTGTCATTTCTTTGCCCGACTTTTAAGCAGAATGTACGCTGTAATTAAAGGTAGTAAGAAAGTGTTTTGATTGAATTTATTAAAGTATACTGTATGCACATGCAGAGAGGGAGGTTATTAAGAACATATAATCTTTGAAATAAAATATAGTGAACTGGAACAGCTTAGTAATGATGCTGCTATGACAGACTCAGGAAAATCTTCTGGTTTTAAGATTTAGGAGAAATTCTACAGGAAAATACCTTTTTTGTACATATACACTCACGAAGTGGGAAAATATTTTATTATTCAGCTCTGAATTCCCTAACTTCAATCAGCAGCAAAACCATTGGATAAACAGTTATATCAAATGCCGATGGCAAACAATATAATTTCTAGTTCCTAGCAGCCACTGTTCCTGAAACCATGTGATAATGGCTGTGGGTTAAGCTCTCTATTCTGATAGGAATAATTTTGCACAGTTTAAAAGCCATCTTACAGAAAGAGCCTGTTGATCAAAAGGATAATTGTCACAATTACAGCTGTCTATCTCAGAAAAAAAAAGTTACCCAAGAAGTTTTCTCTTAGACCACTAGAATTCCAAATGTTCACTTCCTACCTACCAGGGAAGATGCCATATAGTAGGCTGGATGGCATCTACTACAGTCTCAGATGTTCTGTGTTCAACCTGATCTTCTGCTGAAATGACACAGTATCTATGAGACATCCATACATTCTGGAAGAATAGCTTAAGTCCATGGAGGATATCTAATTGATGACATTTTAGAGTACTTTGTGAAGTTAAGATCATTTTGCAATCTCCTACACCCTTCTGTTTTCAACATTTTACCTTCCACCATATATATTTCTGTGCAGGATAGATTAAATATTCTCTGAATAGTAAATTCTGTGTCATAAGTGGTTGAAAAAGTGGCAGTGAATGGCTAGTCTTTTCTAAATCCTGATGACATACTACTCTATGTGGCAAGTTTGTCAATGAATTCCAGACGGTCAGAGTCAGTAACAGAAAAAAGATTGAATAAATATGATTTTGTGGCTATATAAGTTTTGTTATATGCTCCTTCCTTTTCCAGAGTGAAAAATTGTGTTAAATATTTAATATTTGAAACTATTTTATAGCATTCAAAAGTGTTATTCAATGCAATATTGTGTGATAAATTTTTATAGAAGTAAAACGAAAACCCAGGTATCTAATATTTCTCGTGAATATTCTGAGAGCTAGACCAATAAAAGATTTCCTACTAGAGTTCTACAGCATAAACAAGTAGATAAATTTACAATGAAGATGTTCAGGAACTGGAAAGAAAATTGGAGATAGTCCCTGGGAAACTACATCTGTGGTAGCAGTAGTGGTAAAAGTTGAAAGATTGTTCTGTAAAAGGGAAAGTGGTTCTCCCCAGGCTCCACCTGCCTCCTTTGCATTCAATGGGAGACCAAGAGAAAGGTTTTAAGTATACAGTCAATTCAGCATTCTGGGTATTGGAGGAAGTGAAGTATTTTAGATATAAGAAGAATTCAGGTAATATAGTTACTAATGAGCTCAGGACAAAGATGTGTAGTGCAGAGGCTTTTTTACTTCCTAAAAAAAGAATAAAAGAGGAGGAGGTAAATCCTGGACAGTAAACCAATTTACATCTTAATAGTCTTCAGTGTTACCCCTTTCTCAAAAAGGTTGTCCTAGTTCACATAACATAACATAGCATATATACATTCCTTTGGTGTGTCTCTATGATCCTAAGCCATAACTTTTTTGTGTGTGTGTAAGGTTTTTCTTGTTTTAGTTTGGCTTCATAGGACACTGTCTAAAATAATGTGAATGATGTACAGCTTCTTACTGGATTGCTGTTCTTACAACATGAAGCTAAGAGCTGGTTAAACAGCAAAAATTTTAGCATAAAGTCATGAGGACATATTTGAGAATGCAGTTTGCTAAAAGTATTGGAGGATAACTTAGGTTAGAGAAATTTCATCAATGTCTCCTTTCGGGAAGAGTCATTTGAAAGAACTGTCCCTCACAGTGTACCTGGTCTTTATCTTGAAAACATTTAGTTGGGATGGTCTAAACCAAAGCAAAATTAAAAATAATCAGTTTGAGTCTCCAGCATTTTAGTTTGTTCTCTGTCCTCCTTGTATTTAAATTTTTGCTAAACTCTTACAGCAAAGAAATCCCAAACACAATAAATGGAACATTGCTGCATTCTTGGTGTAGTATTTTCACTATTTTATTTCACTAATTATTTAGGAACTCTAATGGACTATTTACTGAAACCTCTGATCAGGACACTGAGTTCTTTTGTGTAAGTTAATACATATAATAAATACATGGAGACATCTTGGAAATCTCACATTCTAGTCATATACAGAAACCAAGACAGAGCAGAAACACAAACCTATTTGTAGCATTCCAGAGGACAACTGGAAGAAAACCTAATATTACAGGTGAGCACTTAATCAGAAATAAGGTGGCCCAGATTGTATATTATGATAATCATTGTTGTTGATATTATTCATAATAATACACAATATTTTTAACTGTACTGTTATAAAACAGCTTTTGAAAACTATACTTTTTTTTTCTTCTCTGAATGATTAAGGGAAACAATTATAACCAAGCATATTTAAATGCATTGAAGAGAATGAAGATATTTAGTGTCCATTTCACTAATATAAAAATACAATAAAATTTCTCATTTTATGTACCATGAAATATATTTTTATAAGGAGTTCCTTGAGCCATACTACCACAGTTTATATTGCCAAAAAAAGTTCAGGAAAATTGTTCTGTCTATCAGTCAGCAGATCTTACAGAGGAGCACAGGGCTTTGTCTTCCTTCTCCGTACACACAATAGTGTCCCTTTGGCAAGGACATGTTTAGCAGTGTAGATGTATTTTAAAATATAACCAGAGTTGAGAGAACATTCTTGAAGTTTGTCAGTTCTGCAGGAAGAAAAGATTGGCTATGTGCTTTGCAATAGGTATTAAAGAAATCAACTAGCAACAGTAAAGATAATTAAATAGGGAGGTTCTGAGGAATCTGTTTGGTCTTCTTCAATGAGAACCACAAAAATACAGTGAATCTGATTTTTAACAAAAGGCATTAGGAAATCGTTTCTTACCCTTGTACTTAAGAAGTACAGAGGTCATAGTGTCTCCTAGTTTGGAGTGAAAACAAGTCCACTTCAGGAGAAAAAGAAAGAAAAAAAGGAGGAAAACAATCCTTAGCACTATTTTTATGACTCTCCCATGTGTCAAACTGGGACACAAACAATATGCGTCAGTGATTTAAAATAAATAATTACGCTAACTCTCTGTCAAAGTACTCCTTTTTAAGCAATGCTGGTTCAAGGTTGTTAGCTGTTTCAAACAGCATGGTTTCTATTTATCTTTGATTCAGAAAGTTTCCTTTTGAGTTACAAGAGCTAGAAATTAACTTCTCTTCCAGAAAATCTTCCTGGAATAAAACCATTGAAAATACACCTTTTGCTTCAATTTTCTGACATGGAGCCTGAAACACAGAGTCTGGAAAAATACCACATTTCAAAGTCATTGAGTTTTGTACCTATGGCAGCCATGTAAACATTTTGTTTATTTATCAGCCGTGTTGGAAGACATTGAGAGAGACCACTCTGTAAACATTTGTATCTATTTGAAATAGACATATTTCTATTGATAACTCATTGATACCTTCTCAAAATATTCTATTGTTCAAGAAAACACGTCATCATTAGCAGCAGCTCCACTAATACTCATAAACTCATAACTGAAGACAGAGAACAGCATAGATGATAGATTTATCATCATCTTATTCATTTTAGGGTAAAATTTATCAGGTGGCATATATATATTGCTATAATATATATATAAAAATAGTCTACAAAGTATGTTTACAAATGTAAAAAATATTAACATTTTTATAGCCAATGATGAAAAAAAACCAAACAACCAAAAACAACCAACAAGAAGCCAATATGTAATTTTATACATATTTATTAAGATAATGAATGTGATTGCAATCTGAATGCAACAGGCCAAACGGGATTAATCTTTATTGCTTTAATGTTACGTTAATTTTGAGGCAGAGAATTCAAAACTAATTCATACTTTTACTTCCAGAATATTTTGAAAGAGTCTTCTTTTACCAAATTCATTGCATAGTACAAATGCTTTTTTAATCTTGGATTCATGGTTAATCTGGAAAACTGGGAAGGGTTGATGAAAGGGACTCAAACTTACCTCTAAATATTCCAAAAGATAATCATCATAAAACCAGAACTATATAATAAATGCTAAAAACTGGAACAGGTAAAGGATACTCTATTTTGAAGTATTACAAACGAATATTCTTAGAACTTGCTTTGCTTAGAAATAACATTTTGGTGCAAGATTACTTGATCACACCCAATTTCTTAGCTCTGTAAATAGTAGATATAAAAGGTTATGAGGAATAATTATTGTTCTTTTAAGAAGGAGTCTACAGTATTGGACTGGAGTTTAGGGTTGTTCTTTCTGAAAGTAAGGCCATAGTACGCCTATTTCTTATTAAGAAAATAACTTTCTTCTGTAAGGCAAAAAACTCCAATTTAGCTAGCATTCAATTAAAAATACAATATCCAGGGAAGAAGAAATAGGTATCTCTTTAGCTTACACTAAAGGAACACTTTCAGACACTGAAGTGCAACATTTTTAAGTTTTTCCCAGTTACATCATTTTTACAATTTGTTCATCTTTTTCCTGTGCTCACAGGGGTTCAGTTAAATATGATCAAATACACAATCAAATACAGTGATACTGTCTGGAGCAGTCTGAAGAGTATCAAGAAGGATTACAGACCCCTGGGAGTGGTGGTAAAGGACTCTGGAGTGCAGGTAGTTTTTTCATCAGTCCTCCGGTCAAAGGATAGGGCTTTGAAAGGGCCAGTTGCATCTGTCAAGTCAACAAATGGTTACAGGACTGGGGCCAAATCCAAGATCTTCGCTACATAGACCATGGGATTTGCTTTG
Organism: Numenius arquata; assembly: GCF_964106895.1. Classification (NCBI taxonomy): domain Eukaryota; kingdom Metazoa; phylum Chordata; class Aves; order Charadriiformes; family Scolopacidae; genus Numenius; species Numenius arquata. The sequence continues at coordinate 100,867,295 of NC_133576.1, read as the reverse complement.
AGAATTCGGGTCTACTGGGGGCTGATGAGGTCCATCTGTCAGAGAATGGGAAGACCATCTTTGGTTACAGGCTTGGCAAACTTCTGAAGAAGCCTATAAACTAAAGTTGCTGGGGAAGGGAAACTTCAATCCATCCCACTCCTACCGGTTTGATCCCAGAGCTACCAATAGATGCCCAGAGCCTGGAGCAGAATCACAGGTCAGCAGGAGAGCATCTGGAATGAAGCATAAAGGAATTCCAGCCACTCCAGCCAGTAAGTCAGCTTAATCGAGGGCCCAATTTAAATGCCTCGATGAAAATACAAGTAGCATGGGGAGACCTTATAGCAGCCTTCCAGTGCCTAAAAGGGGCCTACAAGACAGCTGGAGAGGGACTTCCTGAAAGGGCATGTAGTGATGGAATGAGGGGCAATGGTTTTAAACTGAGAGTAGATTTAGACTAGATATTAGGAAGAAATTCTTCATTCTGAGAGTGATGAGACACTAGAACAAGTTTTCCAGAGAAGTTGTGGGTGTCCCATCCCTGGAAGTGATCAAGGCCAGGTTGGACGGGGCTTGGAGCAACCTAGTCTAGTGCAAGGTGTTCCTGCCCATGGCAGGGGGTTTGGAACTAGATGATCTTTAAGGTCCCTTCCAACACTAAGGATTCTATGATTCTGTGTTAGTAGTAAACTAGTGAACTAGTAAAATAGTAAAAAGGGTGTGATTTATGACACAAAAGCATCCTTTAAGGAAAAAATATAAAGACTTTTAATACAGTATTTATGTTTACATCTGCTCACAAAAGCACTCTGAAGCTCTTTCTCATTTGTAAATTATGTCAAATATGCTATCTTACTAATACACGGCCTGTATTAGTGACTTGCTTGCATATTCTATCAAATAGGTGGGAAAAGTTAGCATGGGTGCTTATGTCAGAATATAAACAAAACGTCCTTTTTCTAAGGTCTCACATCTGTTTCCTAACACTAATCTGACTTACTATACTTCTGCTTGCTGAATACAGACAAGAGTCACTAAAGAAATAAAGCTGTTGAACTTTGAAAGCTGTTTAACACATCATTAAGCTTCTGATTTTGGAAGGAAAAATAACTTTAAATATCTAGGTTTCAACAAGCCCTGCATCTAGTCATCCTGGACACATATGACTTTACCCACCCAACTTGTGCTGACCAAATCCCATGTGAAATAAAATACAGACTTTATCCTGGGTTTCAGCTCTCAAATTGCACATTCTGATGATGGAATGCAAGCTTCATGTTTCATAGTCACTGCTTATAGATGTAAAATAATTTAACAACATGAATAAAACAAAATTGGACAAAATTTTAGATGTCTAAAAGTTATAGGACTACCTTAGCTTTATAGCTCCTAAGGGCTTTCTAGCCAATGGACTCAAATGAGAAGTGGTTCTGTGGATATTCCTTCTTCTCATTGACTACAAAGCGATCTAGAGTCAAATCTACACTATTAACTTTTAGATGGCTGAAGCTAGTTTATGGAGTTTTTCTCACCAAAGTTATAGTTTTCATGAGCAAGCAGACAGTCAGACTTGCTCAGAATTTCCTCTCAAATGCAATAATTATTTAAATGGAATTATTTGTGATATATTTTTCTGTAGATAACTTTATTGACTTTTATAGGTCATGTGAGAAGATGCAAAATACAAGAACCTTTACAAATGTTTTGCAAAATACCAAGCTGCAGGAAAAAAAAAAAAAAAAAAGGAAAAAAAAAATCTGTCAGACTTCATTTCTGCCTGCAAATATTGTAACAGAAGGGCCTTAATAGCAGATACTAGTGAACGCTAACCAGAAAGGAAATAACAATCTCCTCTTCTCATCCCAAGAACAAATAGAAACCATAAGAGGAGTAAAACAGTCTAAATATTGGATTTATCTTCCTGCAAGGAATAAAGTTGAAAGCAGACATTGCTGAATACAAGTAGCAGTCATTTTTATTAGTGTCTGCCCATTATCATGAAGATAAACAGTGAAACGAGCAGTATTTAATCCTAGATCCTGCCATTCAGCAAATGACATCAACAACTCTAACCAATTAAAAATAAGTGCTTTAAGAACAATTCAAGATAGCCTAAGGTGAAAAAAAAAACAGTACTGTTATAGATTAACATTTTAAAAAATAGTATAACTCCATCATGGCATTTTTAGTTTTGATTACAGAGGTTTTAGAGCACATTCCATTTCTAAAACTCCTGAGGAGACAACTTACTTTCTATTATATGTCCCAGAATAGATATGTTTTGAAGCTCTTGTGGGTAACAGAACTATATTTCATTATAATTCAATCTCTGCTTCATATGTGTTTGATTTGGCCTTCTCAGCCAGATCATGAGACTCAGGTCAGAAAAATAGCAATACCTTATTTTCTGGTATTTGTCATTCATTCATCTTATAACCTTTACATCTTTGGAGTTTTGATGGAAAAGCTTGAGTAAGTTGCTACATGTTATGACCCTATTCATAGTTAGCATATGGATGATATATTCAACACCTACAAATATTTAATATAAAAGGGTGTAAGAAGTTTTTGACAAGAGCAGTCTACTGCATAGCTCAATAATTTGGAGTTTCGTTCTTAAAGTAACTTTACATTGTGGAGGATGTGTCTATTTTCATTGTGGTACAAAATATTTTTTATGTCTTAAGTCTTCTAGAGTTAGAGTATTACTGTCTATCTTCATCAAAGAATAAGAATAAACACACATACAAACATTTAGCCAAAGAATACTTACTACTTCATGTTCTGATCATCTGTGTTGTGCCATCTGTTGATCTGACACAATTGTGCTTCACAGCAGCCTTAAAAGAAACAAAACTATTTTTTAATATGTTACTTGCCATCTTTGCTCCAAACTGATCTCACAAATTTATCTGCAACAGGAAAGTTGCTGTAAGAGATTTCATATGATGCCAATGAAGAGCAGGAGAAAGACTTTCAAAAGACAGTTCTGCTCACCTGAGATTGCATCAAATCTTAGAGGTGTTAATTCTTCTACATTGGCTATGTAGGAAAATACAATAGATTAATTCTATCAGGTCTTTGCTTAAAATTTCATGGTTAAATATATATGCAAAAATATGTGGGTTTATTTTAACTTTTTATAACCTCTAATTTAGCAATACTCTGATAAATTTCTAATTTATTTCTAATAAATTTTGTATTAGAAATTTATGTTTGGACACCTATTTTGAATCTGAATAGGGAAAAATATAGTTAGTGCAATATTCCACCTACCTTTATTCTATAAAACATTATCTTATTGATAAGGTGAAAATAGAAAACCTGCCCTGTCATCACCTGTAGAGTAATACAACCAATTGTGTCTCATGAAGTTCTAAGGAAGAAAATCCATGTAGCTAAACCATCAGGATCTGAATGACAGTCTGGATTATATAAAGCACAAGTGGGAAACAATCTTGTTTAGGTTTTGAGTTTTGAGTGAGTTTTCTTAACATAAAAAGTGAGCACATTTTAAGAAAGACAATGGAATGATAATGTCAAGTATTCTGCTCTGTTTGAAGTAATGATTTGCCTGCTAATGAGAAATAAAACTGTCTTCAACTGTACCATGCACAGACACAAGCACATGTATTATTTAGAGAGTAAACAGACAAAGTGATCACTTTGTTTTTAAGTAGTATCAGAGTCAGGGTGTTCTTTCTGTAAGAAAAGCTTATACAACTAAGCATATATTCAACTTAACATGTTAGTGGAAATCATGGCTGGTTTTGCAGATGAAGGAGACTAAGAGATGTGGCATATTAGGCAAATTTAGTTCATAAGGCTGAAAAATTTAGTATGTCCATCAGTGTACCCCAAGTTCTTCTATGGCATTGCTTCCTCTTTGTCAAGAAAATATGAACAAAATAGTGTCTACTCCTAGTTTGCAATAAATTTAAATTTGAGTTATTAATGCACCTTGTTTTCAATTTCAGCTAAATTTTAATACACCAAATATTATTTAAATACATGAGTACTTGTTCTATTCAGTTACCAATACTATAAAATGATAACCAGGGAGAATGATAAAGTGGTAGGCAAGAAAGGCTTTTGGGGAGGTAATTTCTTCAGCTGCCTGAATGGTTATTGAAACTGAATCATAGTCCACTGGACCACAGTCCAAGAGACAATGATGAGGGTGCCTAGACCAAGTATAAGAGTGCATAGGTACCTCATGGTAAACAAAGGAGTCTGTTGACCATACCCTTGAGGAAAATTTATTTGGACTACAGTTTATTTATATGTTATGTTTTTCTCTGTATAGAAAGAAGAAAGAGGAAGTCATTAATTTGTCAAAAGTAATCAAGCATACAGAAGTTAAAGTAATAAATGAAAAAAAAAACATACTAAAAGACTGATAATCTCAAAATGAAGAACACCATTCAAAGGACTGGCAAATAGACAGAGATTCTCTCTTCAATGTCTTTGTCATTATAATATTAAGAAAAAAAATCAGTGTAAGTCCATAAAGATGTAGTTTAGACAAATAAAAGATCATTATAATCTTTGAATGGTACAACCATAGTTTTATTTATATAGCCGTAGCAAGAAATTATTCTGTGAAGAATGAGATATTTATGATTCCAACATAATGATGTAATGTAGAGAAGTATGGGCCTGGTATAACAGCAGAGCAACGATGTAGGAAACAGCATAAAGGCGAATGTGGGGGTGTCTTCATACATACTCACAAGGAAAAGGCATGAGTCTGGCACATGGCTGGCACTGGAGACCCCGCAGCTATAAGTAACTCATCCATGGTCAGTTACAGAAATGTAAACCTGGACCTGGAGAAAATTGTTCTTAGGGGTAACAGAGGGAATAAAGACATATTGAAAAGGAACCACGTACAGTAAATTCATATGTAATGTGGAGATGCAGACTAATGAAGAAAGAGAAAGGTGTAAAACATGTTAACAAACATTTTTAATGACCCCAAACGGACCCCAAGTGATGAGGAAGAAACCATTAGTACAACCATTATATTCCTCTTGGAAAAAGACTCCAAGTGCTGATGAATCTTCATCACACCCCAATACGACCAAGCTAGCCACCAATTTTATGACCCTGCAAGACAGTTGAATGGAGAGCATAACACTGGGAAAGAGGGTTAGAAAATAATGTGATTATATAACAATTTCAACTGCCTTGTTGTTCTTTCTTTTCCGGTAACTATTAGATCTTATTATGAGATTTTTAAGATTTCACTCATACTAACAATAAATTTTTGGCTTTAGGTACATATAGGCTGTGCTTCTTCTTTGCCCATAAATAAGATTTTGAGCATACCAGTTTAGCTTATGATGATGATTTTCCAAAAATAAATGGAACACTTGACATGACAGTATACTGCCTAGTAGAACAATATGCTTTTTGAGATAGGCATTTCAAAAATAAATGGACAAAGTGATTTCATCCCTTTCTAAATGCTCATGAAACCAATTACCAATAAGTAGCCTGAAGCTTGTTGTGAGGAATACTTTTTCTTACTGTGGCATCTGACATTACATCGTGTCATGTCTCAAGGTTAAAATTGTGAAATGTGTTAGGAAAGATGTACAATAAATTGTTACGGGTCACCTTCTTTATAATATTAATCTTTTGCTGTGCCTTGGTGAAATGAGAATGCTGCTCAACTTATCTGGCACTGATGTTTGAAGGACTCTGCAATATCAAAAGAATCATCTCTATATAAATCATTAGTCACAGAAGATGCCATCACAGTATTTTGCATCTTAGCACACAAGGCATGTGTAGAGACTTGACATTATTTCAGTCCAAGTCAGTGGATATTTTCGCCTTATGTAATATTGTAGTAGCATTAGGAACATAACAGTATGTAAGCAGAAAACGATGAATACCATGGTGATATTATTTTATGATATGACAGCTAATTGGTACATATGTTCTGCTGCTAGGGGGATTGTTTATTTTGATTAAAAACAAACAGCAAGTATTAACACTTTATTGTAATGTAGCTTCGTTGGTATGTTTTACTAAAAAAAAATAATCCAAACCCGACCTACCAGTACTACAACAATCAAATGAATTTTTTCTCAATTTATTAATGAATGTGTTAAAAGACTATGTTACTGTCATGGCCAAGTGGGCCAGGGTACTTTGTAGCCCTGAAAGTAAAAGTCTCCAGAAAGGAACATGATTCATTTTTCAGAGCTGACTGAGAGCCTATGAGTCAGGATTAAAGGGAGAGCAGGGACAGGTGACATTACAGTGGGTGGCTGCTAAAAGCCACCTGAGCAGGAAGACTGAGCAGACAAGGCTCTCTAAAAACAAGTAGAAGCAGCCTCATGTTCACAAGCCTTGGTCCTTATGGGGACCTTCAACCACTCCAATATCTGTTGGAGCAACAACAGAGCAGGGCATAAGCAATCAAGGAGGTTCCTAGACTGCGTCAATGATAACTTCCTTCTCCAAGTGACAGAGGAACCAATGACGAGAGGTGCTATGCTGGACCTTATTCTCACCAACAAGGAGGAGCTGGTGGGGAATGTGAAGCTCAAGGGCAGCCTCAGATGCAGTGACCATGAAACAGGGGAGTTCAAGATCCTTAGGGCACTGAGGAGGCATCACAGCAAGCTCGCTACCCTGGACTTCAGGTGAGAAGACTTTGGCCTCTTCAGGGATCTGCTTGGTAGAGTACCATGGGATAAAGCCCTGGAGGGAAGAGGGCCCCAAGGAAGCTGGTTAATATTCAAGCATCACCTCCTCCAAACTCAGGAGTGATGCATCCCGTCCAAGAGGAAGGGAGGCAAAAATGCCAGGAGGCCTGCATGGATGAACAAGGAGTTCTTAGACAAACTCAAAGACTAAGAGGAAGCCTATAGAGGGTGGAAGGAAGGACAAGTAGCCTGGGAGGAATACAGAGAAATTGTTCAAGCAGCCAGGGATCAGGTAGGAAAGCTAAAGCCCTGGTAGAATAAATTCTGTCCAGGGATATCAAGGGCAACAAGAAAGGCTTGTACAGGTTGATCAGTGATCAAAAGAAGACAAGGGAAAATGTGGGCCCTCTGCAGATGGAAATGGGGCTGAGGATATGGAGAAGGCTGATATACTCATGGACTTTTTTGCCTTAGTCTTCAATGGCAAGTATTCTAGCCACACTGCCAAAGTTGCAGAAGGCAAAGGCAGGGACTCGGAAAATGGAGAACTACCCGCTGTAGGAGAAGACAAGGTTGGAGATCATCTAAGGAACCTCAAGTTGCACAAGTCCATGGAACCTGATGAGGTGCATCTGTGGGTCCTGAGGAAACTGGTGGATGAAATTGCTAAGTCACTATCCATCATATTTGAGAAGTCACTGTAGTCTGGTGAAGTTCCCACTGTCCAGAAAAGGGGAAACATACCTCTGTTTTAGAAAGGGAGAAAAGGAAGACCCAGAGAACTACAGGCCACTCAGTCTCACCTCCGTGCCCGGCAAGTCTGTGAAGCAGATCCTTCTGGAAACCATGCTAAGGCACACATAGAAAATATGGAGATGATCAGAGACAATCAACATATCTTCACTGAGGGCAAATCTTGCCTGACAAATTTGGTGACCTTCTATTATGGAGTTACAGAGTTGGTGGATAAGGGAAGAGCAATTGATGTCATCTACCTGGACGTTTGGGAAGCATTTGAAACTGTCCTTTATGTCATCGTGGTCTCTAAATTAGAGAGACAGAATTGATGGATGAACCACTCAGTGGATAAGGAACTGGCTGGATGGTCAATGGTTGTGGTCGATGGCTCAATGTTCAAGTGGAGACCAGTGACTAGTGGCATTCCTCAGGAGCCAGTATTACAACTGGCACTGTTTAACATCTTGATTGGCGACATGGACAGTGTGATTGAGTGTACCCTGAACAGGTTTGCCAAGGACAGCAAGCTGTGTGGTGTGATTGACACGCTGGAGGGAAGGGATGATATCCAGAGAGACCTGGACAGGCTTGAGAGGTGGGTCTTTGTGAACCTCATGAAGCTCAAGAAGGCCCAGTGCAAGGTTCTGCGTGCGGGTCAAGGATATCCCAAGCACAAATACAGGCTGCGTGAAGAATGGATTGAGAGCAGCCCTGAGGAGAAGGACTTGGGGGTATTTGTTGATGAGAAGTTCAACATGAGCTGGCAATGAAGCCAACCTTATCCTGGGCTGTGTCAAAAGAGACGTGGCCAGCATGTTGAGGGAGGTGATTCTGCCCCTCTACTCTGCTCTGGTGAGAGCCCACCTGGAGTACTGTGGCCAAAATAAGAAAGACATGAACCTGTTGGAGAGAGTTCAGAGGAGGGCCACATTAGATGATCAGAGGGCTGGAGCACCTCACCTATGAAGACAGGTTGAGAGAGTTGGGGTATTTCAGCCTGGAGATGAGAAGATTCTGGATAGATCTTACAGCAGCCTTTCAGTACCTAAAAGGGGCCTACAGGAAAGATGGGGGAGACTCTTTATCAGGGAATACAGCGATAGGACAAGGAGTGGTGGTTTTAACCTGAAAGAGGTTAGATTTAAACTCCATTATCACTAAGAAATTCTTCATTCTGAGGATGGTGAGACACTGGAATAGCTTGACAGAGATGTTGTGGATGCCTCATCCCTGGAGGTGATCAAGGCCAGGCTGAATGGCGTTTTGAGTAATCTGGTCTAGTGGAAGGTGTCCTGTCCATGGCAGGGGCATTGGAACTAGATGATCTTTAAAGTCCCTCTCAACCCAAACCATTTTATAATTCTTTGATCTTACATCCATGGTAGAACAGAGCTGAAAAAAAAAAAAAATCCTTCAGTTAGGACAGGGCTACAGTCCTGGAAAAACATAGATATTTCTAAAAAGTAAAAGAACATTGACATTGTGAATGAGGGAAGTAGGGCACTTTATATTCGAGAGGTCCCGTGTGACATCACTTGTACTGATTTTCAGTACAAAGATTTTCTCTAATCTGCCATATCCTTCTTTAAATATCCAGGAACCCTGCTACAAGAAAAACTTAATCATATCTTAATAGGGGTTTAAGATTCATAGTAACAAAGTCAGATTAACATTTTACTGGCATCTTTGAATAGTAATTTTCTACATATGTGTTTGATTATCATGAAGGAATAACTTTGAATTTTGCCATTTTAACTACATTGTCTGGAGTATGTATTTTTCTGACAGTTTTTCTGGAGCTGACACCATAATAAGTGGGAACTGATGTGAAAATACTGAGATGTCATTCTCAGAAATTTAGGGTATAAATTAAACATAAATGCTTATGTTTATCTGTGTTCAACAGGAGTTTAATCTGGGAATATTGTGGTTTATATCATTCCATGGCTAAGCATTACATGGATGTGTTACATGTATTTCTAGGTATGTGTTATATGGGGAGCTTCTCAAGGCTCAGTCATCAAAGAATTATTGTTATTGCAGTGGTATAGCCTATGTATCACACAATAATTATAGTAATGTCTTCTTCACAAGAGATTTATCCATACTCTGAAGACAAAGGTTCTGATTTTTAGGGATATTTCTCTACCAAAAAATGAAAGGATACTGCATGCCAGAGTAAGGCACAAAGCTTCTATTCATAAGGAAGAAACCATGTAAAGATAATAATCTGTTTATTCTATGGACAATATAATAATCTCGCATAATTTTCTGCATTTGTATTTGGGGTATTTTATTTCTTGTCCATCTTACATCCAAAATGACTTTTGAAGAACGTATGTGAAACAAGTGAAGCAGACTAAGTGGGCACCATCTTCAAAAGGAGTGTTTCAAATACAGAAGGAGAATGAAGAAACCCCTGAAAATGGAGGAACATCTGGAACAGATGAAGTAAACAAGCAGCAATAAAGAAACAGGAAGGGGAGAGAGAAACAAAACCAGATGGTAAATGACTATAGTCAAAACCATCAATCACTATTGAATATAAACCTAGACTGAATGTAGTTATTAATCAGTGATAAAAGACCTTCACTAAAACTATTCCTAAACAGTGCATGCGCCAAGCCTCCTTTCATTTATTTTCCTTTTCTTCCTTCCTTCCTAGGTATTTCAGCAAAAAGGCTATTTGGTGTACATGGAGGTATTGTAGCACACCATGGCCAGGTTTCTGACCTGTATAAGAAAAAAAACAGGGAATCTATAGTCCTTCAACTTTCACCTGTCGCTCATGTGGCCTTTCTTTGCTTGATCCATCCATTGTGGCCTTAGAGAAAAATGTTACCTGTTTCTACCATTAATGTAATCAGGGGCAAAAAGAATGAAATTTAAAAGTTAAACTAACTGTTCAGATATGATAATTTGTTCAATTGTAATTTTTTGTGTCAATATTAGAATAAAAAAATCTCCTGAGCTCATTTTTATTACATAAAAGCATGTATATATTTACATATATATTTATTAATATTTTAAATACTTACTCATCCAGTGGAAATCAGATTTGAAATGGTATTTTGCTCTACGGAGTCCTCCACTCTTCTGTGAAAATTTATATGGCAATGATATCGGAGTCTTGAATGCACCAACAGGCTGTAATTGCCTTGACCAGGTTGTAACAGTCTTTATCTGTAATCCTGGTCCACAAGGGCTTTCCCTTGCCAAGCCTTTGCTTACCTGTGTTCAAGGTCAGGTCTGATATGCTGCAGCTGAACCACACTGCTGGGAGAACAGCCATGAGAAGCCACACCTAGAGCTTTCGTCCATCAACCCTTTCAGCTCAGGTCCTTGCCTTGGCTCCTTGCTTGGGCTGTTCTGTGCTGTACATATGCTCTCCCAGCCCTTGCGCCTTATTGGGTCTGACCTGTCTCATCACCATCACCGTGTCTGGTGACAGCAGGACTCTTGGCTGACCCTGGTTACCACCACGAGCCCTGCTCTGCTCTTGTTGCTTGAGGGCTGCAGGTCAGTCCATGAGGGCACTGCCCTGCCCGCCTTGCTGTCACTCTCAGCTCACTTTTCCTTGCCTAATACATCAGTGAGGGGTTATATTAAGTAAGAGGCTACAATGGCTGAAAACAGTGTGCATATGTGCAGGATAAGAGCCTTCAACTTTCTTTAAACTTCATATTACTTACTGATAAGACAAGACTTTAAAGATATTATGTAAATAATTGGGAGCTTATTAGAATGTTCGTAATTCACATTGTAGTGCTTATAATAAAGCATTAAAATCTTTGCAGATGTGTTATTATGATTTTTATCACTGGGCTACAGGCAAGTAACAAGGCCACTGTCTTCTTATGGAAAATGAGGGAAAAAAGAATACAAAAATGAAATCTATCTGAAAAACAACTGATCAAAAGCTGTCATTAAAGTTGTCTCAGAAATTATGCTGAAAAGTTGTTTGACAAAGTTTGTGACATAATTTGAGGTGACAACAACCTTTTTTACCCTGAAAAGGGTTATGACATACAATCTGAAACAGAGAATGTAATTAATCATATTTTAATTTATACATATAGGACGGTATTCAGCTCCAGATCATGATATCTAAATTTGGTGTCTACATATATAAACAGGGGTCATAAACTTTCATTGTAGAGATCTAGGAGAGATCTAGGACTAAACTATCCTATATCAATGGAGATCTAGGACTAAACTAGGTTACCCACAAATCAGTGTAAAATGTTATTGAGGTGCCCTAGAATACTGGACACATCTATATGGAACTGAGAAAGATGAAACAAAACCTATGGGAGATCTAAATATTTATGGTGTAACAACTGGAAGTCAAGTGAGATATTCTGAAGATCCTAAATGGCACCAGTGAGCTGAATCCTAGATCTCTATTGACTATAATGGTAACTTAGACATTCAGTTCACATGTCAAAGTATCATTGTAGACATCCAAATGAACATGAATGAATGTGGTGTGTCTAATCCCACCTCTGGAGAGTTAGGCATCTGATCTGAAGTAGCTGTCTAGGCTACTTGGATTCACTTTTTTTCCCACAGATAGGTGTCTAGTGATAGTTGAAGTACTTTAGGGTATATCACCTACCATCCAGTTATTCCTTCAGAAGTGTGTGATTCCCATAAACCCTGTTTCATATTTGTCAGTTCTGTGAAGATGTCTGAGATACTGTGGGACATCACAAATGCCACTAGATCTCTATGTCTGGACATTTGATTTGAGACCCATATGCAAATACCGGATATGGGCACCTCCAGAAAACAATTTTTCATACCTCCCTGGAGCACATACCTTAAACCAGAGTTTATTCAGTTTCAGAAATTGCTATCTCTCTCTGATACCCCCAGAAGTTCATATGACTAACAGATTGTGAGATCTGAACTCAGATAAGATGAATCACAGCCATTATCTGTCTCATTATATGAAAACTATTTTAAGTTTCAAGTAGGATTTGGATGACTTGATTAAAAAAAAAAAAAGGAATGAAAGACAGAACTGTTGACATGCTAACGTTGTTAATTTTTAACGTATCTATCCTACTTTGTTTTTGTGGCTACAGCTCCTTTTCTCTATTTTCTTCCCCTCTGTTCTCCACATTTCACATAGAAGTGCAAGAATCTCTCCCGAGATGTGAAACTATTTACTTAATTTCTTTTTTTAAGGGCAGAATTTTGTATTTTTTCCTTTTGTCTCAATTAGTAAGGCCAAGTGACTTCCTCGATCCTCTTTTTAGAAGCAGGCTGAGGCAGAGTTTTACATTCATGTCTAAGTAGTGTTCTCATTTGATTAGAAATCTTAATTTTTTAAATGGTTATTTATCTGGATACAGAGAAAAATAAGCATTACAAAGACTGTAACACTATTTTACAACATAAAATATTTATTTAAAGCTTTTCTAGTAAAGAGTTTTAAATTTGCAAATTCAAAAGAATTATAACTCCAAAGATCTTTAAATGATGAAATGTTACATTGTGAAATTTTTGAAAGAATTTCTTCAGCCAAGAATAATATTTTATAGGAGATAAAATTATTTAAACTGTACACTAGTTGTGCATGAGTCAAAACTTTTCTTGGGTTTAACTCAATATTGAATCTACCGACCAGAATAAATCAAAAGGTGAACTAAAGAAATTTTTTTCTTTCATATATTTTCAGGTAGGAAATATATTTGTTGCTCCACATGCTTAAACTTAAAATATGACATTCTAAAAAAAAAAATAAAATTAACCTCTTCCATTTCTTGAAAAAACATTTTCTTTTATTTTATACATTTGGTTTGGCAACCACCGTATAAATACTTGAAGGATGTGAAGAACAAAGGAGAATAATTACTTATCAGTAAATTGATAGTTATCTTCCAGAACACTCTGTTGCACAGTATTTTATTGTCCCCTTACAGATTAGCATCCTGTAAAGTAGACTGCAGGGAAAAAGAGATAGGAACTGTGGAAAAAACAAAAATATTAGAAAATGCTTATGCCAAAACATGGTTTTCTTTTACCCTTTGCATTCTGTGTGCTGCAGTGCAAAGCAGTCGGGTGAGATCCTAATATCTTCATGTATATTTCAGCAATCAGTAGTCTCTTTTATAACATCTGTATGAATGCTCTTTTCCTCACTCTGGCTGCATGCCTACTAGCTTACATGAACTACATGAACATTAGAATACAGTATTTTGCAGAGCTTATGAACCATGGGCAGAATGAACAGCGGTATCCCACCCACCTCTACCACTTCATAACTGTATCTATTGATAATAAAGTCTTCCATTTGCATTTTTGTCAATCTCTATTCAGTCAATAACATTGTATGGGCTTTTTCCCACTTCCCTGTTCATAACAAGAAATGTTGTAGCATCCTCTGTCCAGACCTGTGAAAGTTTCAATTTTAAACTCCAGTTGTTACTAACATATGGCTAAAATTTCAGTGTGAGACTTTGAAGTAAGGAAATTAAGAATGTGCCTAAGAAGTTCTGAACAAATTTTGTGTACTTAAATTAATGAGAAGCAAGAAAAAGTTCTGAGATTTTCCTGTTCAGTCATTTGTGAATCAAATAGTAGGGTAAGAGGAAATGGAGAAGGAAAAAAATAATACAGTAGTAGGTTTAATAAACAGCAGTACAAGAGAAAAACAAGTATAAATTGTATTCCACTCAATAAAAACGGAACTGAAAACTAAAACAGAACTGGTTTTCATATCCAGCCCTTATATTAAGATGAAAGTATTTGAAAGACCTGAGTTTTCACTTAATGAAGTGGAAATGCAATGAAGGAACAGACTTTAAAAATAATTGTGCCAAATCCTTTTAAAAATCCAGCCACGTCACTTGATTCATAGAAAGAATTCAATTCTTTCTCACATCAACCCTTACTTGTGAAGATGTTCCTAAGGCCGTTTTTTTTTTTTGTTTGTTTGTTTGTTTGTTTGTTTTTCCAGATTTTTTTTTCTACTTTCCAATTTCTTTCTTCTTTCCTGTATCACTAATTCTGCTCTGGTTTCTTGCATGTCTCTTCTCAGTCTCCATTTGTCTACATTTTCCTGTCAATCTCCATTTTATATACCTTCCCCTAAACTTAGTTTCTTTTTATATGTAACCAAGGTTCCCAATGAATGAAAATGTTGCCAATGATGATGCAGCCCTGCTAGGGTTTTTCTATACCTTCTGCTTTTGTGAAGAATGAACTTGCATGCCAAGTAAGAGAAGCAGAAGATACTCAGAACTTGTCAGAGGGGAATACTTATGAGGTTTTAGCTTCTTTTATCTTAACTAACATCTCCCAAGTTCCCCCCTTCCTACCCTTCCTTCCCCTTCCTTCAGCAGCTAACACCACTAAAGGAATAAGTCTGTTGTGCATTTTTTTTATCCCCACAGGTCCGACATTCTCAGTGTGGTTGAGAACACTGTAATAGCATGTGAAATCCTGTAACACAGTAAGGTAGAAATAGCAGAAAAATGGCTGAAAAGCAACCTGTTGTACTGACCCATGGAAGACAAAAAAGCATTAACAAAGGTCTTGGAAGGCAGAAAGTTACCCACACCATTAAGGGGTTGTATAAGAACTAGAGGTGTGAGGATTCTATGCATGGTCTAGCCGCTGACAGGGCAGCAGTCCTAAACCCAACAAACCACAGATGGTCTACATCTGTGCATCTCTCCTCATCTTTTACATTGGGATATTATCTTGTTGATGATGTGTTGTAGCAATTTTAATACTATTTCCTACTTTCAACCGGGAAAGAGGTCAAAAGCAGGAGGACAAAACCTGGAGGGGAAGAAATACAGCCATGATGAAAGCTGTGACTCAGAAAATCAGGCTTGAGTTGTTTTATAAAACAATCAAGTTCTGGTAAAGATATTAAATTTTGTAGTCTATGAAGTTAAGTTTATTTTTCATTATCTATATATGAGTGTACCAGTCGTAGAGTTGCACTTGTATATCGCTGATTGATGTGTTTAATGAAAACAAAGGTTAGAAATGTATATGTATTGCGTGTATTGTGGGAAATCATACTTTGAACTTTTTAGATGTTCTTAAATAACACACTACATTAACGAAAAAAAAGTTACTTTTTTTTTAATTTCTGAAATAGCTCAACATTTCCAGTCTTTTATCTTCACTGGAGAAGCATCTGTCCATTGAAAGTATTGGTGGTAATTTTACAGTTGCTCATTAAAAAGGCTTCCCCTGTAGTCAATGTTAAAAGAAAGAGCAGACAGCACTGATATTTCTCAGGAAACGCAAACTTTAAGTCTTACATTTGCACTTTATAACAAATTGAATTAGTGCTGTATCATATTAGTGCTTCTATCCATTAATGTATTACGAGAGTCATTAATATAATTATCTTTTTTAAGTATTAGATAAGATTAAGTGTCATTGAATATGATGAGATTTGGTTACTCTTATAGAAAAAGCTAAGATGAGCAGATGAGCAAAGTTTTCATAAAATCTTACATACCTCAATTTTTTTTTTTTTTGTTTTTTTTTTGTTTTTTGTTTGTTTTTTTTTTTTAAGGAAAATTCAGAGTGGAATCCATACTCTCTCTGTTCATAAGGATTTAAAAGAAAAATAAATTAGCAATCAATAATTTCATTCTTCACACCAGAATATGTTTCTACTGATCTTTTGGGCCTTTATATTTATCTTTCAGTCTAACCTGCTTAGGTGTTTTTTTTTATAGACAGCAAATAATGTGTCATTACTTGCTTACAAAATACTCTTTTTTTACTTCACCATTAACTTCCATATAGCAAAAGCCAGATCACTATAAGATACTAGGAAATCCTGACCACTGTATGTCTACATGTGAAAGGCCACTTATCAGCAACAAATTTAATATATCATACTTAAAGTAACTGAGCTATAGCTCTTACTCTCTCTGACTTTTGTGCATGAACAAATCAACAGATCAAACAGTGCAGCACACGAACACCAGGTTATATAGATCTGATATAAAATCAAATGTGAAGCAGAAGCTCCCAGACTTGCCTGTAAAATTCTGCTTTGTTGGAATTTGAAATAAAGCTCTCAGTGCTCTTAAATTTGGCGTTCTACAAGTCTGAGTGCTAATGCCTTCATGAAGTCAACAAATGAAATGAAGGCCTGTTCACATACAATAGCTACAAGACCTTTGGGCATTATTAACATTTAGATGCCTATATTAATTGTTCTTGAGTTTTCATTGCAATCTTGTGAGTAACTGAAACAGGAACTTCAACTAGTTTGCCCAGGACCACACAGAGAGTTACTGTCAAATGAGGGTACAGAAATTCTTAACTATAATTCTTGTATGTTTAATACAAGATATTTTTCGCTACAATAAAAACTAATGCTATAGCTAGGAAAAGCTCATAATTTAAAAAGCTAGGCAACGGGCTCAGGTAGAGTACATTGAAGTTAGGAAAACTTCTGTGTGATTTATATAGCTAATTTATTCTTTGATAGAGTTTTTAATAAGTCACTAAAATAGGTGTGTGATCAAAACAAAAACAGTAACACTGATGGAAAATAGAAACATGATAATGTGGCTATTATGTTATGGAATGTACCTAGCAGAATTCAACCTTGCAAGATTTTATGGCTGGGGTTTTTTTTGTTCTTTTTTTGGTCATTGTTTGTTTGTTTGGGTTTAGTTATGAAACTAAAAAAAGCAAAAGGAAAAAATATATTAAATCATTATTTTCTCCCAACTACATTTACTCTTAAAGCTACTGTAAATCAAAGCAGCCAGAAAAAGTATATATATAGCTATGCTAGAAAGGAGTATTGGGAAAGACGAAGAGCAAATGAAAAATGAGAAAATCAATATTATCAAAAAACTCCAAGTGGTACATAATGTCCTGTCTTCAAGAGGGATAGTAACAGGTAGCAAGAGATACTCTTATAGTAAATACTCTGTATTGTGATTTATAGCACTTGTCTATATTTTCCATACAATTCAAAATTGATAAATGAAAGCATTCTCATTTTCTTATAGGAAACTGAGGCACAAAAGCATAGATTATCTTCAGAATTTATCTATTCCCAAAGTAACTGAAAGTAGAAACTGAATAAAAATGAAAATTCACCATTTTCTGCAAGTGTGAGGAGTCTGGACATGCTTAAAAAAGATTAGAATAGAATAGAATAGAATAATTTCAGTTGGAAGGGACCTACAACGATCATCTAGTCCAGCTACCTGACCAATTCAGGGCTGACCAAAAGTTAAGGCATGTTATTAATTGTTCAAATGCCTGTTAAACACTAACAGGCTTGGGGCATCAACCACTTCTCTAGGAAGCCTGTTCCAGGGTTTGACTACCCTTTGGGTAAAGAAATGCTTCCTCAGCACTGTCTTACTAAGAATTCTATAAGACCTTTGACACCACCCTGCACAATATCCTTCTCTCTAAATTGGAGAGATATGGATTTGATGGATGGACTATTCAGTTGATGAGGAATTGGTTGGATGGTCACATCCAGAGGGAAGTGGTCAGTGACTCAATGTCCAGATGGAGATCAGTGACAAGCGGTGTCCCCCAGGGGTCTGTATTGGAACCAATACTGTTTAATATCTTCATCAATGACATAGTGGGATTGAGTGCACCCTCAGTAAATTTGCAGATGACACCAAGCTGAGTGGTGTGGTTGACACTCCCAAGGTACAGGATGCCATTCAGAGGGACCTGGACTTGAGTAGTTGGTCCATGTGAACTTCATGACCTTCAACAAGGCCAAGAACAAGGTCCTGCACCTGGGCCAGGGAAACCCCCAATATCAATCCGGGCTAGGGCATGAAGGAATTGAGAGCAGCCCTGAGAAGAAGGACTTGGGGACACCAGTGGATGAAAAGCTGAACATGATCCAGCAGTCAGCTCTCACAGCCCAGAAACCCAACTGTATCCTGGGCTGCATCAAAAGAAGCATGGCCAGCAGATTGAGAGAGGAGATTCTGCTCCTCTACTACTCTCTGATGAGACCCCACCTAGAATACTGCATCCATCTCTGGAGTCCTCAGTACAAGAAAGACATGGACCTGTTGGACCAAGTCCAGAGGAGGGCCACAAAAATGGGATGGAACGCCTCTCCTGTGAAGAAAGGCTGAGAAAGTTGGGGTTGTTCAGCCTGGAGAAGAGGAGGCTCTGGGGAAACCTTATTGAAGCCTTTCAGTACTTGAAGGGGGCTTATAAGAAAGATGAGGACAGACTTTTTACTGGGGTCTGTAGTGACGGGACAAGGGCTAATAGCTTTAACCTAAAAGAGGGTAGATTCAGACTAGATATAAGGACAAAATTTTTTACAATGAGAGTGGTGAAACACTGGAACAGGTTTCCCAGAGAGGTGGTAGGTGCTCCATTCCTTTAAATATTCGAGGTCAGGTTGGATGGGGCTCTGAGCAACCCAATGTAATTGAAGATGTCCCATTGCAGGGGGGTTGGACTAGATGACCTTTAAAGATGCCTTCCAACCCAAACTATTCTATGATTCCAATGTCCAGTCTAAACCTCCCCTGGCACAGCTTTGAATCATTTCCATGTGTCCTATCTTCTCCCAGGGAGAAGAGATCAGCACCTCCCTCTCTACTATCCCTCCTCAGAATGCTGTAGAGAGCAATGAGTTTACCCCTCACACTCCTATTCTCCAAGCTAGACAAACCCAAAGTCCTTTGCTGTTCCCCATAAGACATGCCTTACAGCCCTTTCACCAGCTTTTTAGACCTCCTCTGGATGTGTTCAAGGACCTTAACATCATTCCTAAATTATGGGGCCCAGAACACACCACATTCAAAGTGTGGCTGCACTAACGCTGAATACAGCAGGATAATCACCTCTTTTGACTGGCTGGTTATAGTGTGCGTGCTGCACCCCAGGATACGGTTTGCCCTCTTTGCTGCCAGAGCACGCTGCTCACTCATATTGAGCCTGATGTTTACCAGCACCCCCAGATCCCTTTCTGCAGGGCTGCTTTCCAACCACTCCTCTCCCAGTTTACACTCGTGTCTACCATTACTCTATCCTAGGTACAGAATATGGCGTTTTGACTTATTAAGTTTCATCTCATTAATCATTGCCCAAGGTTCCAATCTATTTTGATCCCTCTGCAAGGCCTCTTGTCTGTCAAGGGAGTCAACAGCATCTCCTAGTTTGGTATCTTCAGCAAACTTGATAATGGTGTATCCAACTCCTGCATCCAGATAATTTATAAATAAATTGAGCAGAATTGGCTCTGGAATTGAACCCTGAGGAATGCCGCTGGTGACCAGTCGCCAGCCAGATGTAGCCCCACTCAATACAACCCTTTGAGTCCTGGCCTTCAGCCAGTTCTTCACCCAGTGCACCATAAACCCATTCAGCCACCGTTGGACAACTTGTCCAAAAGGATGCTGTGAGGGACAGTATCAAAACCATTATTAATGTCCAGAACTACTATATCCACTGTCTTTCTTTCATCTCCTAGGTGGGTAACCTTATCATAGAAGGATATTAAATTAGTTAGACAGGACTTTCCCTTTGTGAACCCATATTGACTGTGCCTGATGATTGTATTATTCTTTAAAGGCCTTTCAATAGTACCCAGAATAATCTTCTCCATAATTTTTCCAGGAACTGTGGCTAGACTAACAGGTCTGCAGTTCCCTGGGTCTTCCCTCACACCCATTTTGTAAACTGGAATAACATTGGCTAGCTTCCAGTCAGCAGTAACCTCCCTGGACTTCCAAGACCCTTGGTAGATGATTGAGAGGGGTTCTGCTATCACATCTGCTAACTCTTTCAGGACTCTGGGATGAATCCCATCAGGCCCCATGGACTTGTGAACATTCAACTGATACAGCTGGTCCCTTACAATTTCAGTGTTCACAAATGGAACATCACTGTTCCCATACTTGTGGTCCTCTGACTTAGGACACCAGTCAGTCCAAGGTCAACGAGTTCTGTTAAAGACTGAGGAAAATGGCATTGAATGCCTCCACTTTTTCGTCATCCCTATTAGTCAGGTAACTATCTTCAACAAATACCAGTCCAATTTTTTCTTTCGACATCCTCTTGTTGTTAAGGTATTTAAAAAAGTCCTTCTTGTTATCTGACAAGATGTTATCTGACACAACACTGGCCAGTTTCAACTCTAGTTGAAACTTCTGTGTCTTCTCCCTGCATACACAAACGACAGCTCTGTAATTGTCCTACAAAGTCTGAGCTCATTTCTAGAGATCACACAATTTTTTTTACCTCATGAGCTCCACAAGTTCTGTGTTCAGCCAAACTGGTATTCTGCCCTGCTTGCTTGACTTACAGGTCAGTGGAATTGCCTGTACCTGTGCTTCTAAAAGGTGCTTCTTAAAGGGTGACCGACATGTGTTCACTACTAAACCCTGAAAAGCAGATTCCCAGGGTACTCTGCTAAACAGCCCTGAATAGTTTAAAGCTCGCTCTCCCGAACTCCAGAGTAGCAACTCTGCTGCTCTTTTTTCTCATTACACTGACATTTTTGAACTCGACCATTTCATGATCACCGTGGAAACACAGCCACTTACCATCACATGTCCCACTAGTCCTTCTCTATTCACATATAGCAAGTGTAGGAGGGCATCTTTCCTAGCTGGCTCACTGAGTACCTGTGACAAGAAGTTACCTCCTACAAACAACAAGAATTTCCAAGATCTGCTTATCACAGCATTATGATATTTCCAGTTGATGTCTGGGAAGTTGAAATCTCCCATAAAGACAAGGGCTACTGATCCATAAATTTCTCCTAATTGCTTATAGAGTAACTCATCAGTGCTTACATCCTGGCTGGGCAATTAGTAGTAGACACCCACTACAAAATCTCCTTTGTTTTCCATCCCCCTAATCCTCACCAAGAGGCTCTCAACCACATCATCACTGTAAAGGCTGTACAATCAAACCTTTCCTTTACATAATGTGCCATGTCTCTATCTTGCCTGCCCTGCCTATCCCTCCTGAACAGCCTTTAGCCCTCTATCCCAGCACCCCAACTGTGGGACTCATTCCACCAAGTCTCACTAATACCAATGATATCATAGCTCTGGGAGCTGACCAAGGCATCCAGTTCATCCTCTTTGTTTCTCATACTGTGTTTGTTGGCTTACAAACATTTCAGATACGCTCCTAAGCCCTCTGTCCTCCCAGGAGAAGAGTAAATGTTCTCACTAGCGTTGCCACCCTCAGGCGATGCTATGCTAATCCTTGGCTTACCTTCTGCAATCCTGTTAGTATCCCCTTTCACCATTGATTCGCGTTTAAAGGTCCCTTGGTCAGTCCTGCCAACTTACGTCCAAAGACCTGTTTTTTCCATTAGGACAGGTGGATCTTATCAGGCCACAGCATTCCTTGTGTCTCAAAGGCTCTTCCATAGTTTAAAACCCCAAAGTTTTGGATGAGGCACCAGTCCTGAAGCCAGGCATTGATATCCTGGGCTCACCTGTTTCTTCCAAAGTCTCCCCCCACTGGGAGGACTGAGGAAAACACTACCTGTGCTCCCAAATTTTTTAGCATTGTTCCCAGGACTCTGAAGTCTCTTTTGACTGACTTCAGAATTTTTGTTGCAACATTATCAGTACCCATGTGAAAGAGCAGGAATGGATAGTAGTTTAAAGGTTGTACTAGGTTCTTCAGTCTTGTGGTGATGTCCCTAATTCAGGCCCTAGGGAGGCAGCAAGCTTCTCTGAAAAGAGGGTCTGGTCTGAAAACAGGTGCTTTTGTTCCACACAGAAGGGAATCACTGCTGACCGTAACTCACCATTGTTTCTTCTCAGCACTGGTCTTAATGCCAGTTTTGTTGTGAGGGGGTTGGTGTCTCTGACCTTCACAAGACTACTTGCATAGGTTCCTCCTGTATCTCATTATGTGCTTCATCTATTGTAACCAGGGCCTCGTACCTATTCTGTACGGGTATCTTAAAGGGTAACTTAGAGGGTAACTTAGAGGATAAGGAGGGGTTTCTCTTACTGCTCCATGCTGTAACCTTCTTCCACCTCTCCTTATCCCTTGTGACGCTGCCTTCCTCCTGCACAAACCAGACCCACGACCTGCCTCTGTAGTGGCTACACTGAGTTGGCTTCCATGCATTATGGATGGCAGGGTATAGCTCCATTGATCAATTTCCCTCTCACTTTCAAATAACCCTCAGTCTGCCCACCTACTCCTGCAGCTCAACCACTAAGCAGAGCAGTTCATGAATCTGGTCACACCTCCCACAGGCTTGCTTGCAATCACTTTCCGCCTCTAGGAATACCCCTTCACACATCCCACAGCTGGAAACCTGGGTGGTTGCATGCTTGAACAGGAGCTCTGTCTGTGTGGCTGCATTGGCTCTACCAGGTGCTAGAAGCTCAGGAGAAGCAGAGGCCACTTCTTTATGCTGGGTGCTCACCATGCTGCTGCCTGCCTGCTGGGAATATATATTCTCATCTGTTGCAGTTTCTGAAGATGTTTATCCCAGACTTGTGCAGAGTCAGTTTATAACCCGTTAACAACATAGAACCTTAATAAAAAATAGAAGAACAGTGTCATTGGCTATGTTTACTCCAGATCAACAAACACTTGTGAGTTTCTGACACTTCTGATACATGGAACTATTAAAAACCTCCACCTGAAGGAAGAGAATCCAACACTTGAGTGTGCCATATGGTATAGAAGTACTATTGCAAAAAGTAACATATTGCCCATTAAGCTCACCAGACAATTCTCCATTGCTTCCATATATACATCATTCTTGCAGAGTATCAGGCAGATGAAAAAGCAAAAACAAGTATATTGCTAAAGGAAGTATAAAGTTCTTTATGATGTTACCTTCAGCAGGATTCAGTACTTTGCAGTAACAGGCTTTACAGACACAGGAAAAGTTTTGGTCTTCTAAAATTCATGCTGAAGGCAGCTCTCCCTTCACACCAGTGCAAAATAGATACCTGTTTACAAGGACTGGATAGAAGGAATGAGGAATGAAAGGTAGGTAGAGATAATAGAGGCCATTTTTCTGTGTGCCAAATATGCCACTACTGTGCACTATATACACAATGAGCATTAGAAATGGTCTTACCAAGTCAACATAGGAAGTTTTGGGGGGTTTTTTTGGCTTGGTTTGTTTTTGTTTCTTTTTTTTTTTTTTTTTGTGTGTGTGTTTTTGTTGTTGTTGTTTTTTCCTGGAGGTTCAAATCACACATTGCAATTGCAGCTCCAAAGCCTTTTAGCAGGTAGGAATCTCCCCCTCACTGAGGACTAGTGTACAGGCACAGTCTATTTTGTTCCCAAAAAGAACATCCTCTTCATGTGTGCTGTGATGCCAGGCATCTTGCTGGCATTTGCATGACTGCTGTCTCTGCTTAGTGTAAGAGGAAAATAACTCTGAAAGATTTAACTAAACCAATTCTTTGTAAAGTTATAGAGGAAATGTCCCCCAATGTCCCCAGAATAAGAGCTGACTCAGTCCATTGTAACCATGACAGTTAGTTCTTAGACCTGTGTAAACTATGCTCCACCATACAACTAGAAATCTAGAACAATGATACAAAAAAGTATAGTATATTTAAAAAAAAAAAACCAAGCAAACAACAAACCACCAACCAATAAAACACCTTTGTTATTACAGTACAAATAAATCACTATAGTTAATATTTGATTTGCTGTACAATACAAAATGAATACCATTGCGCTAGAAGGCCTGAGTCACCATAGGCCACCATTTTGTTAGTGAATGCAAAATGGTTATTAAATGATATAAAATCAAAATTATAGCATTAGAAGAGGTGGAAATGTCTCTGCAAGTCGCAGGACACAGTAAAGCAATATAGACATGTGAGGCAATATCACAAGAAAACTGTTAGATGTTTTTTAACATAAGAATGTGCCATTTCTGCCAATATTGCTTAAATAATATTTTATTCTATTTTCATATGATTCAGTATGATTTTTTGTCAGACGAAAATGTAACTCCTTTTGATATATTCTGTTTCCTGAAATATGTATTAGAAGCAGTAAGTCATGGTGCAGAACTATCCCTGGGGAAACTGCCCTTAAAATATTTAACATTACCTGCCAAGAATACCTCTGCTCTGCCTTAGGATTGCCAGTCATTCCTGTACAATAATATGCAAAAGTGTTATTTATTTTTCATTTGTAGTCATTCTTTTTTTAAAAAAAAAACTGATTCCAAATTCCTCATTGTTTATACAAAATGCTAAGTATCTATAAATACATTTTTTTTCTCGTAAGTTATTTATTATAACTGTTTGTAACACGAGTACTATCTCTTATATTCCCTGACAATATTTTTTCAAAGAGTTTAGATCAGATGAGAGAGTAAGTGGTGCTCAGAAAGCAACGGTGGCTATTGCAATTATTTCAGGCTCTGTTTCACTCTGATGTGCTGGTTTTGTCAAAAAATTACCCTTGTCATTTTCAGATAGCTTAAAAAAAATTGAAAAAAAAAGTTTAAGAAAAGTTAAAGGTGCAAAGTTCTAGTTCTCTTTTTTGTAGTTATTATAAGTTTATTTATGTGATCTATGCTTTACTTAGAGAATCATGTTTCTTTTAGCTGTGTTATCACTAGACAAAATTTCATTTTTTGACTTACTTTCCTCTTTTCTAAGTTGCTGAAAGCAAAGACTATCAAAGATGGTCCAGACCACATTACTATACTGGGAAGAAAATGTTCTCACAGGAAGAAAAACAAACCAAGGAGACAATTCAAATTTCACTATAAAAGTAGTGCAGTGGAAATGAAGAGCTTTTTTTTTTTTTTACTTTTCTATCTCCTGATCTATTTTTAATGATGTCCATAATGAGGCCTTCTGCACCTATTTTAGTGTGTTCCCAGCAACTTTATTTCCCACGGTATTTATTGTGGTGTATATATTTTATATATGAACAATACTGTTATTTTGATCATTTATTTATGTTAAGCGGTGGCCATTATAGCAAAGAGTAGCATCTGTGGTTTCATTTCTGGTGCAGAGGCAAAGTGATTACGGAATTATGAACCAACCACGCTCAGGGGTATTACAAAACATGAGATACAACAAAGTTCAGTAAGTTCTTCTAATTTTACAGGGATGTGATTATCTCACAGGAGCTACATCTTGTAGTTACCAGATGTTTCACAATAACGGTAACTCTGGAGTTGCTTCATTGTTATAACAAGAAGATTTTACTGTGGAGAGAAAGGTTGGCATTTTCTCTGCCAGATGAAGATGAAATTGGCAATTTGGAACAGCAATTTCAACTGAACTATGTGGTTTACATTGATTAATCTATCATGTCAGAATATTAACCTACCAATTGGAGCTTTGTCCTAGAAGTTTTCTTATCTGTGCCATGTGTCTGGAGCTTAATGAACATTTTCTTTAATTCCAGTTACATCAAAGTCGATTTTACAAAAGAAAGAATCCTGACCTTTCTCTAAAACATCAGACATTCAGGATCCTAATTTTCTAAAGCAAGGTAGATTTTTATTCATGCAATACCAAGAATTACCTTCCCTCTAAAATTGCAATGATTCAGATGATATGGATTCTGACACTGTACCTAAATAAAGCAGTACTTCACTAGAGAAGAAACCGTTAACACAAATAAAGTACTTGGAATTGTGTTCAAACTGAATGTTCAGGGACAACTTCAGAGACTATTATTCGCTTTGGATGACATCTTCTTCTGTTATGTAAGTGCATCAAGATGATGCTATCTAGGATGAGTCAAATCTGGCCATGGGAAAGGACAGGATGTTTACAGAAATGAACACCTTCACCCAGAAAAATCTCTTAAACATACACAGTTAAACATATGCAGTTAAACCAGCTAACAGACAGAGATGCTGCTGGACGCATGTTATTCTTCAGAGGCAAGCCTATCACTTCCTCTCCACAGGAATTTTGTAGCTTTCTCTATATGAACAGTAAAGTAAAAAAAACCAACTGTTTGATTACATAGCCGGAATCTGAACAGTGACTAGGAAAGTATTTCTATGGCAGGATTGTCATTAATTGAAACCTAGAGTAAGTACTTCAGAAAAAGGGTTGATAATACGTAGCTATTTTTTATATTTATTGGAAACCTCTGTCATTATGTCAAATAGCAAAACAAAACAAAAAAAAAAAAAGGGGGGGGGGGAATAACACTGCCTTGTTCCAATGAAATGGCATCTATGCAAAAATTCTGATCCAGTCATAAGAAAAGTAAAGAAATCCATCAGCTGAAACTGAGAAGCTTTTGCTCAGTAAGCCACTGAGAGATTACGCACTGACTATCTTAAGAGTGTCAGGAGAACCAGGAATTTAAAAAGATTATAAATAATGTTATAAGAGAAAGCATGGATGTAAATGATGAATATTAATAGGATTAGACTAGAGCTTCAGCTAGCTTCCTAGACTGCCACAGAGATAATAAAATTTATGCTGGCTGAAGAGCGGGTCTAATGTTGTGTTTTAATTATTTTGAAGAATTCTACTCTTTACGATTAAATGATTGAAATGTATGCTGCTTGGTTACTTTGAAGTGTAGTATGTGATTTAGTTTATGTGTACCTTAATTAGCAATATTTGCTTCTTTAATTGCTACCAAAAATTAAATGTGTTGAATTGGCTTCTAACCAATGAGTTCTAATGATGGCTTGGACCTCCTTCTTTCACTAGTTAGTGGCAGTAAAGCAGAACTTCATTTATGAATTACGGATTTATTTATCCTGATGGAAAATCTGTAACACAAGATTGGGAACATTCTATCCTGTAAAAAAATACACCAAAAAAACCCCCAGAAAACAAAACCAGACACAAATACCCAAACAAATAAATATGCTAAGATTATTTTTTTTTAAAATGCCATTTGATTATCTGTAGCTCTTGAGTTAATTTAAACTAGCATAATTCATTTAACTCAAAACAAGTTCATTGATGCACAATAAAGGAGAACATAATTCAACAGCAAATCTTTCTTTTTTTTGTTGTTAGTCTTGCTTGCACTTGAAAGTTTTTATAATCTCAAGCTTCTGTGTATAATTTTGTTAAAAGAATTTTAACCTGCATATTTATCTGAGCTCATGACTAATTAAGGCTAGTGATGCAATGTAGTGAGGTTGTAGGAACATATCTTAGTATGTATTTCTAAGTACTATTTCCTTTTATAATCAGTAAAGATAAAGGCATTTTTGGAGGACTCAGCATGAGCGGTGTTCTGAATTAGAACAGATGAACTTCCCTTTAAAGGTACCTATTTCTCTCCATTAATCTTGAAGGCAGCCTTAAAGGGTCTAGTCTAGCTCTAGACATTTATGTCACAAATATCTAAGTTTGGCAAGCTTATTTCAACCTAAAGTATCCCACTAGTTTTATATGCCAGAATGGAGAATAATGGCCTCCACATAGCTGTTTCCCTTTCTCCATCAAGGAAACTGGTTTGGAAACATCTACAGGTTCATTACATCATCATTCTGTATACTCAAAGTATACTTTTTTGAACTTGATACATCCTTTCTGTATCAGAAAAAAATATTGTTGATTGACAATATATAGCAAACTCTCATCTGATCCTTCATAGTTTAAAAAACTGTCTACACAGAAGGAAAAGCAGAAATAGTTTTTTCTGTTGAATATGGTATCTGGCTTAGAGCCTTAAGATCTTGTCATAGTTGTGCCATTAACAGTTTGTTTCATGCTTTTCATACAGAGGCTTTTGGCAATGAAGAAGAAAATTCTTTTGAAAACTTTTTTGAAGGCTTTTTGACTGAATTTCTGCATAGACATTCATAGTAAAGATAATAGTCTGAGTAGTTGTCATGTATACCAACGTTTGCTTGAGTTTATACCCTTTCCTGGGATAGGTACATTCTACCCATTTCCAAGGTGAAAGAGTTAATATATAAAAAAAATCTCATCTTCAGTAAATCTGTTTATTTCCCTTGGAGTCAGTGGAGACTGACTTCAGTGGAGTGCTGACTTCAAAATTATAAGGGTCAGTCGTGTCATTTGGAAGACAGCCATTTCTAGAATGAGGCTCCTGTGGTGCTATAACACAGGTATTTAGCAACTAGAGAGTAGAAAGGTCAGAGGTTTTTCCATTTCAGATATCTTGTTCAGTAGAAAGGTAGTCAGCACCTTCATCTTTTTTTTTTTTTTCAGATGTCTAACTGAATTTATTTTAAAGCCATAGTGTTTACTCAAAGATCTTGTGTTGCTTCAAATTTACTGAAGAAATTTAGAAGAAATAGGACATCCCACCTGCATTGCATTGCTGCTGTCTCCTGCTCCCTTAGGCATCACTTCTAACTCATATGTCCCTGATGCTGCAGCATTGTTTTGCCATGATCCTACGTGCTAGTTCTAAGAAGCTTCAGGAAAGACATGGCACTGTGGAAAGGCAGGCACCATTTCCCATTATGCTCATGTATCGACTGAACCATACGTTGCTACTGCAAATGTGTACTCATATAAATTGAGAAAATAGAAATGGATAATTGTCTTTCATTCATGTTTTCTGTCATAGAAAAGAAATATACAGAGAAAACAGACTTTTACAGAATCCGTATTTTATTTACTACAAAGCTTTAAAAAAAAAAAAAGAGTACTCCTCTTAACTGCTCAGAGAAATTTCCTTAGTGAACTGCAAATGATTTGAAAGCACTGTAGATATCTACCATGCAGCAAAAAACTCATGTCATTTGACACAGAAAGAAAAAAATAATCTTATAAACTGATAAATTGTAGAACAAATTTAACTCTAGAAATCCTTAATGGATTCCTTATTTTCATATATTTAACAAAGTATTTCTTCAACAACAACAGCAAAATCACTACAAGTAATCAGTCTTATTGAAAATATTTGTTAAAAAGGTTTAGAAAATTTTACACCATTTGTCACTGATATACTTAGTGTCTAACTCTCTTCTCTCTGAAAAAAAAAAAAAAGGAAAATACTATGGACACATGGGCTAACAGGAAACAAAAATTGACAATTAAATAGCTACTGTACATGAATGACCTAAAGCTGTAAGTAAGGACACAAGGGAGCTATGTACTTTGATTGATATAGTTCACATTTTCATTAAATACTGAAGCAAGTAATTCATCCCTAAGCACAAACCCAGAAGGACATGGAAAGACAAATGCAAAGTAAGGAGATACAAATCTTCAGGCAGGCCAAATATCCAAGGATTTGGAAGGACAACTATTTATGTAACTCGAATAGACAAAAGTTATTGAAAGGAAGAAATGAGATCTGAACGTAAATGAGGTCTGTACACCTCAAGTTTTTGAAAACAGTAGAAGAAAACTATCTGGACATCAGTCAGACTGATATGTGAATTTTATGTACTCTCTCTGTAAAGATTTTTGAAGGACATCTGAGGTTGTCATGTCATTTGATGTGCAAGACTTGTTAAATCATGAGAGGTAAAATTTACTTTAGAGATGTGTTTTTGGCCTTGTTATGGTGATAAAAATTCTTTACTCACACTTTATCAAATGAGGAAACTGATGGCTTGGATCCATGTTGCCAAAATTAAACACATATGACAAAGGCATCCATGCTCAAATTACTCATGTCAGGCTCTCTTTATAGTTAATGATACTCCAGGGAACAATTCATTTCATTCTGAGGTAGATTAGATGAAATATTCCCTAAAAGTATCTTGCTCAGCAGGACACATAAAGGAAATCTTGCTTGGTAGCACACATGCATACTGAAAGTGTTTGAAACCAAATTACATTAATCTCATCCAATCATGTGTATGCTTTGCTACAGTCTCTCCACATTTTTTCAGACATCAGTAGCTCCTGTTCCTTGAAACACCCACCCTTGTCAGAACCAGCTCTTCCAGAGCTTTCACAACCTCATCTCTGTTGACTTTCTTCTCCTGGCACAGTTGCCCAGAGTCTGTCTTGCAGGTCCATCATTGACCAGAAACCTTCTCCAGTTTGAAAAAAGTCTGTCAAGCTTGAGAAAACATCATGAACTATTTTTTTAGCTGATGGATCTTTTCACTTTCCATAAATGGAGAGAAATAACTGCTTTTCAACTCAATTTACCTGACCTAATTAAAACATCTTCCAATGTTTTAGAATAAGACTAAACCTGAGTTACCTAACTTTAACATTAGTGATGCACTGAAGACAGATTATAAAGTGAACTATCTCTGTCAGAACCTCAAGATAACTACCTCAGATATAGCAATCTAAAGTTAGTTAGGATGAATGTCACTGCCTATGTCTCTATGCCTTCTTTTTATAATTTTTAAGACTTGACATACATGCAATTAAAGAAGGAAAGGATTTTAGAGATCTGCACCAGAAAACAAATGCAATAGAAATTACTAAACATTGTAATTAATTATAAAACATAGTTTCCTCCTAGTATGTACTACTTCCTTCTTTCATTTTCTACCATCCCCAGAAACTCAACTTCCATTATGCCATGGTTTTTCTAGCTTTAAACGAAAGATATTTTTAATTTTTCCCTATCACACAGAGCAATTCCATCATTTATGGATATGGCCCTTAATTAACCATCTTTACTTATGTAAAAAGACTCACTAAAATCAGCAAGGCTAGCCTTTCATAAAACATGAAATACTTCTGTACTTGGGCTTTGTACAGGTAAATATATCATCTTCTTTTTGATAAATTTATGAAGAAAAGGTTTGTTTTCTTGCTCACAGCTTGGAGATTATTATAGTTCCAAGTGATTTTTCTGCTCATGTATTGTAACTGACAAAACAGAAATTTGAGTATAGAAAATGATTAAATTAATATATAAAGTGTTAAAAGGCAAGATAGGTTTTAAAAGTCTGTTGCAGAATAAGACATTAACCTTTATGTCTTAAAAATACTCACTAGAACTTTGCTGATGAATCCTTATCTGCATCTAAGTCAATAATAAATTTTTTAAAAATGAACATTACTTTAACAGAAATTAGCATATCATGTAACAATAAAAGGAAATAAATACCCGACTGATTGCCTCCTGCCTTTTGGTGTTTAGTTATTGCATTCTGTCTCTCTATTCAGCAGGGCATAATGGAAGGGTTTATTTCTTATGTGATTAAAGTCACAGCTGTTCCTACTTATTGGATTGCTTTAACCCACAAAGTGTGTGAAAGGGTTGATTCTCCATTTTATAATGTAGTTTTAAAGTTCCTCACAGTAATGCTGAAAGAAAAAATACCACTCTTAATGAAGTCCCTCAACAGTGCCTTCATTACATTCACATGATGATGATCACGTAAGGAAAGATTTGCATTCATCCCTGGAGTAACCCCACTGTGTGGATGTTTTTTTTTCCCCACAACGCTTTAGGACTGTATTTTGTAATTCTATAGCAAACATAGCTTTACTGTTTTAATCTAAGTGCAGATTTTTCTTTGTAATGTGGCATATTTATTTAAGCTAGGGTAATGTACAACAACCTACTCTAATAATGTGGGAAGGTAACAGATGCCAAACAATGTGTTATGGAGTGTAACAAATAACTTAAGAGATTATTACTCCTTGGCTAAAACTAGTCCTTACAACCGAGCCGGAGCAGCCAGGACAGGCACTGGGAAAGCACAACAGGAAAGATCATTTATTACGAAAGGTTGCAGGGTATCTGCAGGTCTGATCAGCAAAGACTTCTTTAGCTAAATACTAACGTTCACAACATAAACTGCCTCCAGGCATTATATCACTCTCAAAAGTCTGGATAATGGCAGAAGGCAACCCATAAGCAAAGCCAGGCTGTCTACAATCATCATACTATTGCCTCAGAGTGAATGGGAAGGGTTATTTAATTGGAACATTGTAACAGACTATCTGAGGGGAAAGCCATCTTTCTGTATAACTTACTCATTTTATTACTTGTTTTCTCCATGACAACCCTTCAGCCATTTCCATTTTCCTTTGAATTTTAAGACAAAGAATCTGATGTCTACAGTTTTGATTGACTTCTCATGCATCTGAAGTGCCTAAAAAGCTTCTTTAAAAAATGAGCACACACACTCAGGACATGCTGTCAGTCTTTCTGCTGTCACTATCCATTCTTAGCCTATCCCATATGAAGAACAATCATTCTAAAATAGACTTGGAACATTCTAGCTGTTCCCAGAAGAACTATTGGAAATCATGGCATAATTTAACATGGAAACTGGGGAGAGGAATGGCCCTATTTCTGGTCCATGCTCACTACAGGGAAGAAATGCCTTATAAGCTCCTGGTCCTGGGAAAATACCAGTTTGAACTAAAAAAGAAAATCCTTTGACTGATATCGAAAGTCATTCCTAAGATATTGTTCCAGGAAGCCATATTTGCTATGTCAAAACTCACAAACAAGTGAAGGTGATCAGTGATATCTGGCTTATATATATATCGTGCTACATACTCTTTGGATAAATTGTACCTTATGAAGAGTACTTCAGTTGCAGAGGAGTCCTCAGGACTATCAGTGCAGTCCAGTAAATATGATTTTTGCCTTTACTAGTACAAGGATGTAGGCTTTATATTAATTGGCATTATAGTGTGTCAGGACTTGTCTGGCTTTGGCTTGATCTGAGCTAATTTTTGCTTACAGTAAAAATTTCCTGGTGATCAAGTGACTATTGCATGACTTGTTTCAGCTGAAGCCCAGGGAACACAACGTATGGTAAAAGTCTCACACATAAAAGCGGTCACTGTGCAAAAACCAAGAGACTTTTGTGTCAGCTGAGGCTGGGAGAGGTTGTTGAACAGCTTCTAAACTTCAGCTAGGAGTGCCTGAGAAGGGATGAGAGTGTGATAAGAAAACACGTGAAAATAAATTCAAGATGATGTCACCACTGAGGAGGAAGAAACAAACGCCTCCCCAACCTTGTGAACATCATATTCTTCTCAAGGAAGACCTCAAGGTGCTGTAAACTTGTCATTGCCCACACCCCCATCCTGCTTGAGGTAGACTGGAGGGCTAGCTTTAGGATCCGGAGTGACACTGAAAGGGTAAGTATAACAGAAAAAAAGGTAATTGCTATGAACAATTATTTTGTATACCATTTTATGAATAAGGCTCTCCCTGTATTAATTAGGCAATTTGGAATATTGTACTGCTTAATCACTAAGCAGGCTAACAAAAATTTATGGCTCCATCTATGTTGAATGTTCTCTTTGGTCTGTAGCAAGATTTTGAGTATAGCTTTATCTCCAGACTAATTTTTAGAAAGGTGTTGTCTGGTGTTATTGAAAAACTGGCTGTGGCAAGAATAGTATTTAGGTTTTTCCCACAATCAGTAAGAGCAGGATTCAGTCTGTTTACTTTTCTCTTCAAAATACCTAGGAAATGTACAACCCTAAGGAACCTCACAGAGCAAAAGGAAAGTGCTGGGGTTATACAATTACCAAACAAATGACACTATGCATTTCTGGAGCAATACAGAAAGTTGCATATGATAATATTCAAAATAAACACTAAAATCAACGGTAATTTTAAAATGTCTAGGGAGACATTTCAAGGCATTAAAGATCGTTAGGTACTAAATTGGGGATAAATTGGTAGTGCTTTTAAGAATAGTATTCTGCATTTAAGCTTTTGAATTAATTTTCAACAGAAACAATTTCTCACACTTAAAGTTTATGAATCAAATCAAATCAAGACACCAGCACTTTTTTCAAGAAAATATTAATTTATTTGACTAGCCTGATTTTTTTTTTCAAAAAAATAAATATTACAGGATGAAATCAAGTATTTTTAAATATGAAAAAAGAAAAACTTTTAAGAGCTATTTCCAGAAATAACTCTTAAAAAAAAATTACTGAAATCAGAAGTTCTCTACCTAAAAAAAATTGCTTATTTCCAAAACAGCTTCTGTCATTGCTCCCATTTATTCTGATCTGTCAGATTACTCTGGAGGACTGCCTTAGTGAGGTAAATACCTGGAGGGAAATTGCCCAGAATCAACTAGTTTATGAGCCATCCTCAGGCACAACACCTATATTATAAGCAAGAGCCTGAACTTCCAGGCAATAAGCCTTTTCTGCTTCCTCCTTGGAGAGGATTTACTGGCTGTTAAGAAGGGAAAAGTGGGTAAAAGGGTAGGTAGTGCTGCAGGTAGTAGTCAGGTAGCTTTCTTCTTTTTTACCCCCCCTTTGAAACCTCCAGGCAAATGTTGGTTTGCTAATGGCAAATTGCAGGAGCCTGAAAAGAAACAGTTTTGGCTTATAAAAAAGGTATTGTATGGAATAAAAATTAACAATAAATCCATTATTCCAAAATATCTCTAAGTTTACTCCATACATGTGTTTATTGCTAGTGTGCAGACAGATCTGAGGCAGGGACGGAGGTAACAATAAGAAGGGTTGAACAATAAAAAAAGTTGAATAGGAAGGGTTGAACAGGATTCTGCAAGCTGACACTGTGCAATCGCAGAACTGGAAATACTTTGAATGCTCCAAACTATGTTTTCTAATGTACTCAGAGAAGAGGGTGGTAAGTGCACAGACTGGAAGCAACGGACCACATAAATAAGCCACATGAATCTGACAATGTTTCATCTTCTCCATGCCATGTGCTAGCACTGCAGTTCTGGGCCTAAAAATGAATCCACAATGGCATGGCATTTGCAACCAAAGGAATGTTTCCCAGGTTCATAAAACCCCCTTCAATCGAGCTTCTGCCCAGATGTGTATCTCTATGCATTGACTAACACTTCAGTTCTGGGCAGCACCACTGCCTATTCACAAGTTCTGCTCTTGGCTATTCTGGCCTCAGATATTGGGAGGTATAAGTGACCTGAGCAAGTAATAAACGAGGTATAGCCAGGAAGAGTAACTGTGATAAACTGGATTATGATACAGGTGACTGTTACGCAGATATGAGTCACTTTGCAACTCTATACTCAGTGTTTGTGTCTCATTAGGCAATATCAGAACTGAATAGGTAAGAAGTGGAATATCTTGCCTACATCAGAGACTTTTAAGAAAGATGTTGTGAATGACAGCATGTGGGAACTAATGCATAGTGATAAAGCGGGGTGGTAGGAATATCTGTTAGGACAATTCTAAATGAAGGTATTCCTGAATCCAACCATTCAGGTGTGGTAGAGGAGTCTGTAAGGACTTTTAGGTTTTGGGTTTCCTATAAACTGGTGGTCTAGAAACTAGTTTTCTCTCACAACAATCCCATTAATATACCAGAAGCAAAATAGTATTGCTAGTAAGGAAATTTTTTCTCAAGTATGCTGCAAATAGCACTCTTCTTGGGCAATTGTCAAGTCTAGTGTTGACTGGCTGGGGACTTAAACTTCCTTTATATTCAGAGAGAATGCTTTCAAGGACAAATAACCCAACAGCAAAGTGCAAGAAAATTAAGAGTCAAGTGCACCAGAACACAGGGAAAGTCTATGAAAACTAACCCCTGCTGCTTTTTAATATCATATTATAATATTATTGCTATTACTACGATGTTTATGAAGACGTAACATGGGGGATCTGCCACATTTTCTTAACCACCAGCTAATTTGGTCACTAAAACTAAATTGTTTCTCTAAGTGGTTTAGTAACTTATAATTTTGTTGTTTCTTCTATATGAAAAATATGAA
Organism: Numenius arquata; assembly: GCF_964106895.1. Classification (NCBI taxonomy): domain Eukaryota; kingdom Metazoa; phylum Chordata; class Aves; order Charadriiformes; family Scolopacidae; genus Numenius; species Numenius arquata. Next base: position 100,831,361 of record NC_133576.1, on the reverse strand, counting down.
AAGGGGTCAAGTAACAAAGTCTTTTCTATCACTATGCACAGCTTAATTCATTTTAATTTAGGCAAAGAAGATGTGAAGTTCATTCAGAATACTGCTTTTTTGGTTTTTGCTCCTACTTAGCACTGTGACATAGAAGTGTTCAGGATAAAAGGCAGAAAAAAATGCAGCTCATAGCCCTTTGGGGGTTTTATGTTAATTTTGTGGGGTTAGTTAGATCCTATGTAATTACTTAAAATGATTTTATTTATCTAAGTGCACGTACCTCGGACACTTACCTTTTAAAAATCTTTCTTATATGCAATTTATATGCATTCTCATAAAAGTGGTACCCAGAAAGCAGTAAAGCTGTGTCATGGATTTTAGAGCTTTTGCATTCTTTGGAAGAAAACAACTACAGAAGCATCAAGACAATCTGAGATGCATCCCTAGATCATGTCTGACAAACCATTTCCCTTCAGTCTGTCTTGATATCTCTTGGCACCCAGTTCTGGTGTACAATAATTGAAAATTACTATTTTAACTGGAAATCAGACATTTTCAGCAAGAAATGAAAGCTGTAACAAGCAAACAAAGAACTTGTAATTAATCATAAGAAAGTTTTAATTAAAAGTCTGTTTTAAATATTGATTGGAAGGAAGTACTTATATTTTGGAGGCCCAGTTCTACTTCTTCCTCAGTGTCTTCTACAATTTTATATAGCTGCTGAAGCACAATCCACAAGGCAGCTCGTTAACCACTTTAAGTATAAAACTCCATTCCTATCTTCAATTTGGTTAGTATATACTTGATTAGTTGGTATGAGAGGTTTGAAGCACATTACAGATAATCAAGTGTATGTACGGAGTAAGTTGCAACATAGGTATTAGTGAATCAGCTTCATATAAGGCTTACCTTGGGCTTTCTTCCTGCTCTTCCCTATGGATTTCTCTCCATTTGATCCTCTTAAAGGCACACATGCATATAGAAAGAAAATATTGCTCCCCCCCCAACTGCTCCCTGAGCAATGTTAATGACTCTTCTTTATTCTACTTCCACAGATAAAGAATTAGTTAGCACCTGCTGAAGGTGAACAGAAGAACACAAGAACAGAGGAACTCATATGGTACTTTATTGAATGTATTCTCCTTGAAAAGCAATATAAGAAGAAGGTGTTTTATACTGGGAAGAGAGAGTTTTACTTTACTTTCATTATGGATCTCTAGGTTCTGTAGGGTTAATAATCTGCATCCTTCCACTGAAACTGAGTATGAAGATCTCAGAGAGATGTAGCATCATCCTTCCCTCTGTTCCTTTTTGTTATGAAAAAGGAAAATAGAGGCCTAAATTACTTTTCCAGGTCACACAAAGACTAAATTCAGACATGAAATAGAACTGAGAAAGTTGATGGAAAGAGTTTCATATTAATTATCAGAAAAACAGATGGCTGCAAAAAACATCCTAAAATCCAATGCATTTCAGCTTTAATCCTTTCATGTTATCGGTTCTTGGCACACGAGATTTAAAAAAGAAAGAAAATGAGAAGACAGAACTATGAGATGGGAAAAGTGAAAAGAGGTGTGATACAACTGCAAACAGAGGTGAGAAAGTAGAAAAAAGTAGAAAACTAGAAAGACAGTCAAGATATTTGTAGTAAAAGGATCAAAGGATAAGTAAAAAGTACTGAAAGGAAGGTGAGAATTGCTGGTGGGTATTGGGAAAAAAGCAGGGGAAAAGGACCAATAACTTAATGAAGAAGGAAAATTTTTAGTGTTGCAAATTGAGCCAGAATGAGAGGACATGCGAGAGAAGAGTAGACAGAGATATAAAAATTTTAAGAAAAAGATTAAAAAATCAAGTAAACCATTATATAAAAAGGAAATTAATAGACTTTAAATGAAAAAAATGAAAAGGAAGTAAAGGTAAAACATAATGAAAATGACTGATATAACTGGTAGTTTCTTGTAGCATATGTCATTGTTATTGATAATTAACAGGAAGAAATTGTCAGTGTGTTGCATGCACCTGCACTGAGTATAGGTGGAAAAGTTTTGGCCACTGTGATGAGAGGCTGGGTATGTCCTGTACTGAACAGCGCCAGTTCCAGTGGTCTCCAGTGGACCCACTGCAGGGCACAGCTGATCCCATCAACAATATTAGTGTCACCTCTGGGAAAAAGTATCTAAGAAATGGTAAAATGCTGCCCAGAAGAGTGAGGAAAAAAAAAAGAAGAACGATGAACAACCCAAGGTCAGGGGAGAAGGAGGGGGATGAGGTGCTCCAGGTGCCAGAGCAGAAATTCCCTTGCAGCCCATAGAGAAGACCATGGTGAAATAAATTGCTCCCCTGCAGCCCATGGACGTCCATGGTAGAGCAGATATCCACACTCAGTCCTTCAAGGACCCCACACTGGAGCAAGTGGACATTCCCTGGAGAGAGCCTGAGGAGAGTCCATGCTGGAGCAGGCTTATCCTAAAGGGCTGCAGTGCATAGGGAGGACCCACACTGGAGAATGGAGAAAGTGTGAGGAGGAAGGAGCAGCAGAGAACTGCTTGCAACCCCCCATTCCCCATCTTCATTCCCCCCAGAGGAAATGAAGTTAAACCATATACATTGGAGGGGTGGGATGGGAGAAGAAGATGAGCCTTGAAAAAAAAGGGGGAAGGTGAAAGGAAAGTGTGTTTTAGTTTTTATTTCTTATCCCCAAACCTATTTTAATTGTCAAGAAATTAAATTAATTTTCTCCATGTCAAATTTGTTTTGCCCGTGTCATGGTATAACCCCAGCCAGCAGCTATGACCATGCAGCCGCTCGTGCAGTTCTTCCCCTTCCCCAAAAGGGCAGGGAGAAGAGGGTGAAAAAGATGGGAAAGAGAAAAAACCTCCTGGGTTGGGATAAAGACAGTTTAATAGAACAATAACAGAAAATGAAAAACAACAACAATAATAACAATAACGGTAAAAAAAATACAAGGCACAAGTCACTCTCATCACCCGGTAAATTGGTGAATTGGCACCTACCCGAGCAGTGATCCTGAATATCCAGAATCACAGAATCACAGAATCTTCTCAGTTGGAAGGGACCTTTGAGATCGAGTCCAACCACAAAAAAAACCCAACCCAACCCAAACCAAACCAAAAACCAAACACCAAAACCAAAATAAAAACAAAAAAAGAAACCACACAAAACAAACACCCACAGCCACACACCACGTACACCCACAAACAGATGCAAACCAACAATCTCGGGCACTAGAGCATGCCATGAAGTGCCACGTCTACGCGTTTCTTAAATACCTCCAGGGATGGCAACTCCACCACCTCCCTGGGCAGGCTGTTCCAGTGCCTGACCACTCTCTCAGTAAAGAAATTCTTCCTAATATCTAATCTCAACCTCCCCTGCCCCAACTTCAGACCATTTCCTCTGGTCCTGCCATTATTCCCTTGGGAGAAGAGGCCAACACCCACCTCTCTACAACCTCCTTTCAGGTAGCTGTAGAGGGCAATGAGGTCCCCCCTCAGCCTCCTCTTCTCCAAACTAAACATGCCCAGTTCCCTCAGCCTCTCCTCATAGGACTTGTTCTCCAGACCCCTCACCAGCTTGGTGGCTCTCCTCTGGACACGCTCCAGCAGTTCAATGTCCTTCCTGTAGTGAGGGGCCCAGAACTGAACACAGTACTCGAGGTGAGGCCTCACCAGGGCCAAGTACAGAGGCACGATGACTTCCCTGCTCCTGCTGGCCACGCAATTCCTGATACAGGCCAGGATGCCGTTGGCCTTCTTGGCTGCCTGGGCACACTGCTGGCTCATGTTCAGCCGGCTGTCCACCAACACCCCCAGGTCCTTTTCTGCCAGCTCCCTGAGTACCCTTGGGTGAATCCCATCCGGCCCCATAGACTTATGCGTGTCCAGGTGCATAAGCAAATCATTAACTACTTCCTCCTGGATTACAGGGGGGTTGTTCTGCTCTCCATCCTTATCTTCCAGCCCAGGAGGCTGAACACCCTGGGGGTAGCTGGTCTGACTATTGAAGACAGAGGCAAAGAAGGCATTAAGTATCTCAGACTTCTCCTCATCCTTGGTCGCAGTGTTTCCCCCCTGCATCCAGTAGGGGATGGAGATTCTCCCTGACTCTCTTTTTGTTGACGTATTTATAAAAACTTTTTTTGTTGTCCCTTATATTAATGGCCAGGTTGAATTCCAGCTGGGCTTTTGCCTTCCTAATTTTTTCTCTGTATAACCTAACAATATCTCTGTACTCCTCCTGAGTTGCCTGTCCCTTCATCCGAAGGTGGTTAACCTTCCTTTTTTCCCCTAAGTCCCATCAAAAGCTCTTTGTTCAACCAGGCCGGCCATTTTCCCCACCTTTTAATTTTGCAACTCATGGGAACAGCCTGCTCCTGGGCCTTTAGGATTTCCTTCTTGAAGAGTATCCAGCCTTCCTGGCCCCCTTTGCCCCGAAGGATTATCTCCCAAGGGACCCTCCCAACCAGGGTTCTGAACAGGTTAAAGTCCACCCTCCAGAAGTTCAAGGTGGAGGTTTTGCTAACCCCCTTCCTTACCTCACTAAGAATTGAAAACTTGACCATTTCATGATCGCTAAGACCAAGATGGCCTCCGACCTCCACATCTCCCACTAGTCATTCTTAGTTTGTGAAAAGTAGGTCTAGCGAGGCACCTCCCCTGGTAGGCTCTCCTACCAGTTGTGTCAGGAAGTTATCTTCCATACACTCAAGGAACCTCCTAGACTGCCTGCTCTCTGCTGTGTTATATTTCCAGCAGATATCCAGTAGGTTGAAGTCCCCAACCAGAACAAGGGCTGGCGATTGCGAGACTTCAGCCAGCCGCTTATAGAATACTTCATCAACTGCTCATCCTGGTTGGGTGGTCTATAGCGGACTCGCAGCACAAAATCCCCCTTGTAAGCCTTCCCCTTCATCCTTACCCATAAACACTCCATCGTCACTGGAATCAAGCTCTATACAGTAGTATCCCCCTCCTCCCAGCTAACCCTGTTTATATATTGAGCATGACTTACATGGTACAGAGTATTCCATTGGGCATTCCATCATTCTACCTATGCTCCTTATCAGCTTCTATGGCAAGCTGAAAAAAGTCCTTGAAAAATATAAACAACAACTGGCAACAACTAAAACAGTGTGCATCATTGATATTCTTTTCCTACCAAATTTGAGCAACTAGGTCCAGTGGGAGGTGTCCCTGCCCATGGCAAGGAGTTGGAACTAGATAATCTTCAATCTTCTAACCTAAACCATTCTATGATACTATGATTCAAATCTGAAACACATCAACCACTAGAAAAAAAAAATAAAAAAAATAACTGTATCCCAGCTGAAACTAGGACAGTCCATGATGACAACTGGTAAGGGATCTCTCTGTCTGTATCTCAGCCCACAAGCCTTTTTATCTTATTTTGTCCCCCTGTCCTGTTGAGGAAGAGGAATGAGAGAGCAGCTGGGTTGGTTTCTGGCAACTGGCCAAGGTCAACCCACCTCAGCACCATATAATTACACAGTGCCACAATGACTAGCTGTGTATTTCCCCCTTTCTCATGTGTGTATGCTGCTTGATCTCATTCTGGGTAGATAAATGCATGTACTAGAAAGCATTTAGATATATTTCTCATCTGCTTTATATTCTACACAGTAAACCAAACCTTTGTTTACATTTACAAGGCACAAGAAATATGTATCCCCCAACTTCACACTTACTGTTCTCTCACACCTGCAGTCAAATTTATCCCTATTTGTAAAATAACATTTGAAGCTGGCTACATAATTAGTGCATAACGACAGATTTGGAGAAGTAAGATGAAATCTTAAGACTGATTCTCTACTGCTTTGTCCATAATGGGATGAAATGCACCACAGCAAAGGCGACAGACCACAGGGAAAACGAAAAGTAACAAAATGCAGCTTCCCACCTTCAGCTGCAAGCTCTGTCTCCCGATTAGATACCATAAAATGATCTATATGAATCTGAGAGATAACATTATTAACACACTGCTAAATTAAAAATTGTTTATGTTGGTCATCTTAAATGAGAGAAAAACATTTTTTACCCATTGGGGGAAGAAAAATTGTCTTTTCTTCAAATGCGTTCAGCATGCCTAGCCTAATCCCTGACTGGGGACTCTACACATTACTACAATTCAAATGTTGAATCATAATAATTATGTTAGAGAATTAAAAAGCAGTATTGGGACTAATTTTGTATCCTTCCACTTGAAAATCCAGGCTCCCTTAGTTATCTTCAGTCAAGCCATACAAGACTCAGAGGGAGCCATAAAAGGAACTAAAAATAACCTTACATAGCTTTTCTAGGCATAAAAATGTCATACTTTCACCTCAGAATCTTCCTGGGACAGAATTAAATTCTGTTTGTGTCCCACTTGGACAATGAAAAATTTCTTTTCTAAAACCTTCTTTCTAGAATTAGATTTTACATACAATTAAGAACAAATGCACATAACCTGCTTTAAACTTTGTGTAGACTCATAAATAAAGTGGCAGTCTGAACAGGTGTCAGTTACAGGTGCGCGAGTGTAGTGAGTCATAAGATGGCTAAGTGGCAAATATTCACAAGCCAAGAGCAAGTGGGGTTCTTCAGTAGGAGTGTGTAAGTAGATATGTTTTATATTAGACTTCAGACCCTTCCTTTGTTGACTTTATTCATCATAATTAAACTGATTTTACATGAAAAAAGAGGATGCTTTTGTGTTAAGCCATGATAACCTTTATGTAAAACCTCTTGAATTTTAAATAGAACTACAATACGATTTATGTTTTCTAAAGATAAACTTCTGCTTTCTCCATGTGAGGGCTAACTGAGCACTACTGTTATACCCTAGTTTTCCATTACTAGAAGTCCTTTGAAATAGTGGAGTTACAGCAACAAAAAATGTTAATGATGAGGAAAATTAACCCCTTATTGGAGCATATATGCTAAAATTTCGATTACTATGTCCTCAAAATATAATATCAGTAAGCACTACAAAATTAATGTATTCATTTTCAAAGGTAAATTATGTTCTAATATTAGTTATTTATCAATATTAATAACAACTATTATAATAATGAAAAAGTAGTCTAGAACCTTAAAAAAAGGTTAAAAAAGCAGAAAGAGAAAGGCAGGACAGAAAAAGGCACATAATATGACTTTGAAGGACAGTCTAATGCTCCAAACACAAAACAACAATGCTTCACACATTTATGCACCATGGCAATTTTATAAACATGTCAGTTTTCCTTCTCATTGCATTCTGTACCTCTCCAAATGAATTTATATTCTTCAATTGTGCTTCATTTCCATTTTGAAAGAGAAAAAGAATTTCCTGCGTGAAAATACTCCAGAAAGACTTCCAGGGCTAGCTTTATGATAAAGACATTTTCAAATCAAACACAATTATTGTAATACATTCCACATTAGATTGTGGTACTTTTGTATCTAGATTAGCATCAAATTAGTTGTATTGAACAGTTTTATTCTGCCAGTTAGAAATTAATCATTATTATTGTGTTGGGTTTTATGATCCCATGAATAGTGCACAAAGTAAGACACGTAAGCCAGTCTCTTCAGGTTAGAATAGAAAATAGCTAATGTATGCAATCTTGCAAGATTGTCCCCCTACCAAGATTAATAGAAGTACTTAGAAAGATTCTTTACAACATGTGAAAACGTTGAGATAGGAGAGGTGGTTTTACCCCGTTCTTCTTCTTCAAAAAAGTATTGTTAAAACCAAAATCTGCTATTTTACATGTAGACTGGTAGATATTAATAGAAATGTTTGTGTGGGTTATTTACATACAAAGTATTGAATTTCCTCATTGGTTTCCAATTCCTTTCAAGTCCAATGTCTTTCTGGGTGGGGTTTTTTTGGTGGAGCTTTATTTTGAAAGAAAAATCTTAGTAATTTTTAAAAGAAAATGAATGCATGCTACACCCTTGAGGAAGAATATTTGAGTAATCTTTCTTTCTTTTTTTTTTTTTTTATTTCTTGTAAGATAGTTTTTACATTTGAAGCTATAAAACTCTGAGACTTTCTTAAAGCATTCAGTCTTTTATTTGCAGATCCTGGGAATTAGGTAGTCCTGAGAATGTAAGGCCTGATTTTTTAAGGCCTTATGATTCATATAATCATTTCCACCTGTAAAAAGGGAATAAAATGTTAGCTTCTGCAGAACAGGTATGATTTTTTTTTCAGTCAGTTATATCAGGACAGTATGCTGCATCCACTTTGAAATCTTTTGCAATAGTCATAATGAATACATAGCCTGCAGTCAAACCCGTAACATTTAAAAAATTGGTACATCCAGCACTTCCATTGAATCTATTAATACGTCTTTGCTGTTTGGCTCAGGTACTGACTTGCAGAGGAGATTATCTCTAGGAGAAGGTGGAAAGAGGTGAGAAAACAGAATCAAAACTTTTATACGTATGTATGTATACATGTATATGTATGAATTTATGAATGTTACTTCTACAAACACCCTCCTAGATACGCAGTTTTCCACCACCTCCAAGTGCCTGCATCTTAAGATCTAATCAACTGGAACATATATTTAGTGTTAGTCAATTTACAGGAATACCGTGGAGATCAATTTATCACAAATTGTTCATTGATTTCCATAATTGACATGCGTTCTCTAAATCATGCAAATGGGAATTACATTACCAGTGTCTTTAGTAGTTTGAACTACTTTCTATAAAAGACAACAGTATAAATAAATTAGCAGTAACACTATTTAAAACTGGTATTACTATAGCACTTTTTCTTGACATTGATAATACAGCATGAGTCATAGTGAGCATCTGAAAACAGTGCATGCCTTAGCTATCTACCTAGAAGTAAGATTATACTACAGTCAAAAGGCCCTTGATTCACTTGCTCACAAATATGAACACTTGAAGTTATTTTTGAGATCTTAGGGTGTTTTCTTGGCTTTTAGCTGCCAGTCCACCACTGCTGGTTTGCTTTCCCTGTCAGCTGCTTACACTGAAAATCTTGTGGGCAAACAGGAAAAAAAATCCAAGAAAGTATTTTTTGTACGATTGAAATCTTGAGAGTTCATCCAAATAGTTATTATTACTTCAGATTCAGTTGTTAAAGAACAAAGAGGGGAAAAAAAAGAAAAGAAGAAATTAGTATTAATATTCAAAAAAAGTTTAATAATAGACAACAGTACTTTGTTCTCTTGATTGTCCTTGAAATGTGTTTTGTCTAATTCTGAGACTATTTAACTGACTATTTGTGAACTGTTTAAACGCATGGTGTCCCCAGTGCTAGCCTGGGCCTCTGGCATTATCGTCTCTTGCCTCTACTCCTCTTTACAGCATTCTGTGTTCCTGTTTTTCAAGGCTTCTGCTATCATAAAAAGACTTCTGTACTACACCACCACATTAGAGTTGTGTCTCACTCTGCACACAATAGTTGCTTGTTTCTCCTATTAAATACAAAACTATGGCTCTGCCATACAAATATAAGCCGAAACAAAACAGTTTAGACATAGCTAAAAACTGTGTTACAGATGAACTATGTAAAAATGAGTTCTAGGTATTTATAAAAGGTTCAGAACAAGAACATCTGACAAGCCTCATTCCTAAAGCCTTGCAAAAGCAGTACAAAGACTAAGAAAGGCAATATTGTATTACTTGATTACATGGATCCATAGCCTTAAATGAAGTCCCCTCCATTTAGGGGTTCTCAGAGGGGTTCAGTGGTGTTCTCAGTATCTGGTTACTATAACATGCCCATGCACAGTGGCAGGTATGTAGGGCTTGGTTCAACTGTCTTGTATGGGAATTTAGTGTCATTTGAGGTATCCTGGATTATGAATCTTGTTATCAACCAGCCAGTGTAGAGGAATGTGGTGGGTTAACCTGGGCTGGCCACCAGGTGCTCAACAAGTCACTCTGTCACTCTCCCTCCTCAACAGAACAGGGGAGAAAATATAATGGGTCAAGATAAAGACACGGAGATCACTCAGCAATTACTGTCACAAGTGAAACAGGTGCTACTTGGGGAAGATTAATTTATTGCCAACTAATAACAGAGTAGGAAAATAAGAAAAAAAGAAAAAATCTAAAAAGCCAGTTTTCCCCCATCTCTCCTTTCTTCCCAGGCTCAACTTTACTCCGCATTCTTCTACCTCTTCCCTCCTGAGCAGTGCAGGGACATGAGGAATGGGGGTTGCAGTCAGATCATTACATGTTGTCTCTTCCGCCCCTTCCTCCTCATGCTTGTTCTCTGCTCCAGCGTGGAGTCCTACCCACAGGATACAGCCCTTCATGAACTGCTCCAGCATGGGTCCCTCAGTGGCCACAGGTCCTGTGAGAAAATCTGCTCCTGCATGGGGTTCTCTCCATGGGCCACAGCTTCTGTCTGGACTCTGCTTTGGCATGGGCTCTTCATGGGCTGCAGTTTCCTTCAGGACACATCCACCTGCTCCACGGTCCTTCACAGGCTGCAGGTGGCTATCTGTTCCACCAGGGACCTCCATGAGCTATAGAGCAACAACCTGCATCACCATGGGTTTCACCACGGGCTGCAGCGGAATCTCTGCTCTGGTGCCTGAGTCTTCTCCTCCCCTTCCTTCTTTGCTTACCTTAGTGTTTGCAGGGCTCTTTCTCTCGCATTTTCTCACTCCTCCCCCCTAGATGCTGTTGTGCAGTGTTTTCTGCCTCTTCTTAAATATGTTATCACAAACGTACTACCAAATTCACTGACTGGCTTAGCTCCACTTGCAGCCAGCTGGAACTGGTTCTGTCAGATATGGAGGGCAGCTTTGCACGGAAGCCACCGCTGCAGCCCTTCCACTACCAAAACCTTGCCACGTAAACTGAATACAAGGTGCAAAGGTTACCACAGAGCCTGCATCATATTTTCCAGTGCCAAGGAGATGTCTTGGATACACTAGGTCACTTTAATTAGCGCTTGACACTTACGATATGGCACAAACAAAGCCCATAGGCAACACGGTTAATGAAAACTGTTTAGCTGACCAAACTTATTTTATGATGAGACAAATAACTCAGGAAGCTCAGTTGGTTATATTGATTAGAGGCTTGGTTTACTTGCCTCAACTTTGGAGGTTAGCGGCATTTTAGATTCTCTGGGCAAATACAAGATACTGCATCGGTTTGGCAGATGTGATAGAGGACCCTCAGTACCTACTTCTTTAATAACCAGGAGTGGAGACTAGTCCTGCTACAGCTGAATAATGTCGGTGCCTTAAAATTGGAAAAGATTCCTTCCTTTCTTTCTTTCTTTCTTTTTTTAAACTCCCTCTTTCCCCAAAATACTTAAATCCAATAATAAAAAGCTCATTAGAATTGAAAGAGGTTATACATCTCTTCCATTTTAGAAGAGTACTCTTACCACCAAGTTATAAAATCAGGCTTACATATGCTCACAAGTCAAGTTAATATTTAATTACTTTATGCATAGTGGAGCCGCTTTCGCATAAGGAATTGAGAGGATATGTCTCTCCTGAATAACCTTCAGACTAATAATTAGTTAATCTCAATGGAAATGTAGTCTCAGGTCCTTGAATTTAAGAACAAAGTGAGCCTATGTCTGTCATGCCTTTCATGATAGCTATCAACATGAACCTATTGGATGAAAAGGTGGTAAGAGTACCATCACATTTTTTTTTTTTTCAGAAAAATACAGAACAGGTTCAATATTTGACTCATGAGAGACAGTTGAAATTGTCCTAAGCATTACTAGCTTGCATGAGTGTGTTTCCTTCCCCACAGTGAGTTTGCTACTAATACAACAGTAATATAATATATACAAAATAACAAGGTATGGATGTATGGACTGCTCTTGAACAGCTTTGTTTGTTAGGAACCAGCAAGTTATATCAGTAATCCCTGATTTACCTTTCAGAGACTTTTTACCACTACAATATTTTTACTGTATACAATACAAGGGGAAAAAGACCTTTCATATGCAATTTCATTTGAGTCTCAAGACTTATTATCAGAATTTTATTCAGCATGTTACTTTGTTTGAAGACAATGGCAAAATACAAACTGATACTGATTTGTGAAACACCACATCAAGCCTTTTAAATCCTTTTTCTTACATTAAATATAATCTTGTAACTTAATGTTCCTAATTCTTCAGTCTAACATACTGTGATTATTTACATCTACAGAAAGTGAGTGTAAAGTGGAAAAAAGTATATACTATCTTCTTTTGCTAGTATGTATACTTTTTTAGGAATAAAAAACTACATGAGACAACAGAGGATTACATTCCCTCTATCTGATTCTGTAATATCTCCCAAGAATTTGTGTTAGATCTTGTAATAATGGATGAGAAGGATTGAGGAACATTAGTCAAGATTGTCAACGTGCAAGGAATCACCAAGGCAAGGTATTATATTCATATTTCATTAAGATAAAAATAGTTCCTTTACACTAAAACTTGTGAAGATTGATCACTAGAGGCAAACTATTTTATGAAAGAGATTTTCAAAGGTATAAACAATTTTATGCTACCGGTTCCCATTTACTTTCAATAAGAGTTAGGTGCCTGGCTGGTCTTTGTGTCTTATAAAAGCTCTAAGTGGTGGTTGCATTTTAGCCCTGCACTACTCTTCAGTCTATTAAATAAAATTTAATTGTCATTCTTATAATCAGTCCAGGTAATTTTGGATATTATTGACTAATGTACTGCCAAGTATTTTTAAGATTGCTATAGGAGTATTCTATGTAAACAAAAGACATCTAATTCTGATAAAGAACCTTTTAGTGACAAGAAATGTATGAAATGTCTATTTTAATCTAATCTGCTTTAATGTAATCTGGTACTTCTGAGAAAGATTACTTTATGGCCATTTACTGGTTTCATTTCCTATGCGTGACTCAAGAGGAGTGGTAAGCAAGCAATAAAGTCAGGATACAGAACTTTCCTTAGATACCCAGTGCAAAGAACAGAAAACCCATGAAAACCATAATATAAACCTATGAAGAATCAAAATGATGAAAGTACAAATAAAAAATATCACATACTTGCATAAATACTTGCATAGAAAATGTTACTAAGTATCATAAAGAATACATTTTTAATCCTCAAGACCAGTAAGCAAATACATAGGAAGCAGCTTTTCTTCAGCACAACATTAATTTCCATTGATTATTCTATGACCGTACATGAGAGTCAGCGCAAAAAGGAGAGCTGACAGTCACTGCTGACATATGCTTTGAGGCAACAGGTGAAAAGGGATGTAGATGAATAAAAAATACATTGAAAATTAATCAGCTGAGGTTAGACCTACAATATTAACATACTTTGACTCTATAGAGATAGACTCCAGTGATGAAGAAGTGGAGTGTTTATGGGTAAGGGTGAAAGGGAAGGCTAACAAAGGTGATTTTGTGCTGGGAGTCTGCTATAGACCACCCAACCAGGATGAGCAGGTTGATGAGGTATTCTATAAGCGGCTGGCTGAAGTCTCGCAAACGCCAGCCCTTGTTCTAGTTGGGGACTTCAACTTACCAGACATCTGCTGGAAATATAACACAGCAGAGAGCAGGCAGTCTAGGAGGTTCCTCGAGTGTATGGAAGATAACTTCCTGACACAAATGGTAGGTGAGCCTACCAGGGGAGGTGCCTTGCTAGACCTACTGTTCACAAACAAAGAAGGGCTAGTTGGGGACGTGGAGGTCGGAGACAGTCTTGGGCTTAGTGATCATGAAATGGTTAAGTTTTCCATTCATAGTGAGGTAAGGAAGGGGATTAACAAAACCTCCATCTTGGACTTCCGGTGGGCAGACTTTAACCTGTTCAGAACCCTGGTTGGGAGAGTCCCGTGGGAGGTAGTCCTGAGAGACAAAGGAGCCCAGGAAAGCTGGACGCTCTTCAAGAGGGAAATCCTAAAGGCCCAGGAGCAGGCTGTCCCCATGAGGCGCAAAATTAAAGGGCGGGGAAAATGGCCGGCCTGGATGAACAAAGAGCTCTTGATGGGACTTAAGGAAAAAAGGAAGGTTTACCACCTTTGGAAGAGGGGACAGGCAACTCGGGAGGAGTACAGAGATTGTGTTAGGTCATACAGAGAAAAAATCAGGAAGGCAAAAGCCCAGCTGGAACTCAACCTGGCCATTAATATAAGGGACAACAAAAAAAGTTTCTATAAATACATCAACAAAAAGAGAGTGACAGAGAATGTCCATCCCTTACTGGATGCGGGGGGAAACCTTGCAACCAAGGATGAGGAGAAGGCTGAGATACTTAATGCCTTCTTTGCCTCTGTCTTTAATAGTCAGACCAGCTACCCCCAGGGTGTTCAGCTTCTTGGGCTGGAAGATAAGAATGGAGAACAGAACAACTCCCCTGTAATCCAGGAGGAAGTAGTTAATGATTTGCTTATGCACCTGGACACGCATAAGTCTATGGGGCCGGATGGGATTCACCCAAAGGTTCTCAGGGAGCTGGCAGGAGAGCTCACCAAGCCTCTCTCCATTATTTATCAACAATCCTGGTCAACAGGAGAGGTGCCAGATGACTGGAGGGTGGCCAATGTGACGCCCATCTACAAGAAGGGCCAGAAGGAGGATCCTGGAAACTACAGGCCTGTCAGCCTGACCTCAGTACTGGGAAAGATCATGGAGAGGATCATCCTGAGTGAGCTCTCAAGGCACGTGCAGGGCAGCCGAGGGATCAGGGCCAGCCAGCATGGGTTTATGAGAGGGAGGTCCTGCTAAACCAACTTGATCTCTTTCTATGACCATGTGACCCGCCTTCTCAATGCGGGGAAGGCTGTGGATGTTGTCTACCTGGACTTTGGTAAGGCCTTCGACACCGTCCCTCACGGCATTCTCCTGGAGAAACTGGAGAATCATGGCATAGACAAGTGTACCCTCCGCTGGATAAAAAACTGGTTGGATGGCCGTGCCCAGAGAGTTGTAACTAATGGGGTGATATCCAGTTGGCAGCCGGTCATCAGTGGTGTCCCTCAGGGCTCAGTTTTGGGGCCAGTCTTGTTTAATATCTTCATTGATGATCTAGATAAGGGGATTGAGTGCACCCTCAGTAAGTTTGCAGATGACACCAAGCTAGGTGGGAGTGTTGATCTGCTTGAGGGTTGGCAGGCTCTACAGAGGGATCTGGACAGGTTGGACCAATGGGCCAAGGCCAATGGGATGAGGTTTAATAAGGCCAAGTGCCAGGTCCTGCATTTCAGCCACAACAACCCCAAGCAATGCTACAGGCTTGGGGCTGAGTGGCTGGAAAGCTGCCCAGCAGAAAAGGATCTGGGAGTGTTAGCGGACAGCCGGCTTAACATGAGCCAGCAGTGTGCCCAGGCAGCCAAGAAGGCCAACGGCATCCTGGCCTGTATCAGGAATTGCGTGGCCAGCAGGAGCAGGGAAGTCATTGTGCCTCTGTACTCGGCCCTGGTGAGGCCTCACCTCGAGTACTGTGTTCAGTTTTGGGCCCCTCACTACAGGAAAGACATTGAAGTGCTGGAGCGTGTCCAGAGGAGAGCCACCAAGATGGTGAGGGGTCTGGAGAACAAGTCCTATGAGGAGAGGCTGAGGGAACTGGGCATGTTTAGTTTGGAGAAGAGGAGGCTGAGGGGAGACCTCATTGCCCTCTACAACTACCTGAAAGGAAACTGTAGAGAGGCGGGGGTTGGCCTCTTCTCCCAAGGGAATAACGACAGGACCAGAGGAAATGGTATGAAGCTGCGGCAAGGGAGGTTTAGATTAGATATTAGGAAGAATTACTTTACTGAAAGAGTGGTCAAGCACTGGAACAGCCTGCCCAGGGAGATGGTGGAGTAACCATCCCTGGAGGTATTTAAGAAGCGTGTAGACGTGGCTCTTCAGGGCATGCTCTAGTGCCTGGGATTGTTGGTTTGTGGTGGGGTGTTGTGTGTGAGGTTGTGGGTGTGGGGTTTAGTTGGTGGGTGCTTTTTTTTTTTCTTTTTTTGGGGGGGGGTGTGTTGTTTGTTTGGTTTTGTGTGTTGTGTTTTTTTGTTTGTGTGTGGGTTTTTTTTTTTTTTTAATGTGGTTGGACTCGATGATCTCAAAGGTCCCTTCCAACCACTAAGATTCTGTGATTCTGTGACATTTCCCAGCCTTGTACAGCCCTCAACATACTAGCCTATCTCAACTGGGAAGGGACCCACAAGGATCACCAAGTCCAACGCTCTGCTCCTCACAGGACCACCTAAACTTCAACCTTAGGACTGAGAGCCTCGTCCAGACGCTCCTTGAACACTGACAGCCTTGGCGCCGTGACCACTCCCCTATGGAGGCTCTTCCAGTGACCGACCCACCACTCGCTTACTCAAGAACCTCTTCCGACAATCCAGTCTGAACTTCCCCCGAGGCAGCTTCATGCCATTGCCTTGTGTCCTATCGCTGCTCACCAGAGCGAGCAGATCAGTAGCTCCCGCTGCGCTGCCCGCCTTGAGCAAGTTGTCGACTGCCATGAGGGCACCCCTCAGCCTTCTCTTCCCCAAGCTGAACGAGCCAAGTGACCTCAGGCGCTCCTCCTAAGTCTTGCCCTCCAGGCCTTTCACCACCTGCGTCACCCTCCTCTGGACGCACTCCCATAGTCTGATGTCCTTCTTATCTTGAGGCCTGATGGCAACAGGCGGGGAGAGCCTAACCCAAAGGGGAAGAAGGATCCTGGCACAAGAGTTAGCAGGGCTCCTTAAAAGGAGGCTTTAAACTAGGTTTGAAGGGGGGCGGGCATGAAACTGGGATTACTGAAGTGGAGCCATGGGGTGACAATTCCGTGACAAAACTGCACAGAAAAACGGAGCGGGGGCCGCACCAGTGCAGTGCAGAGCGGGACGATCCCCTCTCTCGACGAGCCAGCTGGGCTGTGCCTGCTGGATGCAGCCCAGGACACGCTTGGCCCTTTGGGCTTCCACAGCACACTCTGCACTCATCTTCCACTTCTATCATTCTGTCATTCCAGGATTTCTGTTTAAGGTTGCCCGTAGGGAGCCAGGGTTTGGACTTGATGCTCCTCATGCGTCCCCTCCACTCAGGATTGTCTATGATCATGAGGTTGCCATGGGCACGCAGCTGAGAATAAACCCAGACTATAGCCCCACAGCAGCTCCTGCGGAGAGAGGTCCCTCTTAAGCAGGAGCCCAGGGCAGCTGGCAGTCGCTGAGCCGGGCTGGGGGCCATGGCAGGGGCTGGTTGCCGCACGGGACTGTGATGCGCTCTGGCGCCTGGGACACCTGCGGTAACGCGTCACAATGGGGGCGACTATAAAGGGCCCCATCCGGCAGCGCTGAGCCAGTAGAGCCCGGGATGATGGTGAGTGGGCTGGCGGGGGGAGGCTGGGCTGGAACAGGGCCGGGGCGGAGACACCGGCCCCTGGGGCGCGGGGTGGGTTCTCACACGCCAGCGAGGGCCCAGCTGCTGGCGGGAGCCCCTTGAGCACGGTGTCGCCACCGCCGCTGCCGGCTCTGGGCGCAGGCCTTGCTGCCTCCCTGCTGCCTCCCAACTCTCCTACCTTCCTCCCAGCTCCCTGCGGCTCCCGGCCCCGCTCCCCCTGCTGCCAGCTCCCTCCCAGCCCCACTGAGACCCTTCTCTCTCTCCTCCTGCAGGCCATGGCTGCCACAGGGCTGTTGCTCATCCAGGCTCTGCAAAGCTTCTTCCAGCAGATGCTGGGTGCTCGGCTGGACGAGGCCACGCCAGAGCACATGGAGCAGCGCGAGATGTCCCTGCGAGAGCAGGTGACCCAGCTACTGCAGGGGCTGGAGCAGGCTGCCTCTGCCTGGGCAGCCCTGCTCGTCCCTGCTCTGCAGCAATGGCACTTCTGGGCCACCGCTGCACTTCTTCTCCTCCTCCTATTGGGGCTTGGCTGCTGGCTCAGCAAAAGGAGCTGCCGGCCAGGCAACAGCAGCACGGAGGGCACCACCACCGACCAGGCTGAACGAGAGGAGTCACAAGAAAAGGCCAGGGTTGCTCTGCATGGGCGCAGGATTTCGGCCCAGCACCTCCTGGACCTCTCCGAATCCTTCACAATGGTGGAGGAGCTGGTTGATGAACTTCTGCGGATCTGCGGAAAACTCTCGAGGAACAGTTTCATGCCACAGCCGAGGCCAGTCATTGGGGTGAGCAGCACCTTAGGGGCTTGGAGTGGCTGTGAGGAGGATGCCATCTACCGCCTGCTCGTGCCCCTGAAGCCCCCGCGTGGCCATGCCTTCCACGTGGACACGGGCACCGCCAGCAAGGACACGCCAGAGAGGAAGGCCAGCCTCCGCGTAGAGCTGCAGTGCACGTGCATGAGGGAGCAGCTGGCCGAGGACATGCTGTGCTTCCTCCACCACCCCCAGAAGGAGCTGAGGGAAAGACAGGGTCCCAGCCTCCTGGGCACCCTCTGCACCGGCCCCTACCTCGACACAGACAAGACCTCACGCTGGCTGCAGATCTTGCTGAAAAGCGCCTGGGCGGTTATGCCTCAGTCGACACACTGCCGCCTGACGGTGCTGCCCTCCAGGCACTCCTGCAAGCTCCGCCTGACGCATGCTTCCGGCAGCACCATCCTCATCGAGATGCTCTTTGGCGTGAAGCAAGGCGACTCGTATGTCTTCCTGAGCTGAAAGGGGCCATTGCCAGGAGCCTTGCAACACAAACTCACTCCCCTTGCCCCCTGGACTGCAATTGCCCTCCCCGTTCCCGAGTCCCTTCCCTTGGAGACCCTCTGTAAATATGTTTCAATAGATCACTTGTTTGAGCAAACGCTGCCTGTGAGAGTCTGGGCATCACTTGGTCGGCGAAGGCGGGCATAGGCTGCTGGCTGCTCAGCTGCCACAGACTCGGGGAGCGTTTTGCAGAGGAGCGGCTGCAGCGGACGCTGCTTTCCCGACTCCCTGGGCTTTGGCTTGCCAGGGCTGGTGGCTCAATCCCAGTAGCAGCCGGGCATCACGCAGCTGCTCAGTCCCTTGCCCTACTTGGAATGGTGCAGAGAATCTTTGGGGTAAAAGTGGCAAAACTTGTGGGCTCAGCTAAGACGGTCCAGTAGGTAAAGCAAGAGCTACACGCCAAAGCAAAGCAAAGCAAAGCAAAGCAAAGCAAAGCAAAGCAAAAGAATTCATGCCCTACTCCCCTGCTCTGCCGACCAGACCTGCCTTTCTGGGAAGCGTTCTGCCTCCCTGGGGCTCGGGTTACCGTGACATTTCCCAGCCTTGTACAGCCCTCAACATACTAGCCTATCTCAACTGGGAAGGGACCCACAAGGATCACCAAGTCCAACGCTCTGCTCCTCACAGGACCACCTAAACTTCAACCTTAGGACTGAGAGCCTCGTCCAGACGCTCCTTGAACACTGACAGCCTTGGCGCCGTGACCACTCCCCTACGGAGGCTCTTCCAGTGACCGACCCACCACTCGCTTACTCAAGAACCTCTTCCGACAATCCAGTCTGAACTTCCCCCGAGGCAGCTTCATGCCATTGCCTTGTGTCCTATCGCTGCTCACCAGAGCGAGCAGATCAGTAGCTCCCGCTGCGCTGCCCGCCTTGAGCAAGTTGTCGACTGCCATGAGGGCACCCCTCAGCCTTCTCTTCCCCAAGCTGAACGAGCCAAGTGACCTCAGGCGCTCCTCCTAAGTCTTGCCCTCCAGGCCTTTCACCACCTGCGTCACCCTCCTCTGGACGCACTCCCATAGTCTGATGTCCTTCTTATCTTGAGGCCTGATGGCAACAGGCGGGGAGAGCCTAACCCAAAGGGGAAGAAGGATCCTGGCACAAGAGTTAGCAGGGCTCCTTAAAAGGAGGCTTTAAACTAGGTTTGAAGGGGGGCGGGCATGAAACTGGGATTACTGAAGTGGAGCCATGGGGTGACAATTCCGTGACAAAACTGCACAGAAAAACGGAGCGGGGGCCGCACCAGTGCAGTGCAGAGCGGGACGATCCCCTCTCTCGACGAGCCAGCTGGGCTGTGCCTGCTGGATGCAGCCCAGGACACGCTTGGCCCTTTGGGCTTCCACAGCACACTCTGCACTCATCTTCCACTTCTATCATTCTGTCATTCCAGGATTTCTGTTTAAGGTTGCCCGTAGGGAGCCAGGGTTTGGACTTGATGCTCCTCATGCGTCCCCTCCACTCAGGATTGTCTATGATCATGAGGTTGCCATGGGCACGCAGCTGAGAATAAACCCAGACTATAGCCCCACAGCAGCTCCTGCGGAGAGAGGTCCCTCTTAAGCAGGAGCCCAGGGCAGCTGGCAGTCGCTGAGCCGGGCTGGGGGCCATGGCAGGGGCTGGTTGCCGCACGGGACTGTGATGCGCTCTGGCGCCTGGGACACCTGCGGTAACGCGTCACAATGGGGGCGACTATAAAGGGCCCCATCCGGCAGCGCTGAGCCAGTAGAGCCCGGGATGATGGTGAGTGGGCTGGCGGGGGGAGGCTGGGCTGGAACAGGGCCGGGGCGGAGACACCGGCCCCTGGGGCGCGGGGTGGGTTCTCACACGCCAGCGAGGGCCCAGCTGCTGGCGGGAGCCCCTTGAGCACGGTGTCGCCACCGCCGCTGCCGGCTCTGGGCGCAGGCCTTGCTGCCTCCCTGCTGCCTCCCAACTCTCCTACCTTCCTCCCAGCTCCCTGCGGCTCCCGGCCCCGCTCCCCCTGCTGCCAGCTCCCTCCCAGCCCCACTGAGACCCTTCTCTCTCTCCTCCTGCAGGCCATGGCTGCCACAGGGCTGTTGCTCATCCAGGCTCTGCAAAGCTTCTTCCAGCAGATGCTGGGTGCTCGGCTGGACGAGGCCACGCCAGAGCACATGGAGCAGCGCGAGATGTCCCTGCGAGAGCAGGTGACCCAGCTACTGCAGGGGCTGGAGCAGGCTGCCTCTGCCTGGGCAGCCCTGCTCGTCCCTGCTCTGCAGCAATGGCACTTCTGGGCCACCGCTGCACTTCTTCTCCTCCTCCTATTGGGGCTTGGCTGCTGGCTCAGCAAAAGGAGCTGCCGGCCAGGCAACAGCAGCACGGAGGGCACCACCACCGACCAGGCTGAACGAGAGGAGTCACAAGAAAAGGCCAGGGTTGCTCTGCATGGGCGCAGGATTTCGGCCCAGCACCTCCTGGACCTCTCCGAATCCTTCACAATGGTGGAGGAGCTGGTTGATGAACTTCTGCGGATCTGCGGAAAACTCTCGAGGAACAGTTTCATGCCACAGCCGAGGCCAGTCATTGGGGTGAGCAGCACCTTAGGGGCTTGGAGTGGCTGTGAGGAGGATGCCATCTACCGCCTGCTCGTGCCCCTGAAGCCCCCGCGTGGCCATGCCTTCCACGTGGACACGGGCACCGCCAGCAAGGACACGCCAGAGAGGAAGGCCAGCCTCCGCGTAGAGCTGCAGTGCACGTGCATGAGGGAGCAGCTGGCCGAGGACATGCTGTGCTTCCTCCACCACCCCCAGAAGGAGCTGAGGGAAAGACAGGGTCCCAGCCTCCTGGGCACCCTCTGCACCGGCCCCTACCTCGACACAGACAAGACCTCACGCTGGCTGCAGATCTTGCTGAAAAGCGCCTGGGCGGTTATGCCTCAGTCGACACACTGCCGCCTGACGGTGCTGCCCTCCAGGCACTCCTGCAAGCTCCGCCTGACGCATGCTTCCGGCAGCACCATCCTCATCGAGATGCTCTTTGGCGTGAAGCAAGGCGACTCGTATGTCTTCCTGAGCTGAAAGGGGCCATTGCCAGGAGCCTTGCAACACAAACTCACTCCCCTTGCCCCCTGGACTGCAATTGCCCTCCCCGTTCCCGAGTCCCTTCCCTTGGAGACCCTCTGTAAATATGTTTCAATAGATCACTTGTTTGAGCAAACGCTGCCTGTGAGAGTCTGGGCATCACTTGGTCGGCGAAGGCGGGCATAGGCTGCTGGCTGCTCAGCTGCCACAGACTCGGGGAGCGTTTTGCAGAGGAGCGGCTGCAGCGGACGCTGCTTTCCCGACTCCCTGGGCTTTGGCTTGCCAGGGCTGGTGGCTCAATCCCAGTAGCAGCCGGGCATCACGCAGCTGCTCAGTCCCTTGCCCTACTTGGAATGGTGCAGAGAATCTTTGGGGTAAAAGTGGCAAAACTTGTGGGCTCAGCTAAGACGGTCCAGTAGGTAAAGCAAGAGCTACACGCCAAAGCAAAGCAAAGCAAAGCAAAGCAAAGCAAAGCAAAGCAAAAGAATTCATGCCCTACTCCCCTGCTCTGCCGACCAGACCTGCCTTTCTGGGAAGCGTTCTGCCTCCCTGGGGCTCGGGTTACCGTGACATTTCCCAGCCTTGTACAGCCCTCAACATACTAGCCTATCTCAACTGGGAAGGGACCCACAAGGATCACCAAGTCCAACGCTCTGCTCCTCACAGGACCACCTAAACTTCAACCTTAGGACTGAGAGCCTCGTCCAGACGCTCCTTGAACACTGACAGCCTTGGCGCCGTGACCACTCCCCTACGGAGGCTCTTCCAGTGACCGACCCACCACTCGCTTACTCAAGAACCTCTTCCGACAATCCAGTCTGAACTTCCCCCGAGGCAGCTTCATGCCATTGCCTTGTGTCCTATCGCTGCTCACCAGAGCGAGCAGATCAGTAGCTCCCGCTGCGCTGCCCGCCTTGAGCAAGTTGTCGACTGCCATGAGGGCACCCCTCAGCCTTCTCTTCCCCAAGCTGAACGAGCCAAGTGACCTCAGGCGCTCCTCCTAAGTCTTGCCCTCCAGGCCTTTCACCACCTGCGTCACCCTCCTCTGGACGCACTCCCATAGTCTGATGTCCTTCTTATCTTGAGGCCTGATGGCAACAGGCGGGGAGAGCCTAACCCAAAGGGGAAGAAGGATCCTGGCACAAGAGTTAGCAGGGCTCCTTAAAAGGAGGCTTTAAACTAGGTTTGAAGGGGGGCGGGCATGAAACTGGGATTACTGAAGTGGAGCCATGGGGTGACAATTCCGTGACAAAACTGCACAGAAAAACGGAGCGGGGGCCGCACCAGTGCAGTGCAGAGCGGGACGATCCCCTCTCTCGACGAGCCAGCTGGGCTGTGCCTGCTGGATGCAGCCCAGGACACGCTTGGCCCTTTGGGCTTCCACAGCACACTCTGCACTCATCTTCCACTTCTATCATTCTGTCATTCCAGGATTTCTGTTTAAGGTTGCCCGTAGGGAGCCAGGGTTTGGACTTGATGCTCCTCATGCGTCCCCTCCACTCAGGATTGTCTATGATCATGAGGTTGCCATGGGCACGCAGCTGAGAATAAACCCAGACTATAGCCCCACAGCAGCTCCTGTGGAGAGAGGTCCCTCTTAAGCAGGAGCCCAGGGCAGCTGGCAGTCGCTGAGCCGGGCTGGGGGCCATGGCAGGGGCTGGTTGCCGCACGGGACTGTGATGCGCTCTGGCGCCTGGGACACCTGCGGTAACGCGTCACAATGGGGGCGACTATAAAGGGCCCCATCCGGCAGCGCTGAGCCAGTAGAGCCCGGGATGATGGTGAGTGGGCTGGCGGGGGGAGGCTGGGCTGGAACAGGGCCGGGGCGGAGACACCGGCCCCTGGGGCGCGGGGTGGGTTCTCACACGCCAGCGAGGGCCCAGCTGCTGGCGGGAGCCCCTTGAGCACGGTGTCGCCACCGCCGCTGCCGGCTCTGGGCGCAGGCCTTGCTGCCTCCCTGCTGCCTCCCAACTCTCCTACCTTCCTCCCAGCTCCCTGCGGCTCCCGGCCCCGCTCCCCCTGCTGCCAGCTCCCTCCCAGCCCCACTGAGACCCTTCTCTCTCTCCTCCTGCAGGCCATGGCTGCCACAGGGCTGTTGCTCATCCAGGCTCTGCAAAGCTTCTTCCAGCAGATGCTGGGTGCTCGGCTGGACGAGGCCACGCCAGAGCACATGGAGCAGCGCGAGATGTCCCTGCGAGAGCAGGTGACCCAGCTACTGCAGGGGCTGGAGCAGGCTGCCTCTGCCTGGGCAGCCCTGCTCGTCCCTGCTCTGCAGCAATGGCACTTCTGGGCCACCGCTGCACTTCTTCTCCTCCTCCTATTGGGGCTTGGCTGCTGGCTCAGCAAAAGGAGCTGCCGGCCAGGCAACAGCAGCACGGAGGGCACCACCACCGACCAGGCTGAACGAGAGGAGTCACAAGAAAAGGCCAGGGTTGCTCTGCATGGGCGCAGGATTTCGGCCCAGCACCTCCTGGACCTCTCCGAATCCTTCACAATGGTGGAGGAGCTGGTTGATGAACTTCTGCGGATCTGCGGAAAACTCTCGAGGAACAGTTTCATGCCACAGCCGAGGCCAGTCATTGGGGTGAGCAGCACCTTAGGGGCTTGGAGTGGCTGTGAGGAGGATGCCATCTACCGCCTGCTCGTGCCCCTGAAGCCCCCGCGTGGCCATGCCTTCCACGTGGACACGGGCACCGCCAGCAAGGACACGCCAGAGAGGAAGGCCAGCCTCCGCGTAGAGCTGCAGTGCACGTGCATGAGGGAGCAGCTGGCCGAGGACATGCTGTGCTTCCTCCACCACCCCCAGAAGGAGCTGAGGGAAAGACAGGGTCCCAGCCTCCTGGGCACCCTCTGCACCGGCCCCTACCTCGACACAGACAAGACCTCACGCTGGCTGCAGATCTTGCTGAAAAGCGCCTGGGCGGTTATGCCTCAGTCGACACACTGCCGCCTGACGGTGCTGCCCTCCAGGCACTCCTGCAAGCTCCGCCTGACGCATGCTTCCGGCAGCACCATCCTCATCGAGATGCTCTTTGGCGTGAAGCAAGGCGACTCGTATGTCTTCCTGAGCTGAAAGGGGCCATTGCCAGGAGCCTTGCAACACAAACTCACTCCCCTTGCCCCCTGGACTGCAATTGCCCTCCCCGTTCCCGAGTCCCTTCCCTTGGAGACCCTCTGTAAATATGTTTCAATAGATCACTTGTTTGAGCAAACGCTGCCTGTGAGAGTCTGGGCATCACTTGGTCGGCGAAGGCGGGCATAGGCTGCTGGCTGCTCAGCTGCCACAGACTCGGGGAGCGTTTTGCAGAGGAGCGGCTGCAGCGGACGCTGCTTTCCCGACTCCCTGGGCTTTGGCTTGCCAGGGCTGGTGGCTCAATCCCAGTAGCAGCCGGGCATCACGCAGCTGCTCAGTCCCTTGCCCTACTTGGGATGGTGCAGAGAATCTTTGGGGTAAAAGTGGCAAAACTTGTGGGCTCAGCTAAGATGGTCCAGTAGGTAAAGCAAGAGCTACACGCCAAAGCAAAGCAAAGCAAAGCAAAGCAAAGCAAAGCAAAGCAAAGCAAAAGAATTCATGCCCTACTCCCCTGCTCTGCCGACCAGACCTGCCTTTCTGGGAAGCGTTCTGCCTCCCTGGGGCTCGGGTTACCGTGACATTTCCCAGCCTTGTACAGCCCTCAACATACTAGCCTATCTCAACTGGGAAGGGACCCACAAGGATCACCAAGTCCAACGCTCTGCTCCTCACAGGACCACCTAAACTTCAACCTTAGGACTGAGAGCCTCGTCCAGACGCTCCTTGAACACTGACAGCCTTGGCGCCGTGACCACTCCCCTATGGAGGCTCTTCCAGTGACCGACCCACCACTCGCTTACTCAAGAACCTCTTCCGACAATCCAGTCTGAACTTCCCCCGAGGCAGCTTCATGCCATTGCCTTGTGTCCTATCGCTGCTCACCAGAGCGAGCAGATCAGTAGCTCCCGCTGCGCTGCCCGCCTTGAGCAAGTTGTCGACTGCCATGAGGGCACCCCTCAGCCTTCTCTTCCCCAAGCTGAACGAGCCAAGTGACCTCAGGCGCTCCTCCTAAGTCTTGCCCTCCAGGCCTTTCACCACCTGCGTCACCCTCCTCTGGACGCACTCCCATAGTCTGATGTCCTTCTTATCTTGAGGCCTGATGGCAACAGGCGGGGAGAGCCTAACCCAAAGGGGAAGAAGGATCCTGGCACAAGAGTTAGCAGGGCTCCTTAAAAGGAGGCTTTAAACTAGGTTTGAAGGGGGGCGGGCATGAAACTGGGATTACTGAAGTGGAGCCATGGGGTGACAATTCCGTGACAAAACTGCACAGAAAAACGGAGCGGGGGCCGCACCAGTGCAGTGCAGAGCGGGACGATCCCCTCTCTCGACGAGCCAGCTGGGCTGTGCCTGCTGGATGCAGCCCAGGACACGCTTGGCCCTTTGGGCTTCCACAGCACACTCTGCACTCATCTTCCACTTCTATCATTCTGTCATTCCAGGATTTCTGTTTAAGGTTGCCCGTAGGGAGCCAGGGTTTGGACTTGATGCTCCTCATGCGTCCCCTCCACTCAGGATTGTCTATGATCATGAGGTTGCCATGGGCACGCAGCTGAGAATAAACCCAGACTATAGCCCCACAGCAGCTCCTGCGGAGAGAGGTCCCTCTTAAGCAGGAGCCCAGGGCAGCTGGCAGTCGCTGAGCCGGGCTGGGGGCCATGGCAGGGGCTGGTTGCCGCACGGGACTGTGATGCGCTCTGGCGCCTGGGACACCTGCGGTAACGCGTCACAATGGGGGCGACTATAAAGGGCCCCATCCGGCAGCGCTGAGCCAGTAGAGCCCGGGATGATGGTGAGTGGGCTGGCGGGGGGAGGCTGGGCTGGAACAGGGCCGGGGCGGAGACACCGGCCCCTGGGGCGCGGGGTGGGTTCTCACACGCCAGCGAGGGCCCAGCTGCTGGCGGGAGCCCCTTGAGCACGGTGTCGCCACCGCCGCTGCCGGCTCTGGGCGCAGGCCTTGCTGCCTCCCTGCTGCCTCCCAACTCTCCTACCTTCCTCCCAGCTCCCTGCGGCTCCCGGCCCCGCTCCCCCTGCTGCCAGCTCCCTCCCAGCCCCACTGAGACCCTTCTCTCTCTCCTCCTGCAGGCCATGGCTGCCACAGGGCTGTTGCTCATCCAGGCTCTGCAAAGCTTCTTCCAGCAGATGCTGGGTGCTCGGCTGGACGAGGCCACGCCAGAGCACATGGAGCAGCGCGAGATGTCCCTGCGAGAGCAGGTGACCCAGCTACTGCAGGGGCTGGAGCAGGCTGCCTCTGCCTGGGCAGCCCTGCTCGTCCCTGCTCTGCAGCAATGGCACTTCTGGGCCACCGCTGCACTTCTTCTCCTCCTCCTATTGGGGCTTGGCTGCTGGCTCAGCAAAAGGAGCTGCCGGCCAGGCAACAGCAGCACGGAGGGCACCACCACTGACCAGGCTGAACGAGAGGAGTCACAAGAAAAGGCCAGGGTTGCTCTGCATGGGCGCAGGATTTCGGCCCAGCACCTCCTGGACCTCTCCGAATCCTTCACAATGGTGGAGGAGCTGGTTGATGAACTTCTGCGGATCTGCGGAAAACTCTCGAGGAACAGTTTCATGCCACAGCCGAGGCCAGTCATTGGGGTGAGCAGCACCTTAGGGGCTTGGAGTGGCTGTGAGGAGGATGCCATCTACCGCCTGCTCGTGCCCCTGAAGCCCCCGCGTGGCCATGCCTTCCACGTGGACACGGGCACCGCCAGCAAGGACACGCCAGAGAGGAAGGCCAGCCTCCGCGTAGAGCTGCAGTGCACGTGCATGAGGGAGCAGCTGGCCGAGGACATGCTGTGCTTCCTCCACCACCCCCAGAAGGAGCTGAGGGAAAGACAGGGTCCCAGCCTCCTGGGCACCCTCTGCACCGGCCCCTACCTCGACACAGACAAGACCTCACGCTGGCTGCAGATCTTGCTGAAAAGCGCCTGGGCGGTTATGCCTCAGTCGACACACTGCCGCCTGACGGTGCTGCCCTCCAGGCACTCCTGCAAGCTCCGCCTGATGCATGCTTCCGGCAGCACCATCCTCATCGAGATGCTCTTTGGCGTGAAGCAAGGCGACTCGTATGTCTTCCTGAGCTGAAAGGGGCCATTGCCAGGAGCCTTGCAACACAAACTCACTCCCCTTGCCCCCTGGACTGCAATTGCCCTCCCCGTTCCCGAGTCCCTTCCCTTGGAGACCCTCTGTAAATATGTTTCAATAGATCACTTGTTTGAGCAAACGCTGCCTGTGAGAGTCTGGGCATCACTTGGTCGGCGAAGGCGGGCATAGGCTGCTGGCTGCTCAGCTGCCACAGACTCGGGGAGCGTTTTGCAGAGGAGCGGCTGCAGCGGACGCTGCTTTCCCGACTCCCTGGGCTTTGGCTTGCCAGGGCTGGTGGCTCAATCCCAGTAGCAGCCGGGCATCACGCAGCTGCTCAGTCCCTTGCCCTACTTGGGATGGTGCAGAGAATCTTTGGGGTAAAAGTGGCAAAACTTGTGGGCTCAGCTAAGACGGTCCAGTAGGTAAAGCAAGAGCTACACGCCAAAGCAAAGCAAAGCAAAGCAAAGCAAAGCAAAAGAATTCATGCCCTACTCCCCTGCTCTGCCGACCAGACCTGCCTTTCTGGGAAGCGTTCTGCCTCCCTGGGGCTCGGGTTACCGTGACATTTCCCAGCCTTGTACAGCCCTCAACATACTAGCCTATCTCAACTGGGAAGGGACCCACAAGGATCACCAAGTCCAACGCTCTGCTCCTCACAGGACCACCTAAACTTCAACCTTAGGACTGAGAGCCTCGTCCAGACGCTCCTTGAACACTGACAGCCTTGGCGCCGTGACCACTCCCCTATGGAGGCTCTTCCAGTGACCGACCCACCACTCGCTTACTCAAGAACCTCTTCCGACAATCCAGTCTGAACTTCCCCCGAGGCAGCTTCATGCCATTGCCTTGTGTCCTATCGCTGCTCACCAGAGCGAGCAGATCAGTAGCTCCCGCTGCGCTGCCCGCCTTGAGCAAGTTGTCGACTGCCATGAGGGCACCCCTCAGCCTTCTCTTCCCCAAGCTGAACGAGCCAAGTGACCTCAGGCGCTCCTCCTAAGTCTTGCCCTCCAGGCCTTTCACCACCTGCGTCACCCTCCTCTGGACGCACTCCCATAGTCTGATGTCCTTCTTATCTTGAGGCCTGATGGCAACAGGCGGGGAGAGCCTAACCCAAAGGGGAAGAAGGATCCTGGCACAAGAGTTAGCAGGGCTCCTTAAAAGGAGGCTTTAAACTAGGTTTGAAGGGGGGCGGGCATGAAACTGGGATTACTGAAGTGGAGCCATGGGGTGACAATTCCGTGACAAAACTGCACAGAAAAACGGAGCGGGGGCCGCACCAGTGCAGTGCAGAGCGGGACGATCCCCTCTCTCGACGAGCCAGCTGGGCTGTGCCTGCTGGATGCAGCCCAGGACACGCTTGGCCCTTTGGGCTTCCACAGCACACTCTGCACTCATCTTCCACTTCTATCATTCTGTCATTCCAGGATTTCTGTTTAAGGTTGCCCGTAGGGAGCCAGGGTTTGGACTTGATGCTCCTCATGCGTCCCCTCCACTCAGGATTGTCTATGATCATGAGGTTGCCATGGGCACGCAGCTGAGAATAAACCCAGACTATAGCCCCACAGCAGCTCCTGCGGAGAGAGGTCCCTCTTAAGCAGGAGCCCAGGGCAGCTGGCAGTCGCTGAGCCGGGCTGGGGGCCATGGCAGGGGCTGGTTGCCGCACGGGACTGTGATGCGCTCTGGCGCCTGGGACACCTGCGGTAACGCGTCACAATGGGGGCGACTATAAAGGGCCCCATCCGGCAGCGCTGAGCCAGTAGAGCCCGGGATGATGGTGAGTGGGCTGGCGGGGGGAGGCTGGGCTGGAACAGGGCCGGGGCGGAGACACCGGCCCCTGGGGCGCGGGGTGGGTTCTCACACGCCAGCGAGGGCCCAGCTGCTGGCGGGAGCCCCTTGAGCACGGTGTCGCCACCGCCGCTGCCGGCTCTGGGCGCAGGCCTTGCTGCCTCCCTGCTGCCTCCCAACTCTCCTACCTTCCTCCCAGCTCCCTGCGGCTCCCGGCCCCGCTCCCCCTGCTGCCAGCTCCCTCCCAGCCCCACTGAGACCCTTCTCTCTCTCCTCCTGCAGGCCATGGCTGCCACAGGGCTGTTGCTCATCCAGGCTCTGCAAAGCTTCTTCCAGCAGATGCTGGGTGCTCGGCTGGACGAGGCCACGCCAGAGCACATGGAGCAGCGCGAGATGTCCCTGCGAGAGCAGGTGACCCAGCTACTGCAGGGGCTGGAGCAGGCTGCCTCTGCCTGGGCAGCCCTGCTCGTCCCTGCTCTGCAGCAATGGCACTTCTGGGCCACCGCTGCACTTCTTCTCCTCCTCCTATTGGGGCTTGGCTGCTGGCTCAGCAAAAGGAGCTGCCGGCCAGGCAACAGCAGCACGGAGGGCACCACCACCGACCAGGCTGAACGAGAGGAGTCACAAGAAAAGGCCAGGGTTGCTCTGCATGGGCACAGGATTTCGGCCCAGCACCTCCTGGACCTCTCCGAATCCTTCACAATGGTGGAGGAGCTGGTTGATGAACTTCTGCGGATCTGCGGAAAACTCTCGAGGAACAGTTTCATGCCACAGCCGAGGCCAGTCATTGGGGTGAGCAGCACCTTAGGGGCTTGGAGTGGCTGTGAGGAGGATGCCATCTACCGCCTGCTCGTGCCCCTGAAGCCCCCGCGTGGCCATGCCTTCCACGTGGACACGGGCACCGCCAGCAAGGACACGCCAGAGAGGAAGGCCAGCCTCCGCGTAGAGCTGCAGTGCACGTGCATGAGGGAGCAGCTGGCCGAGGACATGCTGTGCTTCCTCCACCACCCCCAGAAGGAGCTGAGGGAAAGACAGGGTCCCAGCCTCCTGGGCACCCTCTGCACCGGCCCCTACCTCGACACAGACAAGACCTCACGCTGGCTGCAGATCTTGCTGAAAAGCGCCTGGGCGGTTATGCCTCAGTCGACACACTGCCGCCTGACGGTGCTGCCCTCCAGGCACTCCTGCAAGCTCCGCCTGATGCATGCTTCCGGCAGCACCATCCTCATCGAGATGCTCTTTGGCGTGAAGCAAGGCGACTCGTATGTCTTCCTGAGCTGAAAGGGGCCATTGCCAGGAGCCTTGCAACACAAACTCACTCCCCTTGCCCCCTGGACTGCAATTGCCCTCCCCGTTCCCGAGTCCCTTCCCTTGGAGACCCTCTGTAAATATGTTTCAATAGATCACTTGTTTGAGCAAACGCTGCCTGTGAGAGTCTGGGCATCACTTGGTCGGCGAAGGCGGGCATAGGCTGCTGGC
Source organism: Numenius arquata (assembly GCF_964106895.1). NCBI lineage: Eukaryota > Metazoa > Chordata > Aves > Charadriiformes > Scolopacidae > Numenius > Numenius arquata. The sequence continues at coordinate 100,800,287 of NC_133576.1, read as the reverse complement.
TGCTCAGCTGCCACAGACTCGGGGAGCGTTTTGCAGAGGAGCGGCTGCAGCGGACGCTGCTTTCCCGACTCCCTGGGCTTTGGCTTGCCAGGGCTGGTGGCTCAATCCCAGTAGCAGCCGGGCATCACGCAGCTGCTCAGTCCCTTGCCCTACTTGGGATGGTGCAGAGAATCTTTGGGGTAAAAGTGGCAAAACTTGTGGGCTCAGCTAAGACGGTCCAGTAGGTAAAGCAAGAGCTACACGCCAAAGCAAAGCAAAGCAAAGCAAAGCAAAGCAAAAGAATTCATGCCCTACTCCCCTGCTCTGCCGACCAGACCTGCCTTTCTGGGAAGCGTTCTGCCTCCCTGGGGCTCGGGTTACCGTGACATTTCCCAGCCTTGTACAGCCCTCAACATACTAGCCTATCTCAACTGGGAAGGGACCCACAAGGATCACCAAGTCCAACGCTCTGCTCCTCACAGGACCACCTAAACTTCAACCTTAGGACTGAGAGCCTCGTCCAGACGCTCCTTGAACACTGACAGCCTTGGCGCCGTGACCACTCCCCTATGGAGGCTCTTCCAGTGACCGACCCACCACTCGCTTACTCAAGAACCTCTTCCGACAATCCAGTCTGAACTTCCCCCGAGGCAGCTTCATGCCATTGCCTTGTGTCCTATCGCTGCTCACCAGAGCGAGCAGATCAGTAGCTCCCGCTGCGCTGCCCGCCTTGAGCAAGTTGTCGACTGCCATGAGGGCACCCCTCAGCCTTCTCTTCCCCAAGCTGAACGAGCCAAGTGACCTCAGGCGCTCCTCCTAAGTCTTGCCCTCCAGGCCTTTCACCACCTGCGTCACCCTCCTCTGGACGCACTCCCATAGTCTGATGTCCTTCTTATCTTGAGGCCTGATGGCAACAGGCGGGGAGAGCCTAACCCAAAGGGGAAGAAGGATCCTGGCACAAGAGTTAGCAGGGCTCCTTAAAAGGAGGCTTTAAACTAGGTTTGAAGGGGGGCGGGCATGAAACTGGGATTACTGAAGTGGAGCCATGGGGTGACAATTCCGTGACAAAACTGCACAGAAAAACGGAGCGGGGGCCGCACCAGTGCAGTGCAGAGCGGGACGATCCCCTCTCTCGACGAGCCAGCTGGGCTGTGCCTGCTGGATGCAGCCCAGGACACGCTTGGCCCTTTGGGCTTCCACAGCACACTCTGCACTCATCTTCCACTTCTATCATTCTGTCATTCCAGGATTTCTGTTTAAGGTTGCCCGTAGGGAGCCAGGGTTTGGACTTGATGCTCCTCATGCGTCCCCTCCACTCAGGATTGTCTATGATCATGAGGTTGCCATGGGCACGCAGCTGAGAATAAACCCAGACTATAGCCCCACAGCAGCTCCTGCGGAGAGAGGTCCCTCTTAAGCAGGAGCCCAGGGCAGCTGGCAGTCGCTGAGCCGGGCTGGGGGCCATGGCAGGGGCTGGTTGCCGCACGGGACTGTGATGCGCTCTGGCGCCTGGGACACCTGCGGTAACGCGTCACAATGGGGGCGACTATAAAGGGCCCCATCCGGCAGCGCTGAGCCAGTAGAGCCCGGGATGATGGTGAGTGGGCTGGCGGGGGGAGGCTGGGCTGGAACAGGGCCGGGGCGGAGACACCGGCCCCTGGGGCGCGGGGTGGGTTCTCACACGCCAGCGAGGGCCCAGCTGCTGGCGGGAGCCCCTTGAGCACGGTGTCGCCACCGCCGCTGCCGGCTCTGGGCGCAGGCCTTGCTGCCTCCCTGCTGCCTCCCAACTCTCCTACCTTCCTCCCAGCTCCCTGCGGCTCCCGGCCCCGCTCCCCCTGCTGCCAGCTCCCTCCCAGCCCCACTGAGACCCTTCTCTCTCTCCTCCTGCAGGCCATGGCTGCCACAGGGCTGTTGCTCATCCAGGCTCTGCAAAGCTTCTTCCAGCAGATGCTGGGTGCTCGGCTGGACGAGGCCACGCCAGAGCACATGGAGCAGCGCGAGATGTCCCTGCGAGAGCAGGTGACCCAGCTACTGCAGGGGCTGGAGCAGGCTGCCTCTGCCTGGGCAGCCCTGCTCGTCCCTGCTCTGCAGCAATGGCACTTCTGGGCCACCGCTGCACTTCTTCTCCTCCTCCTATTGGGGCTTGGCTGCTGGCTCAGCAAAAGGAGCTGCCGGCCAGGCAACAGCAGCACGGAGGGCACCACCACCGACCAGGCTGAACGAGAGGAGTCACAAGAAAAGGCCAGGGTTGCTCTGCATGGGCGCAGGATTTCGGCCCAGCACCTCCTGGACCTCTCCGAATCCTTCACAATGGTGGAGGAGCTGGTTGATGAACTTCTGCGGATCTGCGGAAAACTCTCGAGGAACAGTTTCATGCCACAGCCGAGGCCAGTCATTGGGGTGAGCAGCACCTTAGGGGCTTGGAGTGGCTGTGAGGAGGATGCCATCTACCGCCTGCTCGTGCCCCTGAAGCCCCCGCGTGGCCATGCCTTCCACGTGGACACGGGCACCGCCAGCAAGGACACGCCAGAGAGGAAGGCCAGCCTCCGCGTAGAGCTGCAGTGCACGTGCATGAGGGAGCAGCTGGCCGAGGACATGCTGTGCTTCCTCCACCACCCCCAGAAGGAGCTGAGGGAAAGACAGGGTCCCAGCCTCCTGGGCACCCTCTGCACCGGCCCCTACCTCGACACAGACAAGACCTCACGCTGGCTGCAGATCTTGCTGAAAAGCGCCTGGGCGGTTATGCCTCAGTCGACACACTGCCGCCTGACGGTGCTGCCCTCCAGGCACTCCTGCAAGCTCCGCCTGACGCATGCTTCCGGCAGCACCATCCTCATCGAGATGCTCTTTGGCGTGAAGCAAGGCGACTCGTATGTCTTCCTGAGCTGAAAGGGGCCATTGCCAGGAGCCTTGCAACACAAACTCACTCCCCTTGCCCCCTGGACTGCAATTGCCCTCCCCGTTCCCGAGTCCCTTCCCTTGGAGACCCTCTGTAAATATGTTTCAATAGATCACTTGTTTGAGCAAACGCTGCCTGTGAGAGTCTGGGCATCACTTGGTCGGCGAAGGCGGGCATAGGCTGCTGGCTGCTCAGCTGCCACAGACTCGGGGAGCGTTTTGCAGAGGAGCGGCTGCAGCGGACGCTGCTTTCCCGACTCCCTGGGCTTTGGCTTGCCAGGGCTGGTGGCTCAATCCCAGTAGCAGCCGGGCATCACGCAGCTGCTCAGTCCCTTGCCCTACTTGGGATGGTGCAGAGAATCTTTGGGGTAAAAGTGGCAAAACTTGTGGGCTCAGCTAAGACGGTCCAGTAGGTAAAGCAAGAGCTACACGCCAAAGCAAAGCAAAGCAAAGCAAAGCAAAGCAAAGCAAAGCAAAAGAATTCATGCCCTACTCCCCTGCTCTGCCGACCAGACCTGCCTTTCTGGGAAGCGTTCTGCCTCCCTGGGGCTCGGGTTACCGTGACATTTCCCAGCCTTGTACAGCCCTCAACATACTAGCCTATCTCAACTGGGAAGGGACCCACAAGGATCACCAAGTCCAACGCTCTGCTCCTCACAGGACCACCTAAACTTCAACCTTAGGACTGAGAGCCTCGTCCAGACGCTCCTTGAACACTGACAGCCTTGGCGCCGTGACCACTCCCCTACGGAGGCTCTTCCAGTGACCGACCCACCACTCGCTTACTCAAGAACCTCTTCCGACAATCCAGTCTGAACTTCCCCCGAGGCAGCTTCATGCCATTGCCTTGTGTCCTATCGCTGCTCACCAGAGCGAGCAGATCAGTAGCTCCCGCTGCGCTGCCCGCCTTGAGCAAGTTGTCGACTGCCATGAGGGCACCCCTCAGCCTTCTCTTCCCCAAGCTGAACGAGCCAAGTGACCTCAGGCGCTCCTCCTAAGTCTTGCCCTCCAGGCCTTTCACCACCTGCGTCACCCTCCTCTGGACGCACTCCCATAGTCTGATGTCCTTCTTATCTTGAGGCCTGATGGCAACAGGCGGGGAGAGCCTAACCCAAAGGGGAAGAAGGATCCTGGCACAAGAGTTAGCAGGGCTCCTTAAAAGGAGGCTTTAAACTAGGTTTGAAGGGGGGCGGGCATGAAACTGGGATTACTGAAGTGGAGCCATGGGGTGACAATTCCGTGACAAAACTGCACAGAAAAACGGAGCGGGGGCCGCACCAGTGCAGTGCAGAGCGGGACGATCCCCTCTCTCGACGAGCCAGCTGGGCTGTGCCTGCTGGATGCAGCCCAGGACACGCTTGGCCCTTTGGGCTTCCACAGCACACTCTGCACTCATCTTCCACTTCTATCATTCTGTCATTCCAGGATTTCTGTTTAAGGTTGCCCGTAGGGAGCCAGGGTTTGGACTTGATGCTCCTCATGCGTCCCCTCCACTCAGGATTGTCTATGATCATGAGGTTGCCATGGGCACGCAGCTGAGAATAAACCCAGACTATAGCCCCACAGCAGCTCCTGCGGAGAGAGGTCCCTCTTAAGCAGGAGCCCAGGGCAGCTGGCAGTCGCTGAGCCGGGCTGGGGGCCATGGCAGGGGCTGGTTGCCGCACGGGACTGTGATGCGCTCTGGCGCCTGGGACACCTGCGGTAACGCGTCACAATGGGGGCGACTATAAAGGGCCCCATCCGGCAGCGCTGAGCCAGTAGAGCCCGGGATGATGGTGAGTGGGCTGGCGGGGGGAGGCTGGGCTGGAACAGGGCCGGGGCGGAGACACCGGCCCCTGGGGCGCGGGGTGGGTTCTCACACGCCAGCGAGGGCCCAGCTGCTGGCGGGAGCCCCTTGAGCACGGTGTCGCCACCGCCGCTGCCGGCTCTGGGCGCAGGCCTTGCTGCCTCCCTGCTGCCTCCCAACTCTCCTACCTTCCTCCCAGCTCCCTGCGGCTCCCGGCCCCGCTCCCCCTGCTGCCAGCTCCCTCCCAGCCCCACTGAGACCCTTCTCTCTCTCCTCCTGCAGGCCATGGCTGCCACAGGGCTGTTGCTCATCCAGGCTCTGCAAAGCTTCTTCCAGCAGATGCTGGGTGCTCGGCTGGACGAGGCCACGCCAGAGCACATGGAGCAGCGCGAGATGTCCCTGCGAGAGCAGGTGACCCAGCTACTGCAGGGGCTGGAGCAGGCTGCCTCTGCCTGGGCAGCCCTGCTCGTCCCTGCTCTGCAGCAATGGCACTTCTGGGCCACCGCTGCACTTCTTCTCCTCCTCCTATTGGGGCTTGGCTGCTGGCTCAGCAAAAGGAGCTGCCGGCCAGGCAACAGCAGCACGGAGGGCACCACCACCGACCAGGCTGAACGAGAGGAGTCACAAGAAAAGGCCAGGGTTGCTCTGCATGGGCGCAGGATTTCGGCCCAGCACCTCCTGGACCTCTCCGAATCCTTCACAATGGTGGAGGAGCTGGTTGATGAACTTCTGCGGATCTGCGGAAAACTCTCGAGGAACAGTTTCATGCCACAGCCGAGGCCAGTCATTGGGGTGAGCAGCACCTTAGGGGCTTGGAGTGGCTGTGAGGAGGATGCCATCTACCGCCTGCTTGTGCCCCTGAAGCCCCCGCGTGGCCATGCCTTCCACGTGGACACGGGCACCGCCAGCAAGGACACGCCAGAGAGGAAGGCCAGCCTCCGCGTAGAGCTGCAGTGCACGTGCATGAGGGAGCAGCTGGCCGAGGACATGCTGTGCTTCCTCCACCACCCCCAGAAGGAGCTGAGGGAAAGACAGGGTCCCAGCCTCCTGGGCACCCTCTGCACCGGCCCCTACCTCGACACAGACAAGACCTCACGCTGGCTGCAGATCTTGCTGAAAAGCGCCTGGGCGGTTATGCCTCAGTCGACACACTGCCGCCTGACGGTGCTGCCCTCCAGGCACTCCTGCAAGCTCCGCCTGACGCATGCTTCCGGCAGCACCATCCTCATCGAGATGCTCTTTGGCGTGAAGCAAGGCGACTCGTATGTCTTCCTGAGCTGAAAGGGGCCATTGCCAGGAGCCTTGCAACACAAACTCACTCCCCTTGCCCCCTGGACTGCAATTGCCCTCCCCGTTCCCGAGTCCCTTCCCTTGGAGACCCTCTGTAAATATGTTTCAATAGATCACTTGTTTGAGCAAACGCTGCCTGTGAGAGTCTGGGCATCACTTGGTCGGCGAAGGCGGGCATAGGCTGCTGGCTGCTCAGCTGCCACAGACTCGGGGAGCGTTTTGCAGAGGAGCGGCTGCAGCGGACGCTGCTTTCCCGACTCCCTGGGCTTTGGCTTGCCAGGGCTGGTGGCTCAATCCCAGTAGCAGCCGGGCATCATGCAGCTGCTCAGTCCCTTGCCCTACTTGGAATGGTGCAGAGAATCTTTGGGGTAAAAGTGGCAAAACTTGTGGGCTCAGCTAAGACGGTCCAGTAGGTAAAGCAAGAGCTACACGCCAAAGCAAAGCAAAGCAAAGCAAAGCAAAGCAAAGCAAAAGAATTCATGCCCTACTCCCCTGCTCTGCCGACCAGACCTGCCTTTCTGGGAAGCGTTCTGCCTCCCTGGGGCTCGGGTTACCGTGACATTTCCCAGCCTTGTACAGCCCTCAACATACTAGCCTATCTCAACTGGGAAGGGACCCACAAGGATCACCAAGTCCAACGCTCTGCTCCTCACAGGACCACCTAAACTTCAACCTTAGGACTGAGAGCCTCGTCCAGACGCTCCTTGAACACTGACAGCCTTGGCGCCGTGACCACTCCCCTATGGAGGCTCTTCCAGTGACCGACCCACCACTCGCTTACTCAAGAACCTCTTCCGACAATCCAGTCTGAACTTCCCCCGAGGCAGCTTCATGCCATTGCCTTGTGTCCTATCGCTGCTCACCAGAGCGAGCAGATCAGTAGCTCCCGCTGCGCTGCCCGCCTTGAGCAAGTTGTCGACTGCCATGAGGGCACCCCTCAGCCTTCTCTTCCCCAAGCTGAACGAGCCAAGTGACCTCAGGCGCTCCTCCTAAGTCTTGCCCTCCAGGCCTTTCACCACCTGCGTCACCCTCCTCTGGACGCACTCCCATAGTCTGATGTCCTTCTTATCTTGAGGCCTGATGGCAACAGGCGGGGAGAGCCTAACCCAAAGGGGAAGAAGGATCCTGGCACAAGAGTTAGCAGGGCTCCTTAAAAGGAGGCTTTAAACTAGGTTTGAAGGGGGGCGGGCATGAAACTGGGATTACTGAAGTGGAGCCATGGGGTGACAATTCCGTGACAAAACTGCACAGAAAAACGGAGCGGGGGCCGCACCAGTGCAGTGCAGAGCGGGACGATCCCCTCTCTCGACGAGCCAGCTGGGCTGTGCCTGCTGGATGCAGCCCAGGACACGCTTGGCCCTTTGGGCTTCCACAGCACACTCTGCACTCATCTTCCACTTCTATCATTCTGTCATTCCAGGATTTCTGTTTAAGGTTGCCCGTAGGGAGCCAGGGTTTGGACTTGATGCTCCTCATGCGTCCCCTCCACTCAGGATTGTCTATGATCATGAGGTTGCCATGGGCACGCAGCTGAGAATAAACCCAGACTATAGCCCCACAGCAGCTCCTGCGGAGAGAGGTCCCTCTTAAGCAGGAGCCCAGGGCAGCTGGCAGTCGCTGAGCCGGGCTGGGGGCCATGGCAGGGGCTGGTTGCCGCACGGGACTGTGATGCGCTCTGGCGCCTGGGACACCTGCGGTAACGCGTCACAATGGGGGCGACTATAAAGGGCCCCATCCGGCAGCGCTGAGCCAGTAGAGCCCGGGATGATGGTGAGTGGGCTGGCGGGGGGAGGCTGGGCTGGAACAGGGCCGGGGCGGAGACACCGGCCCCTGGGGCGCGGGGTGGGTTCTCACACGCCAGCGAGGGCCCAGCTGCTGGCGGGAGCCCCTTGAGCACGGTGTCGCCACCGCCGCTGCCGGCTCTGGGCGCAGGCCTTGCTGCCTCCCTGCTGCCTCCCAACTCTCCTACCTTCCTCCCAGCTCCCTGCGGCTCCCGGCCCCGCTCCCCCTGCTGCCAGCTCCCTCCCAGCCCCACTGAGACCCTTCTCTCTCTCCTCCTGCAGGCCATGGCTGCCACAGGGCTGTTGCTCATCCAGGCTCTGCAAAGCTTCTTCCAGCAGATGCTGGGTGCTCGGCTGGACGAGGCCACGCCAGAGCACATGGAGCAGCGCGAGATGTCCCTGCGAGAGCAGGTGACCCAGCTACTGCAGGGGCTGGAGCAGGCTGCCTCTGCCTGGGCAGCCCTGCTCGTCCCTGCTCTGCAGCAATGGCACTTCTGGGCCACCGCTGCACTTCTTCTCCTCCTCCTATTGGGGCTTGGCTGCTGGCTCAGCAAAAGGAGCTGCCGGCCAGGCAACAGCAGCACGGAGGGCACCACCACCGACCAGGCTGAACGAGAGGAGTCACAAGAAAAGGCCAGGGTTGCTCTGCATGGGCGCAGGATTTCGGCCCAGCACCTCCTGGACCTCTCCGAATCCTTCACAATGGTGGAGGAGCTGGTTGATGAACTTCTGCGGATCTGCGGAAAACTCTCGAGGAACAGTTTCATGCCACAGCCGAGGCCAGTCATTGGGGTGAGCAGCACCTTAGGGGCTTGGAGTGGCTGTGAGGAGGATGCCATCTACCGCCTGCTCGTGCCCCTGAAGCCCCCGCGTGGCCATGCCTTCCACGTGGACACGGGCACCGCCAGCAAGGACACGCCAGAGAGGAAGGCCAGCCTCCGCGTAGAGCTGCAGTGCACGTGCATGAGGGAGCAGCTGGCCGAGGACATGCTGTGCTTCCTCCACCACCCCCAGAAGGAGCTGAGGGAAAGACAGGGTCCCAGCCTCCTGGGCACCCTCTGCACCGGCCCCTACCTCGACACAGACAAGACCTCACGCTGGCTGCAGATCTTGCTGAAAAGCGCCTGGGCGGTTATGCCTCAGTCGACACACTGCCGCCTGACGGTGCTGCCCTCCAGGCACTCCTGCAAGCTCCGCCTGACGCATGCTTCCGGCAGCACCATCCTCATCGAGATGCTCTTTGGCGTGAAGCAAGGCGACTCGTATGTCTTCCTGAGCTGAAAGGGGCCATTGCCAGGAGCCTTGCAACACAAACTCACTCCCCTTGCCCCCTGGACTGCAATTGCCCTCCCCATTCCCGAGTCCCTTCCCTTGGAGACCCTCTGTAAATATGTTTCAATAGATCACTTGTTTGAGCAAACGCTGCCTGTGAGAGTCTGGGCATCACTTGGTCGGCGAAGGCGGGCATAGGCTGCTGGCTGCTCAGCTGCCACAGACTCGGGGAGCGTTTTGCAGAGGAGCGGCTGCAGCGGACGCTGCTTTCCCGACTCCCTGGGCTTTGGCTTGCCAGGGCTGGTGGCTCAATCCCAGTAGCAGCCGGGCATCACGCAGCTGCTCAGTCCCTTGCCCTACTTGGGATGGTGCAGAGAATCTTTGGGGTAAAAGTGGCAAAACTTGTGGGCTCAGCTAAGACGGTCCAGTAGGTAAAGCAAGAGCTACACGCCAAAGCAAAGCAAAGCAAAGCAAAGCAAAGCAAAGCAAAAGAATTCATGCCCTACTCCCCTGCTCTGCCGACCAGACCTGCCTTTCTGGGAAGCGTTCTGCCTCCCTGGGGCTCGGGTTACCGTGACATTTCCCAGCCTTGTACAGCACTCAACATACTAGCCTATCTCAACTGGGAAGGGACCCACAAGGATCACCAAGTCCAACGCTCTGCTCCTCACAGGACCACCTAAACTTCAACCTTAGGACTGAGAGCCTCGTCCAGACGCTCCTTGAACACTGACAGCCTTGGCGCCGTGACCACTCCCCTATGGAGGCTCTTCCAGTGACCGACCCACCACTCGCTTACTCAAGAACCTCTTCCGACAATCCAGTCTGAACTTCCCCCGAGGCAGCTTCATGCCATTGCCTTGTGTCCTATCGCTGCTCACCAGAGCGAGCAGATCAGTAGCTCCCGCTGCGCTGCCCGCCTTGAGCAAGTTGTCGACTGCCATGAGGGCACCCCTCAGCCTTCTCTTCCCCAAGCTGAACGAGCCAAGTGACCTCAGGCGCTCCTCCTAAGTCTTGCCCTCCAGGCCTTTCACCACCTGCGTCACCCTCCTCTGGACGCACTCCCATAGTCTGATGTCCTTCTTATCTTGAGGCCTGATGGCAACAGGCGGGGAGAGCCTAACCCAAAGGGGAAGAAGGATCCTGGCACAAGAGTTAGCAGGGCTCCTTAAAAGGAGGCTTTAAACTAGGTTTGAAGGGGGGCGGGCATGAAACTGGGATTACTGAAGTGGAGCCATGGGGTGACAATTCCGTGACAAAACTGCACAGAAAAACGGAGCGGGGGCCGCACCAGTGCAGTGCAGAGCGGGACGATCCCCTCTCTCGACGAGCCAGCTGGGCTGTGCCTGCTGGATGCAGCCCAGGACACGCTTGGCCCTTTGGGCTTCCACAGCACACTCTGCACTCATCTTCCACTTCTATCATTCTGTCATTCCAGGATTTCTGTTTAAGGTTGCCCGTAGGGAGCCAGGGTTTGGACTTGATGCTCCTCATGCGTCCCCTCCACTCAGGATTGTCTATGATCATGAGGTTGCCATGGGCACGCAGCTGAGAATAAACCCAGACTATAGCCCCACAGCAGCTCCTGCGGAGAGAGGTCCCTCTTAAGCAGGAGCCCAGGGCAGCTGGCAGTCGCTGAGCCGGGCTGGGGGCCATGGCAGGGGCTGGTTGCCGCACGGGACTGTGATGCGCTCTGGCGCCTGGGACACCTGCGGTAACGCGTCACAATGGGGGCGACTATAAAGGGCCCCATCCGGCAGCGCTGAGCCAGTAGAGCCCGGGATGATGGTGAGTGGGCTGGCGGGGGGAGGCTGGGCTGGAACAGGGCCGGGGCGGAGACACCGGCCCCTGGGGCGCGGGGTGGGTTCTCACACGCCAGCGAGGGCCCAGCTGCTGGCGGGAGCCCCTTGAGCACGGTGTCGCCACCGCCGCTGCCGGCTCTGGGCGCAGGCCTTGCTGCCTCCCTGCTGCCTCCCAACTCTCCTACCTTCCTCCCAGCTCCCTGCGGCTCCCGGCCCCGCTCCCCCTGCTGCCAGCTCCCTCCCAGCCCCACTGAGACCCTTCTCTCTCTCCTCCTGCAGGCCATGGCTGCCACAGGGCTGTTGCTCATCCAGGCTCTGCAAAGCTTCTTCCAGCAGATGCTGGGTGCTCGGCTGGACGAGGCCACGCCAGAGCACATGGAGCAGCGCGAGATGTCCCTGCGAGAGCAGGTGACCCAGCTACTGCAGGGGCTGGAGCAGGCTGCCTCTGCCTGGGCAGCCCTGCTCGTCCCTGCTCTGCAGCAATGGCACTTCTGGGCCACCGCTGCACTTCTTCTCCTCCTCCTATTGGGGCTTGGCTGCTGGCTCAGCAAAAGGAGCTGCCGGCCAGGCAACAGCAGCACGGAGGGCACCACCACCGACCAGGCTGAACGAGAGGAGTCACAAGAAAAGGCCAGGGTTGCTCTGCATGGGCGCAGGATTTCGGCCCAGCACCTCCTGGACCTCTCCGAATCCTTCACAATGGTGGAGGAGCTGGTTGATGAACTTCTGCGGATCTGCGGAAAACTCTCGAGGAACAGTTTCATGCCACAGCCGAGGCCAGTCATTGGGGTGAGCAGCACCTTAGGGGCTTGGAGTGGCTGTGAGGAGGATGCCATCTACCGCCTGCTCGTGCCCCTGAAGCCCCCGCGTGGCCATGCCTTCCACGTGGACACGGGCACCGCCAGCAAGGACACGCCAGAGAGGAAGGCCAGCCTCCGCGTAGAGCTGCAGTGCACGTGCATGAGGGAGCAGCTGGCCGAGGACATGCTGTGCTTCCTCCACCACCCCCAGAAGGAGCTGAGGGAAAGACAGGGTCCCAGCCTCCTGGGCACCCTCTGCACCGGCCCCTACCTCGACACAGACAAGACCTCACGCTGGCTGCAGATCTTGCTGAAAAGCGCCTGGGCGGTTATGCCTCAGTCGACACACTGCCGCCTGACGGTGCTGCCCTCCAGGCACTCCTGCAAGCTCCGCCTGACGCATGCTTCCGGCAGCACCATCCTCATCGAGATGCTCTTTGGCGTGAAGCAAGGCGACTCGTATGTCTTCCTGAGCTGAAAGGGGCCATTGCCAGGAGCCTTGCAACACAAACTCACTCCCCTTGCCCCCTGGACTGCAATTGCCCTCCCCGTTCCCGAGTCCCTTCCCTTGGAGACCCTCTGTAAATATGTTTCAATAGATCACTTGTTTGAGCAAACGCTGCCTGTGAGAGTCTGGGCATCACTTGGTCGGCGAAGGCGGGCATAGGCTGCTGGCTGCTCAGCTGCCACAGACTCGGGGAGCGTTTTGCAGAGGAGCGGCTGCAGCGGACGCTGCTTTCCCGACTCCCTGGGCTTTGGCTTGCCAGGGCTGGTGGCTCAATCCCAGTAGCAGCCGGGCATCACGCAGCTGCTCAGTCCCTTGCCCTACTTGGGATGGTGCAGAGAATCTTTGGGGTAAAAGTGGCAAAACTTGTGGGCTCAGCTAAGATGGTCCAGTAGGTAAAGCAAGAGCTACACGCCAAAGCAAAGCAAAGCAAAGCAAAGCAAAGCAAAGCAAAGCAAAAGAATTCATGCCCTACTCCCCTGCTCTGCCGACCAGACCTGCCTTTCTGGGAAGCGTTCTGCCTCCCTGGGGCTCGGGTTACCGTGACATTTCCCAGCCTTGTACAGCCCTCAACATACTAGCCTATCTCAACTGGGAAGGGACCCACAAGGATCACCAAGTCCAACGCTCTGCTCCTCACAGGACCACCTAAACTTCAACCTTAGGACTGAGAGCCTCGTCCAGACGCTCCTTGAACACTGACAGCCTTGGCGCCGTGACCACTCCCCTATGGAGGCTCTTCCAGTGACCGACCCACCACTCGCTTACTCAAGAACCTCTTCCGACAATCCAGTCTGAACTTCCCCCGAGGCAGCTTCATGCCATTGCCTTGTGTCCTATCGCTGCTCACCAGAGCGAGCAGATCAGTAGCTCCCGCTGCGCTGCCCGCCTTGAGCAAGTTGTCGACTGCCATGAGGGCACCCCTCAGCCTTCTCTTCCCCAAGCTGAACGAGCCAAGTGACCTCAGGCGCTCCTCCTAAGTCTTGCCCTCCAGGCCTTTCACCACCTGCGTCACCCTCCTCTGGACGCACTCCCATAGTCTGATGTCCTTCTTATCTTGAGGCCTGATGGCAACAGGCGGGGAGAGCCTAACCCAAAGGGGAAGAAGGATCCTGGCACAAGAGTTAGCAGGGCTCCTTAAAAGGAGGCTTTAAACTAGGTTTGAAGGGGGGCGGGCATGAAACTGGGATTACTGAAGTGGAGCCATGGGGTGACAATTCCGTGACAAAACTGCACAGAAAAACGGAGCGGGGGCCGCACCAGTGCAGTGCAGAGCGGGACGATCCCCTCTCTCGACGAGCCAGCTGGGCTGTGCCTGCTGGATGCAGCCCAGGACACGCTTGGCCCTTTGGGCTTCCACAGCACACTCTGCACTCATCTTCCACTTCTATCATTCTGTCATTCCAGGATTTCTGTTTAAGGTTGCCCGTAGGGAGCCAGGGTTTGGACTTGATGCTCCTCATGCGTCCCCTCCACTCAGGATTGTCTATGATCATGAGGTTGCCATGGGCACGCAGCTGAGAATAAACCCAGACTATAGCCCCACAGCAGCTCCTGCGGAGAGAGGTCCCTCTTAAGCAGGAGCCCAGGGCAGCTGGCAGTCGCTGAGCCGGGCTGGGGGCCATGGCAGGGGCTGGTTGCCGCACGGGACTGTGATGCGCTCTGGCGCCTGGGACACCTGCGGTAACGCGTCACAATGGGGGCGACTATAAAGGGCCCCATCCGGCAGCGCTGAGCCAGTAGAGCCCGGGATGATGGTGAGTGGGCTGGCGGGGGGAGGCTGGGCTGGAACAGGGCCGGGGCGGAGACACCGGCCCCTGGGGCGCGGGGTGGGTTCTCACACGCCAGCGAGGGCCCAGCTGCTGGCGGGAGCCCCTTGAGCACGGTGTCGCCACCGCCGCTGCCGGCTCTGGGCGCAGGCCTTGCTGCCTCCCTGCTGCCTCCCAACTCTCCTACCTTCCTCCCAGCTCCCTGCGGCTCCCGGCCCCGCTCCCCCTGCTGCCAGCTCCCTCCCAGCCCCACTGAGACCCTTCTCTCTCTCCTCCTGCAGGCCATGGCTGCCACAGGGCTGTTGCTCATCCAGGCTCTGCAAAGCTTCTTCCAGCAGATGCTGGGTGCTCGGCTGGACGAGGCCACGCCAGAGCACATGGAGCAGCGCGAGATGTCCCTGCGAGAGCAGGTGACCCAGCTACTGCAGGGGCTGGAGCAGGCTGCCTCTGCCTGGGCAGCCCTGCTCGTCCCTGCTCTGCAGCAATGGCACTTCTGGGCCACCGCTGCACTTCTTCTCCTCCTCCTATTGGGGCTTGGCTGCTGGCTCAGCAAAAGGAGCTGCCGGCCAGGCAACAGCAGCACGGAGGGCACCACCACCGACCAGGCTGAACGAGAGGAGTCACAAGAAAAGGCCAGGGTTGCTCTGCATGGGCACAGGATTTCGGCCCAGCACCTCCTGGACCTCTCCGAATCCTTCACAATGGTGGAGGAGCTGGTTGATGAACTTCTGCGGATCTGCGGAAAACTCTCGAGGAACAGTTTCATGCCACAGCCGAGGCCAGTCATTGGGGTGAGCAGCACCTTAGGGGCTTGGAGTGGCTGTGAGGAGGATGCCATCTACCGCCTGCTCGTGCCCCTGAAGCCCCCGCGTGGCCATGCCTTCCACGTGGACACGGGCACCGCCAGCAAGGACACGCCAGAGAGGAAGGCCAGCCTCCGCGTAGAGCTGCAGTGCACGTGCATGAGGGAGCAGCTGGCCGAGGACATGCTGTGCTTCCTCCACCACCCCCAGAAGGAGCTGAGGGAAAGACAGGGTCCCAGCCTCCTGGGCACCCTCTGCACCGGCCCCTACCTCGACACAGACAAGACCTCACGCTGGCTGCAGATCTTGCTGAAAAGCGCCTGGGCGGTTATGCCTCAGTCGACACACTGCCGCCTGACGGTGCTGCCCTCCAGGCACTCCTGCAAGCTCCGCCTGACGCATGCTTCCGGCAGCACCATCCTCATCGAGATGCTCTTTGGCGTGAAGCAAGGCGACTCGTATGTCTTCCTGAGCTGAAAGGGGCCATTGCCAGGAGCCTTGCAACACAAACTCACTCCCCTTGCCCCCTGGACTGCAATTGCCCTCCCCGTTCCCGAGTCCCTTCCCTTGGAGACCCTCTGTAAATATGTTTCAATAGATCACTTGTTTGAGCAAACGCTGCCTGTGAGAGTCTGGGCATCACTTGGTCGGCGAAGGCGGGCATAGGCTGCTGGCTGCTCAGCTGCCACAGACTCGGGGAGCGTTTTGCAGAGGAGCGGCTGCAGCGGACGCTGCTTTCCCGACTCCCTGGGCTTTGGCTTGCCAGGGCTGGTGGCTCAATCCCAGTAGCAGCCGGGCATCACGCAGCTGCTCAGTCCCTTGCCCTACTTGGGATGGTGCAGAGAATCTTTGGGGTAAAAGTGGCAAAACTTGTGGGCTCAGCTAAGATGGTCCAGTAGGTAAAGCAAGAGCTACACGCCAAAGCAAAGCAAAGCAAAGCAAAGCAAAGCAAAGCAAAGCAAAGCAAAAGAATTCATGCCCTACTCCCCTGCTCTGCCGACCAGACCTGCCTTTCTGGGAAGCGTTCTGCCTCCCTGGGGCTCGGGTTACCGTGACATTTCCCAGCCTTGTACAGCCCTCAACATACTAGCCTATCTCAACTGGGAAGGGACCCACAAGGATCACCAAGTCCAACGCTCTGCTCCTCACAGGACCACCTAAACTTCAACCTTAGGACTGAGAGCCTCGTCCAGACGCTCCTTGAACACTGACAGCCTTGGCGCCGTGACCACTCCCCTATGGAGGCTCTTCCAGTGACCGACCCACCACTCGCTTACTCAAGAACCTCTTCCGACAATCCAGTCTGAACTTCCCCCGAGGCAGCTTCATGCCATTGCCTTGTGTCCTATCGCTGCTCACCAGAGCGAGCAGATCAGTAGCTCCCGCTGCGCTGCCCGCCTTGAGCAAGTTGTCGACTGCCATGAGGGCACCCCTCAGCCTTCTCTTCCCCAAGCTGAACGAGCCAAGTGACCTCAGGCGCTCCTCCTAAGTCTTGCCCTCCAGGCCTTTCACCACCTGCGTCACCCTCCTCTGGACGCACTCCCATAGTCTGATGTCCTTCTTATCTTGAGGCCTGATGGCAACAGGCGGGGAGAGCCTAACCCAAAGGGGAAGAAGGATCCTGGCACAAGAGTTAGCAGGGCTCCTTAAAAGGAGGCTTTAAACTAGGTTTGAAGGGGGGCGGGCATGAAACTGGGATTACTGAAGTGGAGCCATGGGGTGACAATTCCGTGACAAAACTGCACAGAAAAACGGAGCGGGGGCCGCACCAGTGCAGTGCAGAGCGGGACGATCCCCTCTCTCGACGAGCCAGCTGGGCTGTGCCTGCTGGATGCAGCCCAGGACACGCTTGGCCCTTTGGGCTTCCACAGCACACTCTGCACTCATCTTCCACTTCTATCATTCTGTCATTCCAGGATTTCTGTTTAAGGTTGCCCGTAGGGAGCCAGGGTTTGGACTTGATGCTCCTCATGCGTCCCCTCCACTCAGGATTGTCTATGATCATGAGGTTGCCATGGGCACGCAGCTGAGAATAAACCCAGACTATAGCCCCACAGCAGCTCCTGCGGAGAGAGGTCCCTCTTAAGCAGGAGCCCAGGGCAGCTGGCAGTCGCTGAGCCGGGCTGGGGGCCATGGCAGGGGCTGGTTGCCGCACGGGACTGTGATGCGCTCTGGCGCCTGGGACACCTGCGGTAACGCGTCACAATGGGGGCGACTATAAAGGGCCCCATCCGGCAGCGCTGAGCCAGTAGAGCCCGGGATGATGGTGAGTGGGCTGGCGGGGGGAGGCTGGGCTGGAACAGGGCCGGGGCGGAGACACCGGCCCCTGGGGCGCGGGGTGGGTTCTCACACGCCAGCGAGGGCCCAGCTGCTGGCGGGAGCCCCTTGAGCACGGTGTCGCCACCGCCGCTGCCGGCTCTGGGCGCAGGCCTTGCTGCCTCCCTGCTGCCTCCCAACTCTCCTACCTTCCTCCCAGCTCCCTGCGGCTCCCGGCCCCGCTCCCCCTGCTGCCAGCTCCCTCCCAGCCCCACTGAGACCCTTCTCTCTCTCCTCCTGCAGGCCATGGCTGCCACAGGGCTGTTGCTCATCCAGGCTCTGCAAAGCTTCTTCCAGCAGATGCTGGGTGCTCGGCTGGACGAGGCCACGCCAGAGCACATGGAGCAGCGCGAGATGTCCCTGCGAGAGCAGGTGACCCAGCTACTGCAGGGGCTGGAGCAGGCTGCCTCTGCCTGGGCAGCCCTGCTCGTCCCTGCTCTGCAGCAATGGCACTTCTGGGCCACCGCTGCACTTCTTCTCCTCCTCCTATTGGGGCTTGGCTGCTGGCTCAGCAAAAGGAGCTGCCGGCCAGGCAACAGCAGCACGGAGGGCACCACCACCGACCAGGCTGAACGAGAGGAGTCACAAGAAAAGGCCAGGGTTGCTCTGCATGGGCGCAGGATTTCGGCCCAGCACCTCCTGGACCTCTCCGAATCCTTCACAATGGTGGAGGAGCTGGTTGATGAACTTCTGCGGATCTGCGGAAAACTCTCGAGGAACAGTTTCATGCCACAGCCGAGGCCAGTCATTGGGGTGAGCAGCACCTTAGGGGCTTGGAGTGGCTGTGAGGAGGATGCCATCTACCGCCTGCTCGTGCCCCTGAAGCCCCCGCGTGGCCATGCCTTCCACGTGGACACGGGCACCGCCAGCAAGGACACGCCAGAGAGGAAGGCCAGCCTCCGCGTAGAGCTGCAGTGCACGTGCATGAGGGAGCAGCTGGCCGAGGACATGCTGTGCTTCCTCCACCACCCCCAGAAGGAGCTGAGGGAAAGACAGGGTCCCAGCCTCCTGGGCACCCTCTGCACCGGCCCCTACCTCGACACAGACAAGACCTCACGCTGGCTGCAGATCTTGCTGAAAAGCGCCTGGGCGGTTATGCCTCAGTCGACACACTGCCGCCTGACGGTGCTGCCCTCCAGGCACTCCTGCAAGCTCCGCCTGACGCATGCTTCCGGCAGCACCATCCTCATCGAGATGCTCTTTGGCGTGAAGCAAGGCGACTCGTATGTCTTCCTGAGCTGAAAGGGGCCATTGCCAGGAGCCTTGCAACACAAACTCACTCCCCTTGCCCCCTGGACTGCAATTGCCCTCCCCATTCCCGAGTCCCTTCCCTTGGAGACCCTCTGTAAATATGTTTCAATAGATCACTTGTTTGAGCAAACGCTGCCTGTGAGAGTCTGGGCATCACTTGGTCGGCGAAGGCGGGCATAGGCTGCTGGCTGCTCAGCTGCCACAGACTCGGGGAGCGTTTTGCAGAGGAGCGGCTGCAGCGGACGCTGCTTTCCCGACTCCCTGGGCTTTGGCTTGCCAGGGCTGGTGGCTCAATCCCAGTAGCAGCCGGGCATCACGCAGCTGCTCAGTCCCTTGCCCTACTTGGGATGGTGCAGAGAATCTTTGGGGTAAAAGTGGCAAAACTTGTGGGCTCAGCTAAGATGGTCCAGTAGGTAAAGCAAGAGCTACACGCCAAAGCAAAGCAAAGCAAAGCAAAGCAAAGCAAAGCAAAGCAAAAGAATTCATGCCCTACTCCCCTGCTCTGCCGACCAGACCTGCCTTTCTGGGAAGCGTTCTGCCTCCCTGGGGCTCGGGTTACCGTGACATTTCCCAGCCTTGTACAGCCCTCAACATACTAGCCTATCTCAACTGGGAAGGGACCCACAAGGATCACCAAGTCCAACGCTCTGCTCCTCACAGGACCACCTAAACTTCAACCTTAGGACTGAGAGCCTCGTCCAGACGCTCCTTGAACACTGACAGCCTTGGCGCCGTGACCACTCCCCTATGGAGGCTCTTCCAGTGACCGACCCACCACTCGCTTACTCAAGAACCTCTTCCGACAATCCAGTCTGAACTTCCCCCGAGGCAGCTTCATGCCATTGCCTTGTGTCCTATCGCTGCTCACCAGAGCGAGCAGATCAGTAGCTCCCGCTGCGCTGCCCGCCTTGAGCAAGTTGTCGACTGCCATGAGGGCACCCCTCAGCCTTCTCTTCCCCAAGCTGAACGAGCCAAGTGACCTCAGGCGCTCCTCCTAAGTCTTGCCCTCCAGGCCTTTCACCACCTGCGTCACCCTCCTCTGGACGCACTCCCATAGTCTGATGTCCTTCTTATCTTGAGGCCTGATGGCAACAGGCGGGGAGAGCCTAACCCAAAGGGGAAGAAGGATCCTGGCACAAGAGTTAGCAGGGCTCCTTAAAAGGAGGCTTTAAACTAGGTTTGAAGGGGGGCGGGCATGAAACTGGGATTACTGAAGTGGAGCCATGGGGTGACAATTCCGTGACAAAACTGCACAGAAAAACGGAGCGGGGGCCGCACCAGTGCAGTGCAGAGCGGGACGATCCCCTCTCTCGACGAGCCAGCTGGGCTGTGCCTGCTGGATGCAGCCCAGGACACGCTTGGCCCTTTGGGCTTCCACAGCACACTCTGCACTCATCTTCCACTTCTATCATTCTGTCATTCCAGGATTTCTGTTTAAGGTTGCCCGTAGGGAGCCAGGGTTTGGACTTGATGCTCCTCATGCGTCCCCTCCACTCAGGATTGTCTATGATCATGAGGTTGCCATGGGCACGCAGCTGAGAATAAACCCAGACTATAGCCCCACAGCAGCTCCTGCGGAGAGAGGTCCCTCTTAAGCAGGAGCCCAGGGCAGCTGGCAGTCGCTGAGCCGGGCTGGGGGCCATGGCAGGGGCTGGTTGCCGCACGGGACTGTGATGCGCTCTGGCGCCTGGGACACCTGCGGTAACGCGTCACAATGGGGGCGACTATAAAGGGCCCCATCCGGCAGCGCTGAGCCAGTAGAGCCCGGGATGATGGTGAGTGGGCTGGCGGGGGGAGGCTGGGCTGGAACAGGGCCGGGGCGGAGACACCGGCCCCTGGGGCGCGGGGTGGGTTCTCACACGCCAGCGAGGGCCCAGCTGCTGGCGGGAGCCCCTTGAGCACGGTGTCGCCACCGCCGCTGCCGGCTCTGGGCGCAGGCCTTGCTGCCTCCCTGCTGCCTCCCAACTCTCCTACCTTCCTCCCAGCTCCCTGCGGCTCCCGGCCCCGCTCCCCCTGCTGCCAGCTCCCTCCCAGCCCCACTGAGACCCTTCTCTCTCTCCTCCTGCAGGCCATGGCTGCCACAGGGCTGTTGCTCATCCAGGCTCTGCAAAGCTTCTTCCAGCAGATGCTGGGTGCTCGGCTGGACGAGGCCACGCCAGAGCACATGGAGCAGCGCGAGATGTCCCTGCGAGAGCAGGTGACCCAGCTACTGCAGGGGCTGGAGCAGGCTGCCTCTGCCTGGGCAGCCCTGCTCGTCCCTGCTCTGCAGCAATGGCACTTCTGGGCCACCGCTGCACTTCTTCTCCTCCTCCTATTGGGGCTTGGCTGCTGGCTCAGCAAAAGGAGCTGCCGGCCAGGCAACAGCAGCACGGAGGGCACCACCACCGACCAGGCTGAACGAGAGGAGTCACAAGAAAAGGCCAGGGTTGCTCTGCATGGGCGCAGGATTTCGGCCCAGCACCTCCTGGACCTCTCCGAATCCTTCACAATGGTGGAGGAGCTGGTTGATGAACTTCTGCGGATCTGCGGAAAACTCTCGAGGAACAGTTTCATGCCACAGCCGAGGCCAGTCATTGGGGTGAGCAGCACCTTAGGGGCTTGGAGTGGCTGTGAGGAGGATGCCATCTACCGCCTGCTCGTGCCCCTGAAGCCCCCGCGTGGCCATGCCTTCCACGTGGACACGGGCACCGCCAGCAAGGACACGCCAGAGAGGAAGGCCAGCCTCCGCGTAGAGCTGCAGTGCACGTGCATGAGGGAGCAGCTGGCCGAGGACATGCTGTGCTTCCTCCACCACCCCCAGAAGGAGCTGAGGGAAAGACAGGGTCCCAGCCTCCTGGGCACCCTCTGCACCGGCCCCTACCTCGACACAGACAAGACCTCACGCTGGCTGCAGATCTTGCTGAAAAGCGCCTGGGCGGTTATGCCTCAGTCGACACACTGCCGCCTGACGGTGCTGCCCTCCAGGCACTCCTGCAAGCTCCGCCTGACGCATGCTTCCGGCAGCACCATCCTCATCGAGATGCTCTTTGGCGTGAAGCAAGGCGACTCGTATGTCTTCCTGAGCTGAAAGGGGCCATTGCCAGGAGCCTTGCAACACAAACTCACTCCCCTTGCCCCCTGGACTGCAATTGCCCTCCCCGTTCCCGAGTCCCTTCCCTTGGAGACCCTCTGTAAATATGTTTCAATAGATCACTTGTTTGAGCAAACGCTGCCTGTGAGAGTCTGGGCATCACTTGGTCGGCGAAGGCGGGCATAGGCTGCTGGCTGCTCAGCTGCCACAGACTCGGGGAGCGTTTTGCAGAGGAGCGGCTGCAGCGGACGCTGCTTTCCCGACTCCCTGGGCTTTGGCTTGCCAGGGCTGGTGGCTCAATCCCAGTAGCAGCCGGGCATCACGCAGCTGCTCAGTCCCTTGCCCTACTTGGGATGGTGCAGAGAATCTTTGGGGTAAAAGTGGCAAAACTTGTGGGCTCAGCTAAGACGGTCCAGTAGGTAAAGCAAGAGCTACACGCCAAAGCAAAGCAAAGCAAAGCAAAGCAAAGCAAAAGAATTCATGCCCTACTCCCCTGCTCTGCCGACCAGACCTGCCTTTCTGGGAAGCGTTCTGCCTCCCTGGGGCTCGGGTTACCGTGACATTTCCCAGCCTTGTACAGCCCTCAACATACTAGCCTATCTCAACTGGGAAGGGACCCACAAGGATCACCAAGTCCAACGCTCTGCTCCTCACAGGACCACCTAAACTTCAACCTTAGGACTGAGAGCCTCGTCCAGACGCTCCTTGAACACTGACAGCCTTGGCGCCGTGACCACTCCCCTATGGAGGCTCTTCCAGTGACCGACCCACCACTCGCTTACTCAAGAACCTCTTCCGACAATCCAGTCTGAACTTCCCCCGAGGCAGCTTCATGCCATTGCCTTGTGTCCTATCGCTGCTCACCAGAGCGAGCAGATCAGTAGCTCCCGCTGCGCTGCCCGCCTTGAGCAAGTTGTCGACTGCCATGAGGGCACCCCTCAGCCTTCTCTTCCCCAAGCTGAACGAGCCAAGTGACCTCAGGCGCTCCTCCTAAGTCTTGCCCTCCAGGCCTTTCACCACCTGCGTCACCCTCCTCTGGACGCACTCCCATAGTCTGATGTCCTTCTTATCTTGAGGCCTGATGGCAACAGGCGGGGAGAGCCTAACCCAAAGGGGAAGAAGGATCCTGGCACAAGAGTTAGCAGGGCTCCTTAAAAGGAGGCTTTAAACTAGGTTTGAAGGGGGGCGGGCATGAAACTGGGATTACTGAAGTGGAGCCATGGGGTGACAATTCCGTGACAAAACTGCACAGAAAAACGGAGCGGGGGCCGCACCAGTGCAGTGCAGAGCGGGACGATCCCCTCTCTCGACGAGCCAGCTGGGCTGTGCCTGCTGGATGCAGCCCAGGACACGCTTGGCCCTTTGGGCTTCCACAGCACACTCTGCACTCATCTTCCACTTCTATCATTCTGTCATTCCAGGATTTCTGTTTAAGGTTGCCCGTAGGGAGCCAGGGTTTGGACTTGATGCTCCTCATGCGTCCCCTCCACTCAGGATTGTCTATGATCATGAGGTTGCCATGGGCACGCAGCTGAGAATAAACCCAGACTATAGCCCCACAGCAGCTCCTGCGGAGAGAGGTCCCTCTTAAGCAGGAGCCCAGGGCAGCTGGCAGTCGCTGAGCCGGGCTGGGGGCCATGGCAGGGGCTGGTTGCCGCACGGGACTGTGATGCGCTCTGGCGCCTGGGACACCTGCGGTAACGCGTCACAATGGGGGCGACTATAAAGGGCCCCATCCGGCAGCGCTGAGCCAGTAGAGCCCGGGATGATGGTGAGTGGGCTGGCGGGGGGAGGCTGGGCTGGAACAGGGCCGGGGCGGAGACACCGGCCCCTGGGGCGCGGGGTGGGTTCTCACACGCCAGCGAGGGCCCAGCTGCTGGCGGGAGCCCCTTGAGCACGGTGTCGCCACCGCCGCTGCCGGCTCTGGGCGCAGGCCTTGCTGCCTCCCTGCTGCCTCCCAACTCTCCTACCTTCCTCCCAGCTCCCTGCGGCTCCCGGCCCCGCTCCCCCTGCTGCCAGCTCCCTCCCAGCCCCACTGAGACCCTTCTCTCTCTCCTCCTGCAGGCCATGGCTGCCACAGGGCTGTTGCTCATCCAGGCTCTGCAAAGCTTCTTCCAGCAGATGCTGGGTGCTCGGCTGGACGAGGCCACGCCAGAGCACATGGAGCAGCGCGAGATGTCCCTGCGAGAGCAGGTGACCCAGCTACTGCAGGGGCTGGAGCAGGCTGCCTCTGCCTGGGCAGCCCTGCTCGTCCCTGCTCTGCAGCAATGGCACTTCTGGGCCACCGCTGCACTTCTTCTCCTCCTCCTATTGGGGCTTGGCTGCTGGCTCAGCAAAAGGAGCTGCCGGCCAGGCAACAGCAGCACGGAGGGCACCACCACCGACCAGGCTGAACGAGAGGAGTCACAAGAAAAGGCCAGGGTTGCTCTGCATGGGCACAGGATTTCGGCCCAGCACCTCCTGGACCTCTCCGAATCCTTCACAATGGTGGAGGAGCTGGTTGATGAACTTCTGCGGATCTGCGGAAAACTCTCGAGGAACAGTTTCATGCCACAGCCGAGGCCAGTCATTGGGGTGAGCAGCACCTTAGGGGCTTGGAGTGGCTGTGAGGAGGATGCCATCTACCGCCTGCTCGTGCCCCTGAAGCCCCCGCGTGGCCATGCCTTCCACGTGGACACGGGCACCGCCAGCAAGGACACGCCAGAGAGGAAGGCCAGCCTCCGCGTAGAGCTGCAGTGCACGTGCATGAGGGAGCAGCTGGCCGAGGACATGCTGTGCTTCCTCCACCACCCCCAGAAGGAGCTGAGGGAAAGACAGGGTCCCAGCCTCCTGGGCACCCTCTGCACCGGCCCCTACCTCGACACAGACAAGACCTCACGCTGGCTGCAGATCTTGCTGAAAAGCGCCTGGGCGGTTATGCCTCAGTCGACACACTGCCGCCTGACGGTGCTGCCCTCCAGGCACTCCTGCAAGCTCCGCCTGACGCATGCTTCCGGCAGCACCATCCTCATCGAGATGCTCTTTGGCGTGAAGCAAGGCGACTCGTATGTCTTCCTGAGCTGAAAGGGGCCATTGCCAGGAGCCTTGCAACACAAACTCACTCCCCTTGCCCCCTGGACTGCAATTGCCCTCCCCGTTCCCGAGTCCCTTCCCTTGGAGACCCTCTGTAAATATGTTTCAATAGATCACTTGTTTGAGCAAACGCTGCCTGTGAGAGTCTGGGCATCACTTGGTCGGCGAAGGCGGGCATAGGCTGCTGGCTGCTCAGCTGCCACAGACTCGGGGAGCGTTTTGCAGAGGAGCGGCTGCAGCGGACGCTGCTTTCCCGACTCCCTGGGCTTTGGCTTGCCAGGGCTGGTGGCTCAATCCCAGTAGCAGCCGGGCATCACGCAGCTGCTCAGTCCCTTGCCCTACTTGGGATGGTGCAGAGAATCTTTGGGGTAAAAGTGGCAAAACTTGTGGGCTCAGCTAAGATGGTCCAGTAGGTAAAGCAAGAGCTACACGCCAAAGCAAAGCAAAGCAAAGCAAAGCAAAGCAAAGCAAAGCAAAGCAAAAGAATTCATGCCCTACTCCCCTGCTCTGCCGACCAGACCTGCCTTTCTGGGAAGCGTTCTGCCTCCCTGGGGCTCGGGTTACCGTGACATTTCCCAGCCTTGTACAGCCCTCAACATACTAGCCTATCTCAACTGGGAAGGGACCCACAAGGATCACCAAGTCCAACGCTCTGCTCCTCACAGGACCACCTAAACTTCAACCTTAGGACTGAGAGCCTCGTCCAGACGCTCCTTGAACACTGACAGCCTTGGCGCCGTGACCACTCCCCTATGGAGGCTCTTCCAGTGACCGACCCACCACTCGCTTACTCAAGAACCTCTTCCGACAATCCAGTCTGAACTTCCCCCGAGGCAGCTTCATGCCATTGCCTTGTGTCCTATCGCTGCTCACCAGAGCGAGCAGATCAGTAGCTCCCGCTGCGCTGCCCGCCTTGAGCAAGTTGTCGACTGCCATGAGGGCACCCCTCAGCCTTCTCTTCCCCAAGCTGAACGAGCCAAGTGACCTCAGGCGCTCCTCCTAAGTCTTGCCCTCCAGGCCTTTCACCACCTGCGTCACCCTCCTCTGGACGCACTCCCATAGTCTGATGTCCTTCTTATCTTGAGGCCTGATGGCAACAGGCGGGGAGAGCCTAACCCAAAGGGGAAGAAGGATCCTGGCACAAGAGTTAGCAGGGCTCCTTAAAAGGAGGCTTTAAACTAGGTTTGAAGGGGGGCGGGCATGAAACTGGGATTACTGAAGTGGAGCCATGGGGTGACAATTCCGTGACAAAACTGCACAGAAAAACGGAGCGGGGGCCGCACCAGTGCAGTGCAGAGCGGGACGATCCCCTCTCTCGACGAGCCAGCTGGGCTGTGCCTGCTGGATGCAGCCCAGGACACGCTTGGCCCTTTGGGCTTCCACAGCACACTCTGCACTCATCTTCCACTTCTATCATTCTGTCATTCCAGGATTTCTGTTTAAGGTTGCCCGTAGGGAGCCAGGGTTTGGACTTGATGCTCCTCATGCGTCCCCTCCACTCAGGATTGTCTATGATCATGAGGTTGCCATGGGCACGCAGCTGAGAATAAACCCAGACTATAGCCCCACAGCAGCTCCTGCGGAGAGAGGTCCCTCTTAAGCAGGAGCCCAGGGCAGCTGGCAGTCGCTGAGCCGGGCTGGGGGCCATGGCAGGGGCTGGTTGCCGCACGGGACTGTGATGCGCTCTGGCGCCTGGGACACCTGCGGTAACGCGTCACAATGGGGGCGACTATAAAGGGCCCCATCCGGCAGCGCTGAGCCAGTAGAGCCCGGGATGATGGTGAGTGGGCTGGCGGGGGGAGGCTGGGCTGGAACAGGGCCGGGGCGGAGACACCGGCCCCTGGGGCGCGGGGTGGGTTCTCACACGCCAGCGAGGGCCCAGCTGCTGGCGGGAGCCCCTTGAGCACGGTGTCGCCACCGCCGCTGCCGGCTCTGGGCGCAGGCCTTGCTGCCTCCCTGCTGCCTCCCAACTCTCCTACCTTCCTCCCAGCTCCCTGCGGCTCCCGGCCCCGCTCCCCCTGCTGCCAGCTCCCTCCCAGCCCCACTGAGACCCTTCTCTCTCTCCTCCTGCAGGCCATGGCTGCCACAGGGCTGTTGCTCATCCAGGCTCTGCAAAGCTTCTTCCAGCAGATGCTGGGTGCTCGGCTGGACGAGGCCACGCCAGAGCACATGGAGCAGCGCGAGATGTCCCTGCGAGAGCAGGTGACCCAGCTACTGCAGGGGCTGGAGCAGGCTGCCTCTGCCTGGGCAGCCCTGCTCGTCCCTGCTCTGCAGCAATGGCACTTCTGGGCCACCGCTGCACTTCTTCTCCTCCTCCTATTGGGGCTTGGCTGCTGGCTCAGCAAAAGGAGCTGCCGGCCAGGCAACAGCAGCACGGAGGGCACCACCACCGACCAGGCTGAACGAGAGGAGTCACAAGAAAAGGCCAGGGTTGCTCTGCATGGGCGCAGGATTTCGGCCCAGCACCTCCTGGACCTCTCCGAATCCTTCACAATGGTGGAGGAGCTGGTTGATGAACTTCTGCGGATCTGCGGAAAACTCTCGAGGAACAGTTTCATGCCACAGCCGAGGCCAGTCATTGGGGTGAGCAGCACCTTAGGGGCTTGGAGTGGCTGTGAGGAGGATGCCATCTACCGCCTGCTCGTGCCCCTGAAGCCCCCGCGTGGCCATGCCTTCCACGTGGACACGGGCACCGCCAGCAAGGACACGCCAGAGAGGAAGGCCAGCCTCCGCGTAGAGCTGCAGTGCACGTGCATGAGGGAGCAGCTGGCCGAGGACATGCTGTGCTTCCTCCACCACCCCCAGAAGGAGCTGAGGGAAAGACAGGGTCCCAGCCTCCTGGGCACCCTCTGCACCGGCCCCTACCTCGACACAGACAAGACCTCACGCTGGCTGCAGATCTTGCTGAAAAGCGCCTGGGCGGTTATGCCTCAGTCGACACACTGCCGCCTGACGGTGCTGCCCTCCAGGCACTCCTGCAAGCTCCGCCTGACGCATGCTTCCGGCAGCACCATCCTCATCGAGATGCTCTTTGGCGTGAAGCAAGGCGACTCGTATGTCTTCCTGAGCTGAAAGGGGCCATTGCCAGGAGCCTTGCAACACAAACTCACTCCCCTTGCCCCCTGGACTGCAATTGCCCTCCCCGTTCCCGAGTCCCTTCCCTTGGAGACCCTCTGTAAATATGTTTCAATAGATCACTTGTTTGAGCAAACGCTGCCTGTGAGAGTCTGGGCATCACTTGGTCGGCGAAGGCGGGCATAGGCTGCTGGCTGCTCAGCTGCCACAGACTCGGGGAGCGTTTTGCAGAGGAGCGGCTGCAGCGGACGCTGCTTTCCCGACTCCCTGGGCTTTGGCTTGCCAGGGCTGGTGGCTCAATCCCAGTAGCAGCCGGGCATCACGCAGCTGCTCAGTCCCTTGCCCTACTTGGGATGGTGCAGAGAATCTTTGGGGTAAAAGTGGCAAAACTTGTGGGCTCAGCTAAGACGGTCCAGTAGGTAAAGCAAGAGCTACACGCCAAAGCAAAGCAAAGCAAAGCAAAGCAAAGCAAAAGAATTCATGCCCTACTCCCCTGCTCTGCCGACCAGACCTGCCTTTCTGGGAAGCGTTCTGCCTCCCTGGGGCTCGGGTTACCGTGACATTTCCCAGCCTTGTACAGCCCTCAACATACTAGCCTATCTCAACTGGGAAGGGACCCACAAGGATCACCAAGTCCAACGCTCTGCTCCTCACAGGACCACCTAAACTTCAACCTTAGGACTGAGAGCCTCGTCCAGACGCTCCTTGAACACTGACAGCCTTGGCGCCGTGACCACTCCCCTATGGAGGCTCTTCCAGTGACCGACCCACCACTCGCTTACTCAAGAACCTCTTCCGACAATCCAGTCTGAACTTCCCCCGAGGCAGCTTCATGCCATTGCCTTGTGTCCTATCGCTGCTCACCAGAGCGAGCAGATCAGTAGCTCCCGCTGCGCTGCCCGCCTTGAGCAAGTTGTCGACTGCCATGAGGGCACCCCTCAGCCTTCTCTTCCCCAAGCTGAACGAGCCAAGTGACCTCAGGCGCTCCTCCTAAGTCTTGCCCTCCAGGCCTTTCACCACCTGCGTCACCCTCCTCTGGACGCACTCCCATAGTCTGATGTCCTTCTTATCTTGAGGCCTGATGGCAACAGGCGGGGAGAGCCTAACCCAAAGGGGAAGAAGGATCCTGGCACAAGAGTTAGCAGGGCTCCTTAAAAGGAGGCTTTAAACTAGGTTTGAAGGGGGGCGGGCATGAAACTGGGATTACTGAAGTGGAGCCATGGGGTGACAATTCCGTGACAAAACTGCACAGAAAAACGGAGCGGGGGCCGCACCAGTGCAGTGCAGAGCGGGACGATCCCCTCTCTCGACGAGCCAGCTGGGCTGTGCCTGCTGGATGCAGCCCAGGACACGCTTGGCCCTTTGGGCTTCCACAGCACACTCTGCACTCATCTTCCACTTCTATCATTCTGTCATTCCAGGATTTCTGTTTAAGGTTGCCCGTAGGGAGCCAGGGTTTGGACTTGATGCTCCTCATGCGTCCCCTCCACTCAGGATTGTCTATGATCATGAGGTTGCCATGGGCACGCAGCTGAGAATAAACCCAGACTATAGCCCCACAGCAGCTCCTGCGGAGAGAGGTCCCTCTTAAGCAGGAGCCCAGGGCAGCTGGCAGTCGCTGAGCCGGGCTGGGGGCCATGGCAGGGGCTGGTTGCCGCACGGGACTGTGATGCGCTCTGGCGCCTGGGACACCTGCGGTAACGCGTCACAATGGGGGCGACTATAAAGGGCCCCATCCGGCAGCGCTGAGCCAGTAGAGCCCGGGATGATGGTGAGTGGGCTGGCGGGGGGAGGCTGGGCTGGAACAGGGCCGGGGCGGAGACACCGGCCCCTGGGGCGCGGGGTGGGTTCTCACACACCAGCGAGGGCCCAGCTGCTGGCGGGAGCCCCTTGAGCACGGTGTCGCCACCGCCGCTGCCGGCTCTGGGCGCAGGCCTTGCTGCCTCCCTGCTGCCTCCCAACTCTCCTACCTTCCTCCCAGCTCCCTGCGGCTCCCGGCCCCGCTCCCCCTGCTGCCAGCTCCCTCCCAGCCCCACTGAGACCCTTCTCTCTCTCCTCCTGCAGGCCATGGCTGCCACAGGGCTGTTGCTCATCCAGGCTCTGCAAAGCTTCTTCCAGCAGATGCTGGGTGCTCGGCTGGACGAGGCCACGCCAGAGCACATGGAGCAGCGCGAGATGTCCCTGCGAGAGCAGGTGACCCAGCTACTGCAGGGGCTGGAGCAGGCTGCCTCTGCCTGGGCAGCCCTGCTCGTCCCTGCTCTGCAGCAATGGCACTTCTGGGCCACCGCTGCACTTCTTCTCCTCCTCCTATTGGGGCTTGGCTGCTGGCTCAGCAAAAGGAGCTGCCGGCCAGGCAACAGCAGCACGGAGGGCACCACCACCGACCAGGCTGAACGAGAGGAGTCACAAGAAAAGGCCAGGGTTGCTCTGCATGGGCACAGGATTTCGGCCCAGCACCTCCTGGACCTCTCCGAATCCTTCACAATGGTGGAGGAGCTGGTTGATGAACTTCTGCGGATCTGCGGAAAACTCTCGAGGAACAGTTTCATGCCACAGCCGAGGCCAGTCATTGGGGTGAGCAGCACCTTAGGGGCTTGGAGTGGCTGTGAGGAGGATGCCATCTACCGCCTGCTCGTGCCCCTGAAGCCCCCGCGTGGCCATGCCTTCCACGTGGACACGGGCACCGCCAGCAAGGACACGCCAGAGAGGAAGGCCAGCCTCCGCGTAGAGCTGCAGTGCACGTGCATGAGGGAGCAGCTGGCCGAGGACATGCTGTGCTTCCTCCACCACCCCCAGAAGGAGCTGAGGGAAAGACAGGGTCCCAGCCTCCTGGGCACCCTCTGCACCGGCCCCTACCTCGACACAGACAAGACCTCACGCTGGCTGCAGATCTTGCTGAAAAGCGCCTGGGCGGTTATGCCTCAGTCGACACACTGCCGCCTGACGGTGCTGCCCTCCAGGCACTCCTGCAAGCTCCGCCTGACGCATGCTTCCGGCAGCACCATCCTCATCGAGATGCTCTTTGGCGTGAAGCAAGGCGACTCGTATGTCTTCCTGAGCTGAAAGGGGCCATTGCCAGGAGCCTTGCAACACAAACTCACTCCCCTTGCCCCCTGGACTGCAATTGCCCTCCCCGTTCCCGAGTCCCTTCCCTTGGAGACCCTCTGTAAATATGTTTCAATAGATCACTTGTTTGAGCAAACGCTGCCTGTGAGAGTCTGGGCATCACTTGGTCGGCGAAGGCGGGCATAGGCTGCTGGCTGCTCAGCTGCCACAGACTCGGGGAGCGTTTTGCAGAGGAGCGGCTGCAGCGGACGCTGCTTTCCCGACTCCCTGGGCTTTGGCTTGCCAGGGCTGGTGGCTCAATCCCAGTAGCAGCCGGGCATCACGCAGCTGCTCAGTCCCTTGCCCTACTTGGGATGGTGCAGAGAATCTTTGGGGTAAAAGTGGCAAAACTTGTGGGCTCAGCTAAGATGGTCCAGTAGGTAAAGCAAGAGCTACACGCCAAAGCAAAGCAAAGCAAAGCAAAGCAAAGCAAAGCAAAAGAATTCATGCCCTACTCCCCTGCTCTGCCGACCAGACCTGCCTTTCTGGGAAGCGTTCTGCCTCCCTGGGGCTCGGGTTACCGTGACATTTCCCAGCCTTGTACAGCCCTCAACATACTAGCCTATCTCAACTGGGAAGGGACCCACAAGGATCACCAAGTCCAACGCTCTGCTCCTCACAGGACCACCTAAACTTCAACCTTAGGACTGAGAGCCTCGTCCAGACGCTCCTTGAACACTGACAGCCTTGGCGCCGTGACCACTCCCCTATGGAGGCTCTTCCAGTGACCGACCCACCACTCGCTTACTCAAGAACCTCTTCCGACAATCCAGTCTGAACTTCCCCCGAGGCAGCTTCATGCCATTGCCTTGTGTCCTATCGCTGCTCACCAGAGCGAGCAGATCAGTAGCTCCCGCTGCGCTGCCCGCCTTGAGCAAGTTGTCGACTGCCATGAGGGCACCCCTCAGCCTTCTCTTCCCCAAGCTGAACGAGCCAAGTGACCTCAGGCGCTCCTCCTAAGTCTTGCCCTCCAGGCCTTTCACCACCTGCGTCACCCTCCTCTGGACGCACTCCCATAGTCTGATGTCCTTCTTATCTTGAGGCCTGATGGCAACAGGCGGGGAGAGCCTAACCCAAAGGGGAAGAAGGATCCTGGCACAAGAGTTAGCAGGGCTCCTTAAAAGGAGGCTTTAAACTAGGTTTGAAGGGGGGCGGGCATGAAACTGGGATTACTGAAGTGGAGCCATGGGGTGACAATTCCGTGACAAAACTGCACAGAAAAACGGAGCGGGGGCCGCACCAGTGCAGTGCAGAGCGGGACGATCCCCTCTCTCGACGAGCCAGCTGGGCTGTGCCTGCTGGATGCAGCCCAGGACACGCTTGGCCCTTTGGGCTTCCACAGCACACTCTGCACTCATCTTCCACTTCTATCATTCTGTCATTCCAGGATTTCTGTTTAAGGTTGCCCGTAGGGAGCCAGGGTTTGGACTTGATGCTCCTCATGCGTCCCCTCCACTCAGGATTGTCTATGATCATGAGGTTGCCATGGGCACGCAGCTGAGAATAAACCCAGACTATAGCCCCACAGCAGCTCCTGCGGAGAGAGGTCCCTCTTAAGCAGGAGCCCAGGGCAGCTGGCAGTCGCTGAGCCGGGCTGGGGGCCATGGCAGGGGCTGGTTGCCGCACGGGACTGTGATGCGCTCTGGCGCCTGGGACACCTGCGGTAACGCGTCACAATGGGGGCGACTATAAAGGGCCCCATCCGGCAGCGCTGAGCCAGTAGAGCCCGGGATGATGGTGAGTGGGCTGGCGGGGGGAGGCTGGGCTGGAACAGGGCCGGGGCGGAGACACCGGCCCCTGGGGCGCGGGGTGGGTTCTCACACGCCAGCGAGGGCCCAGCTGCTGGCGGGAGCCCCTTGAGCACGGTGTCGCCACCGCCGCTGCCGGCTCTGGGCGCAGGCCTTGCTGCCTCCCTGCTGCCTCCCAACTCTCCTACCTTCCTCCCAGCTCCCTGCGGCTCCCGGCCCCGCTCCCCCTGCTGCCAGCTCCCTCCCAGCCCCACTGAGACCCTTCTCTCTCTCCTCCTGCAGGCCATGGCTGCCACAGGGCTGTTGCTCATCCAGGCTCTGCAAAGCTTCTTCCAGCAGATGCTGGGTGCTCGGCTGGACGAGGCCACGCCAGAGCACATGGAGCAGCGCGAGATGTCCCTGCGAGAGCAGGTGACCCAGCTACTGCAGGGGCTGGAGCAGGCTGCCTCTGCCTGGGCAGCCCTGCTCGTCCCTGCTCTGCAGCAATGGCACTTCTGGGCCACTGCTGCACTTCTTCTCCTCCTCCTATTGCGGCTTGGCTGCTGGCTCAGCAAAAGGAGCTGCCGGCCAGGCAACAGCAGCACGGAGGGCACCACCACCGACCAGGCTGAACGAGAGGAGTCACAAGAAAAGGCCAGGGTTGCTCTGCATGGGCGCAGGATTTCAGCCCAGCACCT
Organism: Numenius arquata; assembly: GCF_964106895.1. NCBI lineage: Eukaryota > Metazoa > Chordata > Aves > Charadriiformes > Scolopacidae > Numenius > Numenius arquata. The sequence goes on along the minus strand of NC_133576.1, from coordinate 100,767,288 downwards.
CCTGGACCTCTCCGAATCCTTCACAATGGTGGAGGAGCTGGTTGATGAACTTCTGCGGATCTGCGGAAAACTCTCGAGGAACAGTTTCATGCCACAGCCGAGGCCAGTCATTGGGGTGAGCAGCACCTTAGGGGCTTGGAGTGGCTGTGAGGAGGATGCCATCTACCGCCTGCTCGTGCCCCTGAAGCCCCCGCGTGGCCATGCCTTCCACGTGGACACGGGCACCGCCAGCAAGGACACGCCAGAGAGGAAGGCCAGCCTCCGCGTAGAGCTGCAGTGCACGTGCATGAGGGAGCAGCTGGCCGAGGACATGCTGTGCTTCCTCCACCACCCCCAGAAGGAGCTGAGGGAAAGACAGGGTCCCAGCCTCCTGGGCACCCTCTGCACCGGCCCCTACCTCGACACAGACAAGACCTCACGCTGGCTGCAGATCTTGCTGAAAAGCGCCTGGGCGGTTATGCCTCAGTCGACACACTGCCGCCTGACGGTGCTGCCCTCCAGGCACTCCTGCAAGCTCCGCCTGACGCATGCTTCCGGCAGCACCATCCTCATCGAGATGCTCTTTGGCGTGAAGCAAGGCGACTCGTATGTCTTCCTGAGCTGAAAGGGGCCATTGCCAGGAGCCTTGCAACACAAACTCACTCCCCTTGCCCCCTGGACTGCAATTGCCCTCCCCGTTCCCGAGTCCCTTCCCTTGGAGACCCTCTGTAAATATGTTTCAATAGATCACTTGTTTGAGCAAACGCTGCCTGTGAGAGTCTGGGCATCACTTGGTCGGCGAAGGCGGGCATAGGCTGCTGGCTGCTCAGCTGCCACAGACTCGGGGAGCGTTTTGCAGAGGAGCGGCTGCAGCGGACGCTGCTTTCCCGACTCCCTGGGCTTTGGCTTGCCAGGGCTGGTGGCTCAATCCCAGTAGCAGCCGGGCATCACGCAGCTGCTCAGTCCCTTGCCCTACTTGGAATGGTGCAGAGAATCTTTGGGGTAAAAGTGGCAAAACTTGTGGGCTCAGCTAAGACGGTCCAGTAGGTAAAGCAAGAGCTACACGCCAAAGCAAAGCAAAGCAAAGCAAAGCAAAGCAAAGCAAAGCAAAGCAAAAGAATTCATGCCCTACTCCCCTGCTCTGCCGACCAGACCTGCCTTTCTGGGAAGCGTTCTGCCTCCCTGGGGCTCGGGTTACCGTGACATTTCCCAGCCTTGTACAGCCCTCAACATACTAGCCTATCTCAACTGGGAAGGGACCAGTTAATAATTCTGGTCCCTTAATTATAATAATTAATCATTATTATATAATAATATATAATATTATAATAATAATATAAATAATAATTATTTAATAATAAAAAATAATTCTGTGATTATTTAATAAGAGTATCCTAGCCCTGATAGAAAAATATATTCTTTCCCTTGTTTCCCTTCTTAACTAAGAACAAGAGGAGGCTTTGTGAATGACACAAAGATTTTTCCTAATCAGTCTTTTTCTTTTCTGAGCCGCTGCCTCGCTCTTTAACCCTATCCATCAGGTAGCTTGCTTCATGATAAAAAACCGCATTCTGCTCAGCCAAATTTATTGAATACCTTCTAAGACTATGATAAGTTGTAAAGGATGACAAAGGAAACCTGTGAAACACACAGGTGCCCCAAAAGTATAAACACAAGAAACGAACAAAGGCACCAAATGTATAAGCACAAATCACGGATGGTCAATTACTGGACAATGAAGGAACACAGCCTTTGGAGCTGGGTAAAACTAGTTTTAGTAATAAAGAAAACACCGAACAAGTCTTCAACATATAAAAATACAATAAATGTTGATCTAACAGGGAATTTCAAAGCCACATAGAAAAAGCAAGTAAGCAGTCCATGTTAACAAACAAAAATAATCTCAAGCAGACCTTGCATGAGGAGGAAGAAACCGTCAATGTTAACAACACACTACCCTCAGAAAAGAACTTGGGACACTGAAGACGCTGCAACCTTCTACATTTTCTCTCTAAAGAAACAGAACACACAGGAGCAGTGCAGAGGTCAGAATAACACCAAAGAAAGGTGTAAATGCTGGAAACTCTCTGTATAGTAGTATTGGAAATTAGATGTAATAGCTGCGTAATTTGGAGTAGAAGCATTAGCATCGTTGTCAGTGGACTAATAATTCTTTGATTAGACTACTAAAGTTTTAATTAGACTAATGCTAGAATCTTGGGTTTGAATATAAGGTGTATTTCTTCATCTCACCTAAATTTCATGGGATCAGGTACCTCGTACTTGAGTATTTGCTGTTAAAATTTGTGAAACAACATCTGAGATTTCATATAGAAAGAACTTTATGACTGGTATAAAATGCATAAATTCAGATTTAAAATTAGGGCCTTTGGAGATATAAGGTTCTGGGAAAGTCTTTCAGTAAAGGTAAGAAGGAAAAAAACTTTAATGTTTCAATATGAAGTATGCAAAGTGATGCTTGTTGTTACAAGGAACTGACTTGATTACCAAAGATTTTCTCCTCACCTATGTTTTTTTTTAGAATACTACAAACTGTTGCATTTTGTCTTACGAATACATCCAATAATTTCGTCAAATATTTCTACAACAAAGCAACTTTTAGATGCAAAAGGATCTGTAATACCTAGCTTGCAGATAATAGGATATGTATTATGCAGACTTGGCAATTCAAAATATTTCATACATATATAAAAAGCAACACCATATTTCTATGTGATTTGACAATTTTTTTTCTTATAAAGGTAACAGAGAGCTGAATAAAACCTCTTCTCTATTTCCCACCTTATCACCTACCTATTAATATGATAATTGAATTGACTTGTCTTGTCAGAGAATCTTAAAACATTTACAGCAAAGCAGTCCATATAGTTTGCATTCTACTGGTATGCAGATGACATTCCAATATCTCAATTAAACCTGTGTTCAAATCCCTATTAAGCCCACAGAAAAAGACCCTCACTGAAAAAGAATGATCTTTTGAGAAGTTTAAATTCGTAATATCTTTATATACATGCATAATTTTTTTTTTCTCCTGACTCTCAAAGAATAATAGGGTCTGTTACTATCACCACATTATGCAGTTACTTTAAATAATATTTAAGATATTAATCTATCCTAAATAATGAATTACTGTTTTCCAGAGAGCTTCAAAGAATAGTAGTATTAGACAAGTCAAGAGGTAAGACACGTTTCTTAAATCCTGTTAGAATTACAATCAGGAATACAGGAATGACACAGATTCGGTACCAGCAGGAACCTTTTTATTCACTTCACAATGATTTTAATTGTATTAAATACTATCTTCTACTTTGCTATTGATAACAGTGAAAGATTTCTGTTCATTCTCAGTTCTCCCTAGAATGTTTCTTCATACATCTCAAATTACACAGAATGTGTTATGCCAAGGTCTATGAAATTTAAGTTATAACAGTTTTATAAAGATGAAATTAATGTTTGTCTTAACATTATAACAACTGTGTACCTGTGTGTCTGTGTGCAAGCCCAGTGCATTTAGCCCAAATCTTTAGGTGGTCCCAAGCAGCAATGCAGGTAGTCTCCTACCAGTATACCTACCACCTTCACAAAAAAGCACCTGGATAACGTTACAGAAACTCTCCAGTTGGGAATTTCGGACAGGACTGGAGACTCCCCCAGGCAGCTCCTTCTGTGCTTAGGCAAAGTGGTGACACCATTTCTACCCTTATATGTGTTAACTAACATGCTGTGTGGAGAATCTGGTCATCTTAAGAACTCCCCAGGTGAGTTCCTGATGCAGAATGTATTAAACTACATGCAGATAATTTTAAATAGCCAGCACAAATTGTTTCCACAGATGCAGGAGTGGTCATGTGGGACTGGTTTTTGTATGTGGATAAGAGAGTAGGTGTTTTGTACATAGCATAAGATAATAGAAATTGGTCATGTGTACCCTGGAATGGCCATGCAGGATCATGTACCAGCCTGATTATAAGGATTTGGCAAAAGTGTGGGGTCTGTGACCTGAATCATACAACAGAGACTCTGGTTACCATCCAGGTAGCTACCAGTTGTCCTGTTCAAGATGTTTGATTCCCAGTGACAGCATTACCCTATGTAAAGTATTTCTTTCTTTTTTTTTTTTCTTTTCCTTTTTTAACAAGCACTCTTTCCGTGAAGCTTTATACAACAATATAGACCATATAAAAAGTAGTTTCATTATATGCATGTACATTTACACACATTGAGCTCCTTGTATAAATGGAAGATCTGTAGAGATTTTTCAGTGAGATATAAAAAATCTTTGGATAATTAGTGAAACAAAAGGGGAATTTGAATAACACAGATGTAGATTCAAGAAGAACAAAAAATGCTTGAAATAAGTATAAATGGACTACTCAGAAATATAACTTATGTCTGCTGTTCTGCTGGAGGTGGGAGAAAATATGTGCATTTTGAGAAAAAAACCCTAGCCTATTTTGTTTTATTAGATGTTTTATGGTTGTACCACCGGAATTAGGATTTATCTAGCTAAAGCTGATTAAAAGAGGAAATTAAGACCTGAGAACACCTTTATACATTTGAACTTGCTATTATTACGTACTTTGTCATATCTTTGTTGTTTACTAATCATCAGTTGTAGAAATAATGATTATTTTTTTTTTAATGTAATATGCAAATGTTCAATGTTGTTAGGTAGTGTTATATTTATTGAATGTTTGCTGGGTCCTAAAACTGCCCAGAGTTTTTAGAATTGCTAGTGTGATTTTTCATTATGAATATCTATGAGAGAACACATTTGCACACATAATTATGACTCGATTTCTTTTTGTAGTCTATATTGTAATTACATATTAGTTCATTCAAATGTTCTTGGAGATAAATAGCAAGAATAAAACCTTTACATAGGATTTATTTTACTTTCAAATTAATTTAGGTAAATACTTTTAATAGTATTTTCCCAGTTTTAAACATTGCATTCTGATACAAGTCATGCTTACCAATTTAATTTCAGTAATAATGTTGGCATAAGTAGATGCCCAAACATTGTCAGAATGAATGAACAGGTTTTGTGTGAGTTGTGCTTAAGACTGGTGATAGAGTAAACGGAATTAAAGAGTTTTCTCTTGCTGTCATTTTTGGCTACACTGTTATGCTTTCATGAACTATGAAGCTTTTCTTAAATTCCATCCTTTTCTTCCAAGGTTTGTGGGGTTTTTTTTTTTTTTGTTTTTGGGGGGTTTTTGTTTTTTGTATTTTTAATTGGGAATTAATGATCTCAGTTTTGATCACTCGAATAAGTTATGTATTTTCTGTAATATAGAATGTTATGTCTCAAATTCAGTTTTTTTCTCCTTGTGATTAGCTACAGAGTCTGGAGCACTAAGATAGAACAGTACAGCTTCCTGATAAGAATAAAGATTTATTTTATTTCCAGTTTGTAACAAAGCTTGAATATTCCATTTTGTCCAATTTGTGTTGGATTTGTGATGCAAATCCAACACTACTTTAAAATACTTGAGAAGATTGTTGTTTGGTAGAAAACATATTTGCATAAAGCTCCTTTGTAAAATAAAAGGATGATAGAATGACTCCTAATAAGAATGACTTGATGATTAATTAGAGTAAAAAGGCTGTGGACACCAATGCCTTGATCTGATAGTCACAGAAGAATTTTCATGCCCATTCGGATACTATTCATTGGCACTTAACAGTCATACGTCATACATTTTATGCTTTAAACTCTCTTAGAAATGTTGGCTTTCTTATATTGTTGAAGCAGATATTTTCTTTCAAGAGGTTAAACCCGACTTTCCAAAACCTTGATCCTCATGCTTTTCAAAAAACCTTCAAGTCCTCTGTTCCAGAAGGCTATGCGATGCAAAATGTAGGATCATGAATTAAATGAGCAAGTTAATCCTGCTGAGTGGACAAGTCCCGTGGAAGTCACAGGAATATGTGTGTAGCTAACCACCAGTATAATCAAATGTAATTGCATTAAAAACAACATTGTCTTATATAAACAATTGATGCTGAACTTGTAGTCTGAGATATAGATGCATCCTGGGAGTTAATTTCTTTCCACCTCTATGACGTTATTTTTGTTTCTTATTGTTGGATAAGGTGCGTTAATGCATGGCCTAAAAATATATATTTGTACAGCCTGCATAGCCATGAGGATTCAAAAAATTCCCAGCCTTTTTACATGCTGTTGTCTGTTTCTTATCTTTTTGAACACTACTATTGAGACAATTTATTACTCATTATAGACTTCCCAAATAAATTTAGTCAATGACTTTTAATCCAACAGTCCTTTGACTATCTCTGAACCTGAGAGTGGGATGCAGGTGGCCAAACACTGGTATCCAGAGATATTTTAGACACCCACGAGTATCCTGACTGCTCTCCAACTGCTACATTACATAAATACAAATCTCCTGGTTCTATACAAAGTAAATTACTCAGACTCCTAAGATATAGTAAATTGAACTAGACATGTATGAGCAGGCAACTAAATTGCTCTCTGAAAGTCAAAACACCTCCATCCACTTGAAATTACCAGCTTCCCATTTTAGTGAGGAAAACCTTCCCTCAAATTGTAATTAATCCCGAGTTCTGAATTTACAGTGCAGTGTTGATTCTTTTTTTTACCCCAAGAAAGCAGATAGAAGAGATAATGATACAAGATAGAGTTTATGGGTGATGCTTCAGTGCCTCTACATATCTACACAGCTGGTTGATTACCCACTTCTCTGTGGTCCTGTTAGCCTCATGTAAAACAAGCAGTTCAATATCTAAAAGAATGGGGCTGCATGTACAAATCCACAGAGGCACCAGTGAAACGTGTTTCTTTATCCAATGTGGTTATCCTGCATTTAAACCTTTAAATATTTAAATATATATTAATTTCAACCATACATCTGCTCTAGAGCATAAATCTTCCTTGAACTGTTATCACAGTTCTTCTACTACACTTCTTTTATTTTTAGCCAGTCAGTTCTGAAATTAGCATTTATATCTCCATAACAATGCAAGTAAATACCAGCATCAATAAACATTTCCAGACTCCCACAGTTAGATTCTTCCCTAGCCATGTTTTATGCACGTTATGACCTAGGTGCACTTTAATCTCTGCTCCCTTCCAAATGCTTCCTTCCCTTCTTGCTCATACAGAAACCTATCCACATTGTCAGGGAAGAAGGAAAAAATCCACCAGTCTGGACTTTCATGGAAGAAGGAATTCAAGGGGCACTGTGGCATGTTTTTTCCTTCAGCGTTCAGAGCTTTTATCTTTTGTTTTTTCTTTTCGTTTGAAGAGATGATTCATTATTTTAAGTTTCCTGCCTTGGGGCTGATTTCAAAATCAATCCTCACCCAAGTGGTATCTCTAAAACCTGTTTCATGTACACTGTACCAGTAGTAAAAAGATGTTAGGACCTCGGCTGCTCCTTTATTTCACAGCTTTCTGTACCATAGCCAGAAGTATCTACTTCCAGAAGACAGTGGATGGACAGTTAGTGGTATACGTGGTCTTCCTGGATAAAAAGTATATGGATAACTCTGTATTGTGGAACAGAACAAGGCAACCACCATGCACCTGACTGATCAGTGTCAAAATTAACATAGGTCTGTTTCCTGGAGTACGTAGTGTTACTACCCTCCACCTTCACACCACTATTAGAGGTTAAACTGTCTTTATTTGGAAATTATTTAGCATGACCCAAAAAAGGGCTTCTCTCTAGCTATATCTGAAAAATAATGAAAGATATAAAACCTCCCTTAACCCCTCAGTTTATATTAGCTTTAAGAATTTCTAATGGGGCTCTTTTTAGGTGCTGGTATTTTGTATTAGATCAAAGTTTATGGTGATAAAAGTCCACCACATAAACATTATTCATGACATTTTGTGGAATATCAGTATTTACATTTTTGTAATTTTCAGACTTGAGCCACCTCAAGGATCATGACTGGTTGAAGAGAGTTTACATTTTAAAATAAAAAAAAACTGGATCCAAAATAAGCCCGTCCTCAAATCACAGTTACATTTAAATCTCTATACTTGAGTGGTAGCCTTTCATAAATACTAACTTCTCAGCTTTCCATTTCCTGTGGTATTTTCAAGGTCAGAGGGTAAGAGAAAAAGCACGGTCCTGTATGCAATTCTGAGAACTGAACACCACATACTGCTTTTGAAAAATAGATTATTTCTTTTGCAGGACATAACTGCTAAACCCTTCCCCTCCTTCCAGGCCCTCTGGCATTCCAGCTGAGATAATCAGTAGAAAGGGACTTGGCATCAAACGCAAATGTGAAACAGGATGGTGTGAAGCTGCTTACCAAGCTGTTAGAGGCAGAGAAAAAACAAATATCTGCACCAGAGAAAAACTTTAATCCTATCTGCGATGATATAAAGGAAGAAAAAGGCAGATGTTAAGATGATAATTTTGGTGATCTGGAAATCTGGCATTGAGTTCAGAAATGGTAAATTAAATTAAGTACAGGAGAATAACTACATCTTTCAAAACAGAGCAGGGCAGAAACTCCAATACAGAAAGCATCATTAGAATTTGGATACATTCACTCTGCGGGCATCTTTTCCTTTCTGCTGAGGTCTATCTTCCTTTAAATTATCCATTGTATCCATTCCTCACTTCTGTTAAAAGTCACCTGCAGCTCTGTAGAATTTGCAGTCTTGTGGAGATAATAGCAAGGAAAAAAATGAGCTGTTTGGAAATGATGAAGGAAAAGAGAATAAGCTTCCCAAGTATAGGGTAGAATTGTTCAGTTATACAATATATTAGTTAAAAATGAGTTCAAGAGAGAAATGCAAATGGTGGCCTACTGCTTCAGCACTGCAGAGTTTTGTCAGCTGAATGGTTTTTGAGTTGTTCTGCTTTGGACTTACAACAATAACTACCAGTGAAGCACAGCTGGTGTTCAGGAGGCAGAAGTGTAGTAGTCCACTTATGTGAAAGAAGTGATTGTATAGGCAAAACTATAAAAGAGACATCAATTAAAAAAAAATGTAAAAGTCATCAGTAGAGGGAAAAAAAGTAGTTATAAACATATTTTTTTTCCTAGATCGTAATGAGGTACATATTTGAATATGAAGGTACAGAAAGAAAACAGTTCACTATGTTACACAGAAGTTAAATTATTTCATAATAAAATTTTTCAGATTAATTTGCATTAGAGTTTTGATTTGAGTTTTCTTTCTTTGGAGAAGTAGCTCAGCAATACTGAGCCAGCTTCTGATGTGAATTACTTTGATGTATATCCTGAATGAACTAGTTTGGACTGTATTAGAAATCTATTACCTATCATAGTTATTATTTGTTAAAAATACATAATTTAGATGTTATATTTTTTTCCTTTTAAAAAATAAAACTATAGAATTGGAATTTCAATTACATAAACAAAAAAAAATCTCTGAATACTGCTGCAAATTTAGTCACTTCTTTTGACTGCAGAAAATGTGCAGGAATATGTCAGATCACAGCTTGGTGGGGTTTTTTTTAGAATAAACTAACTTAAATCTTTTACAACACATTTTGAATTTTATCATGAAGCAGTGCTTATACATGCAGAAATTACTGTGTTGCCACCTGTTAATTTTCAGAAGTTGCGGGAAAAACCCTGGAGTCACAGGATCATCTGCAACATTGGGAACTTAAATTATAAATACATATATATAAATATACATATATATATGTTGTTTCTTTTCTTGGTCAGAAACCATTTTATTGTTATTATACTGAGTCTTACTATGATTGTCTTAGAAATGTGTTTTATTAAAATGACTCTGTAATTCAGAGCCTTAAGAAAAATACCACATACTCCTATACTACTTGTTTAATTTACAGTTTTGGTATAAACTATATTTATATTTTTATGGCATAAAGGAAGAGATTTATAATGGTATATTTTTAGCTTATTTCTGAGTAAAACCTACAGGTAAATTGGTAAATTTATATTTTATATTATAAATAAATGTGTTAAATAAAATTGAGATAAATATAGAGGCATGTCAGTTTCAGAGCAGAAACTGAAAAAACATTTCTAACTTAGCCCTGTGGGACATGTTAGTGCTATCACTGACTTTTATATTCTTTGAAATTCCAGAAGAATGACAGCGTATCCAAGTTAAACCTCCATCTTCCCATCAAAGAGTTGAGGGCTTTAAGGATTCCTAAAATGTCATTGTAAAGACATTAACATGCTCAGTGCTCCCACTATCAAGTTAGTGGAAGGATTCAGATAATAACTTTATACTGATTTTAGTGTTTTTGTTTCATTTTCAGAGCATTCTGAAATATAAGAAAAACAACTTGCCAAGCATCCTTCATCAGCATATTTCAACATGTTTTGAATTCTAGTAAATTCACTTTTAGCCTTCCACCATGTAAAATTAAATTCAAGCAAATGCAAAGTTTAATTCAGAATCTCAAATACAATGAAAAAGTAAAATTCATGAAAGGGAAGGCTGGTCTTGGTGGCTTGGATTCTTATAACCAAAGGCTCTGCAGATTCTATTACATTAAGTGTGGCAGAGAAAATATTTGCATGTCCTTCCACTTATTTGTTTCCTATAGGAATAAAAGATCACATTCTTTTTCTGGGAAATAGATTACTATTAACAATACTAAGGATGATTAAACCAGAAAACATAAACATAGAGGTGGAAGGATCCTCACTGCTTGAATCACAGCTATCTACAGAATTCTGTAAATTCTCATATTTGATTGTTGACAAACTATGGTTTAGTCAAGTTAGAATATTACGGTACTCCTAAATAATTAAGAAAAGGAGAAGAAAAACGAAGTCTATGATCTGATATTAAAAAGCGTCAATCTGACAATACATTAGGAGTTCTCACCTGCTCAGGTCCTAGACGATCACTCTAGCTCCTCCTGCCAACAAAAAGTTAACTATTTCTCTTTAATGGAGTTGTTGTTTGAGCACTGTCCAAACTTTCATTTTATCAGCACAATGGAAAGAAGGTGCTCCATTTTACAGGAGGAGGCTGGATTACTGGGGACAATGTGGAGTATGACAAGTCTTAATCCTGTGTGAACTCAATTGGGTTGCTTCATTGACTTTCTTGGCCATTTTGGGATTTCACTTTAGAAAATCTGTGTTCTTGATAATTATTAGCATACTCCCATGACTAGCCCCACTGAAGTCAATTATACTAATTACAGAAGTAAAGGTAAGGACTTTTGTCCTTGGGTTTATAAAATGCATGAAAGAGTAAAACAGCTTTTAGTTATTTATATCTGAGTTTTAGCACAATAGCACTAGAGCCTTTGTATCACTATCAGAATGTTTATGAAAATTTTAAAATATAATAGTTTGATAAGAAATAATAGTAATATAAGATGCAAAAGAATCTACATCTGCTACTGAAAAGCAGTTTAGAGACCCTGAGCCCAACTTTTACAGGACCATTGGAATGTTGCACCTTCCTTCTCAAGTATAATTGTGATCACAAGAATTACTTCTAAAACTGTTCTATGATCAGTTCAAGCAAAACAACTCCCACCCCATTTGCAAAGAACTTTTGGCTGATATGAGTTACCCCAAAAGTAAAGCTAGATGGAGCTAGAGCATATTAATACATTGCTGAAAATTTACTACTGCTTGACTATTTGGACTATATCCTTTTGGTCAGGCCAATAATAAATGGAGGTGTTAAAGTGTGGTTTGAGTTTGATTACTGGCCATGCAGAAAGAAGCAGTGCTTTTTCATAAAATATGGATGAAACAGTTCGCTATTAGCAAGGGGAGTTTTGTTAAATTCAAAATATTTCATAGGAACATCATGTTAATATTTCCTTTTTTTTTTTATTGAAAAAGTATTTTGTTTATTTTACTATTCTAATTTCAATATAATACTTAAATTTTGACCAGACTAAAATCTTCATTTTGAGCTAAGTTCAGTAAAAAAATTACACAATGAAAAATACAATTTTAATGGGTTCTCAAATGTATATGTACTTGTATACAAGAAATACCTAAAGACAACACTTGATTTTTTTAATTCATTGTTATAGTAAACTCCCATTCCTATTTCTTTATCATGCAGAATGAAAAATTCACAAAATATTGGAATTTTTAGTGCACCAAATGTTGTATTTTATAACTTACTCTGAACATTACAGATTTTTACTTCAGAGGCATGTTCACTGCAGGGTTCAGTTCTGGTGCAGTACTGATTAGGAAGGAGATGTGAACACTGTGGATAAGCATTGTAGATTGCCTGTCATATGACGTAGAATACACATCACACAACGTTAATGGGGACAGATGAAGTTAATGTTCCTTTTACCTTCCACTGTTGGCCCTTCCCCCTCACCTGTCAGTAATTACATCCCTCAATCATGGCATGTATATGAAGAATTAGAACAGCTTTCTTTAGAAATTTTTAACTGATTGACTTCCTTGTAAGCAGTCAGCAAATCTGCCTAAGCATAATGCAGCTGAAGTACTGTGTCTGCATATGCACCAATATCCAAAGTACATCGAAACACTCGATGTTAGAGGGGCTTTTGGTAGCCTTGACCCATAGCATACAGTGACAGGAAGGAAATAAAAAAAAGGTCTCTCACTAGCACTTCTGTGACTCACTCCATTACAACATTATATAACATCACATATTTCTTTTATATTCATTATACATTTCTTTCCTACTTTCTGATTAAACTTTTGCAAATCGACTGAAAAAAAAAACAGGTCTCATCAATATCAAGGACACAGAAAACATCTGTCCCTTTACAAGACTGTGGCAAATATCTGCAGAGAAAAACCATCATGTTTTCCTTTGGAATGTGGAGTTCTGGTCTTCAAAAGCAGAACAGGATGACACAGTCTGCAGCTTACAGCAGATTCTCATTACAATATAACATCTTAATAGAAATAATTTAATTATTCAATACAAGCTGTCCTTGCCTTACTATAAGGTTAATGGTCAATGTCATTAGTCGACAGATTTTAAGAACAAAGATTAATTTTTTTAATAGTTCTAAACACCTTAGCAGAATATGTATACCTAGAAAGGACAGACAGTCTAAAAATCTAACAGAATTATAAATGCACATATTGTTTTTCCTTCCAGGCAAAACCCCCTCAAAACCAAACATTAGCAACCCCCACCGCCCCAAACCAACCCCCCAAATCCAACACAAAACATTTCTGTCTGTGGCATTATTTTTAATCCCAGCACATTTTAAATCGCTTAATAGCATCTTTCTCTCACCACTGAGCAGTCTTAATTGTTACAGAACCTAGCTAAATGTAACCTAAGGAAATTAATGAAACTATGAAAGATCTTTCTGTTATACAAAAGTACAAAGGCCACAAGGAAATACAAAGATTTGCTATACAAGTGAAACTAGGAGCTAGCATTTTTGCAGCATATCAGGTTCCCTGACTGGGGTATCTAGTGTAAGCACAGCAATAGGAAGGCATAACAGAATTTTGTCAATGAATGTAAATTAATCCATGCAATTCAGTAAAGCAGAAGAACAGGAATAGTATAAAAATATGATGGATTGTCAAGAAACTGTATCATGAGAATAGTGATATCAGACATACATTTCATCCAGTACCCTCTCTTATTCAATAGCCAGATGCTGCCTGTGGAAAAAAGTATAAGAAACTAGTTATATATGTCCTTGGTTTTCCTCCAGCAGCTCAAAAACATCCCAAGACAAAGGTGACATTTTTGTTCTTAATGGTGATTAATGCTTTGCCCCCTGACACCATGTGTTTTGTACTTGCTTTTTGAATCCATATAAGCTTTTGGTTTCCAAGACATTTTTATCAATGAGTTCTATAGCTTAACTTTGTTTTATACTTAAGTGTGTTGTTTTATCAAAATACTTTTCTGTCTTCTTTGAATCTAAGATTTCTTATTTGCGTCTTATTTTTTCTCTTATGAGAAACTGAATTTTCATTCTCCATTCTTTCTTTTTTAATGCCACTTACAATTTCTTCGACTTTAAAGTAAATCTCTCATCTCTTCTCTGGCTGAAAAGTCATCTCCTTAATTATTCCTAGCATGGATTCTGTTTCATTTCTTCCAACAGCAAATTTATCACTCGTATCTTTAACTCCTTTAGTCCTGCCTTTTTTGAAATTGAGAACCCAGACCCCAAAGCTAGTTGTAGTTTCCTTTGTGTGGGTGCATCACACATTTATATTGATTCACTAGCTTTTGGGGGTTTTATTGATTTCTTCCCTTATTTCTTTGCTGGTAAATTGCACTGTATAAAGAGGTCCTTCTGCAATTCATTGCAGATGCTACCATCTTTAAGTTTGTAAATGATTTTATGAGCAAAGTTTGTCACCAAGTTTTCAAAGGCATTCTTATATTCCTTCCATATCCACCATCAAAACTGGCCACTAGTTCCTACATTTGCCTATTATTTACTAATTAGTTATTTATGAGAAATCTTACCTCAGATACTTCAGTATGTTATTCTGCAAAGGTAACTAAGTATGATATAAAACATCTGAAGAAATCAATTAATATAAAGATGGTCACTAAAAACTTGTAACAAGCTGGTACCTCAGCTGTCAGTGTGGGAAGTGTAGAAGTGATTATGTATGTGTTCAGCATTTTGGCAAAGGCAGTTTGCCATAAATGTAATCATTTTGGCAGCATATGCAAATAAAAGTAAAATATGAAAGAATTTGTGATAGCTCCATCACTGAACACTGCTCTCCTATTAACAGTGAATTGAGGATACTGAATCCACAAGAAAGACAGACAGCCAACTTCTGTTGGAAATTACCTGAGGAAATATATGGAAACAGTAACAAAAAGCATGTACATCCTGCGCACTTATCCTGCCAAAGAATATTAAAAAAAAAATAAAAAGTTTGCATTTGCCAGAATTAATCTTATTCATTGTTTAATTGCAGCAGCTGCTCTCTGAACCTTGCTACCTCCAGGATCTTTCCACAGTCTGTGAAAAGAACAAAAGGTGATTCAGATCTTTGATAAAACAATGGTTAAGTGTTTAGTATTCTATTTAGAGTCTATTTATAAGTAGAGCTCCTCAGGGGTCTATCTTGGGTGCTATTCTGTTTAATATCTTTTCCAATGACCTGGAGGAGAAGGAGACCAAGTTTGTGGATGACTCTAAGCTCTGTGGGTTTACGTGTTTGTATGTGTGGGTGCAGTCAATATGCATGAGGGCACAGTTGCCATCCAGAGGGACCTAAACAGGTCAGTGGAATGAGACAGCAGAAACTACATGGTAAGCAAATGCAAAGTCCTGCACCTGCACCTGCCAGCCCCGTATTGGTCCAGGTTGGTGATTGTCTTGGATAGAAAATCTACTGCAAAAGGTTTAGAGGTCCTTTTGGTGTTCCTCATGCCCTGACAGCAATGAATTCTAACAGTTTACTGGGCTGCATCAACAAAAAAGCAATCAGGAGATAGAGGGTTGTGATTATTCTCCTTTACTCTGCACTCATTAGCCTGAATCAGGAATACTTCACCCAGGTTTAGTCACACAGCACAAAAAGACATAGACAAACTTGAAAAAGCCCATCAGAGAGTGATAAACATTAACAGAATTTATGGTGTTTAGTAGCTGAATCAGGTTATGATATTGAACCCTCCAAGCAGAAGAAAAACAATAGATAGAAATGATCGAATCTGCTGACATGATAACAGGAGGTGATCCACGTCTCACAACTGTACAGGAATGCTGTGAGCACAACTGCTCAATAGACCTGAAACTTAGTATTGCCGTGCAACATCATTCCAAATTCACAGCTAGCCTTGGCTACATAGTGTGTTTCAATGTACAACAGTCTAGCACCACACCATGCTTTAACGTGTGACTGTGGTGTAATGCTGGGTGATAATGAAAATACTTGGCCCAAATCTGATAATCTCTGTTCAAGAAATTCATCTGAGTAATAAACACTACTCTTTGCCTTCTCAAAAATGACTCACTTACTTGAGGTGCTTGGAAAATATTGTGGAATATTTTGATTTTGACTTATTAGTGAATGAAAGGCAATTCTTGTCTCTGTTGGCACTCTTAAACTAAGGTTGTATGTTAAATTTACTAATCTATATTAAAGGTAGAAAGTGCACCTCAACTAAATGCTGCTTTTAGATTGATCAACTAGCTATTTAATTTTCAGTTCAGCTTCCTTCAGCCTCACAGACACTTCCTTCGGCATTTCTACCAGCATTGTAAATGACTGCATAAACAGGCTAACAGCCCTTCTGTTTGGGTTAAAGAAGGTAATTTTTTTTTTTCTTTTTTTTTTTTTTCCTTGCACAAATAGTAATTGGAGAGAAGGACATATTTTTAAGTGCTTAAAATTCAAAATGGATGAATCAGGGTAGGTAGTAATACAGGTCTTCTATCAACTCAGAGTGTGCCCTATTATGTTTTCATCCAAGGCAAGTTTCACCTCACTCAGAAATCTCTGTCACTTAATCAGGTCTCAAAATAAGCTGCAGAAAATTGTCTGTATTTAAAAGAAATTATAAACATTTCAGCCATTAAATCTTTTAAATAAAAAAGAGTAATTTTTGTTTGATCATTTGCTATACACCAATCTGCATGAACAGTTATGCCAATTTAAACCAGTCAAATAGAGAACCTCCATGAGCTTTAGAAATTTTAAAATTAAAGTACTACTAGCCCTTTAAGGAAAAGTAACCTCACGGTAAGATCCAAACTGATCCCGTTCTCTGAAAAAAAAAACAACAAAACAAAACCAAAAGCAAAAACAAAACCAAAAACATCTTCAGCAGGTAGTGAAATGAAACACTTCCCATTGAAAGACTTCCCCCAGGAAAGAGACTGTTCTTTCCCCAGGGGAAAAATACACTTTTACAGTGATTAGAATTTCTAAAAAATATAAAAACTTCTACAGTATAACTTTCTGTCCAGTAGATAAACAGAGAGCTTTTATGAGCAGAAGGAATCACTTATGATCACATAATCTGGCTTTGTCAATGCAAAGGTCATGGAATTCTTTACAGTACTTCCATCTTTTACTTTAGCAAAACTAATTAGATACAAATCTGTCTTTCAGAAGGAAAAATGTTTTTTCTGTAAAGGTATCAAGTGCTGGAGAATAAACCACATTTTTAAGTAATCACTTCCTTCTGTTGGATGTTTATTTTTACTAGTCGTTCTTACTCATTTAGGCTTTTATTTGTTGATATATTTTATCTCTTTCTTTTAAAAAGCCTTGTAATTTCCAGCCCAAATTACTGTGCAGTTTCTCTCCCCATCTACCCTACCAGTGGGTAATTATCCTTTCACAGAATATATTTCTTTCTTTTACTTGACCTCTTGCCAAGACCAGATACCCAAGAACATTCCTTTGCTTAGGAAAATAGTGATCCAGAAGTATCAAATACAGGGATAATTTTTTTTATGCAGTGGGAACTAGCAGATTGATTTGGTTGTCTAAATGTAGGCATCTAGTGCCATTTGAAATGCCTTAAAGTATCTAATCTGACCTCCAGCTGTCACTCCAGAAGAGCTCAAGTCATATCTTATGTCGTATCTTCCAGTTCCAGATAGATATGCTAGGATATCTAAAAATGACAGTAAGCATCTAACTGTGCGCAACTAAATCCAGGAATAGAGATCTGTTCAGCTCATCCTAAAATAGACAGCAACATTTGGTCAACTAAGTAGCTTTCCAGACACCACTGGGAGCTATTCAGTATGTGAACATAGATGTCTAAACCTATTTGAGACTTTCTGATGTATCTCAGATGTCTGCCAGGACTGATAGATAAAGCATTAGGCTTATGACAGACCTGGACCTTTCTGGGGTGGCATTGGGAGGCTCTGCCAGGTACTCTATGTCCTCTGAAAGAGTAGTAGTAGTAATTTCTAGAAGCTGATTGAAGTAGCAAAAAAATAATTTAATCTCCTAGTATATGACTCTTATTCTCCACTGACTTCAGCAAAAGGCAACAGTGATTCACTTATTCTTAGATCCCTAACTTACGAAGCTTATGAACCTTCTGTGTTTGGCTTTTCTTTGAGTTCAGTAGGGAAGTAATATGCACATCTATCACTTTCCCAGCCAACAAAATAGTTTTATAGATATCACAGGATAGAAGCCTATAGGCTGGAGTTGACACAATAGTCCACCTATAAAGTTTCTGTTATGTTAGCGTGGAAACCGTGGTCCTTCTTCTGACAGGACCAAATATCAGCCTTAGGATGAGACTTTCATGGAGGGAATTTTTAAAGAGGTAATTGGAAGAACAGAATTGTACCACACAGTTACATAACAGCCAAGGTTTAACGACTAAGCAGGACAGGTATAACAGTGAGTGGATAGTGATTTCATTTCTACCAAATACCCACACATGCTCTGTAAAGAGCACTTGCACACCAATAAAGGCACCTGGTCCAGTTGTGACCAGCACCATGATCTTGGGGAAACACAACACTCATGCTAGCTGAGTGAGCTGTCTTTCAGGGCTCTGAGGGCACTACCAGCCTTACTGGCACTGATCCCCTCTCCTGGGGCCTCTCCCTTCCCTGCCAATGGCCTAGGATCCCATTTCAGCCCCTCAGGGCCACCAGCTCCTGCCCAGTGATGCTGCAGCAGGTCAGTCTCCAGCTCCCTACAGCCCTGCCCTACTCAGCCATGGGTCCTACATTCCAGCCCAGCCTTTGCCTGTCCCTAATCCTTGCGGGGGGGTGCCCAATGCCTGGGGCTGGGGTTGCCCTGGCTGACCTGTTCCTGACTAGGATGGTGGGACAAGGTCTGGCTGCCACCACTCCTGGCTCCCAGTCCACAGGGAGCTGCTGGCCCTAACAGCATTGTGATCCTGCCCAAGCCTTGTCTGGCAGCCTGTGTGTTAGACATAGTGGTTCCACCTTAGGCTCAGACTTCTGTTTGGTGTTTGGCATCCATGACTATGTTACTCTAAGGGGTATTGTTCTCATATGTAGTTCTTTCTAATTGGAATGGTAAGCATGAACCACCAATGGCCTCACCCAGGCCCATCTCTTTGATTTTCAACGTATCCAAAGCTATCTGGTGGCCATTACCTGGGCTATTATCCCATTCTGGCTTCCTGCCCCAAATGTGTTGAAAGGGTCTAAAGCTGTTTTTCCTCTGTCTTCCCTGGTTTCTTTTCCACGCACACCTAAACCATTACAAGAGGGCACATGTAGTCCAGAGCTTATCAGTAAGCCTTCCCTTCATCTACGTTTCTTTTGTTTTCCCAGTACTTACCAGAATCATCTAGTAAATTAAGCGCTGAGTAGATGTAGCCAAGGTCTGACTTAACTGCACAGTGCTGTTAAGTAGCAACAGAAGAGAACGAGTTTACTATTTTGCTTTTCCTTGCTGCAGTCCTTGCATAGCTTGATAAATTTGATAAATTTCACAGCCAATTTAAAAAACACTTGAAACAAGTATTTTACAGGCAGTCCAGATATGCCATGTTTTAAATAATATTGTATGCTGAATAAAAGCTGTACTCAAACATACAGTTTGCAAACAAATAAATAAATACATTGTGCATTACATAGAAATTACTGTCTAATCACTTTTCTTTGTTCAAGGCACCATATATTTCAGTTTAAAAATATTGCTACTGCAAAGGTAATTATTAATAATGAAAAGAACATAGAATAAGTCAGTGCTATATCAGTCTAGAAATACGTCTCTGACACTACCTCCATCTCTATTCTCTACTTCAGAAAGAAATGTAAATTTTCTTCATGAGGTTATGCAGTAGTAAGTCTTAGCTTCATTAGTAGATGGTAGGCTTTCAGTCCTGTGTTCCAAATTGTTTACTTTACTGATAAACTCATTCTTAACCACTTACTTTAAGTTAAATCTAATTTGAATCTTTGTTTTAAATTGTGATCATGAATACCACAAATCAATTAAACTTTGTCAAATAAACACAATACTAGTAATGAAATGAACGAACACGAACATACCACACTTCCTTTCGTGACTATGCTACAACTCATCTTTATCAGATGTCTGTTTCTACACTTTTAAAAATAAGAAATGAAAAAAAAAAAAAAAGGCAGTGGAAATCATGTCCAGCATCCCTCAAATTTCTTGCCATTTAAATGTTTTATTCTTTTGCAATTAATAAAAGTTGTTCAGCACTGTAGTTGCTTCACAAAGCTCAAAGAACATTGTGAAGGACAGAGGAATCATAAATTCTGTTTTAAAAATAAAGAAATGTAGTCACAGAGCGGCAAAGCAGTTTACTTTAGATCACTCATCAGGCCACTGACAGAGCTACATGTTATCATTTGATGCATCCCTGAATGCCTCTAAAATGAGGTGTTAGATATTTAAATTAGTTGGAATTTGTTCCACAGCTGGTTGCAGGCACAAGGTTAAAGGTAAGTTATAAAACTGAGGTGCAAAAAGAGTGCTGTTTAGGGCAGGGCTAAATATTGCCTTCAGTACTTTATAACCAACATACAAAAATCCTTATGTATTTGCACACACACACACACACATATACTCTATTTAAAAAAAAAAAAAAAAAAGATTCAGGAGAAAAGTTTCTTCCAGTCATTCTTATTCGATATAATCATGCTATATTTATTATGTAGTCCCTGAGGGCTTTTAAAATGTTAATGTGTCTAAGGATTTTCAACTCGATAGTAAAAGTTCCCATAGTTTTAATTGTGGCAGACAGAGCAGGTTATCAGCCTAAAAAAGCAAAATCAAGTGGAAGTTGACAAGTTTTACTCAAATAAAAACAGAGAAGGGAGTGGGAAGGAGAATGAACAAGGAAGAAAAAGTTAATATGGACCCTCCGAAAGCTGGTGCAACTGAAATCTGAAGAATTCTAAAGTGAATGGAGCTATGAGAAATACTGGGAAAATTCTAGGTCTCCCCACAAAAAGAAATATGTTCTTTCCTCTGAGAAAAATTATCATAGCCCCCCATATAATTCTGAAAGAATCCTTAGCTGGCAAAATAATTGAAATTAATCACATTAAATCCTTTGCATTTTATAAAAGACACTTGATTCTATAAAAGACATTGAATTAAGTACATAAAATGACACATCCATCCCGTCACCATTGTTTTGATCTTTTATTCAAATCCTGCATTTTCATCTCTCCTCAATATTTCTATAGCACAGCCTCTGTAGAATCTAAGCATTAAAGCTTATGATTTGCTTTATACAAGCATATGATTTATGCTGCACTTTTCTAAACAGCATACTCATTACACATTCTGTCACATTTTTTTTCTATTTATGAAGCCAAAGATAATATTTATTATTTTTATAATTCCTGTTATTTCAAGGTATATAATTAGTACACACTTAAAGACTAGGGTTGCTATACTTGGCTATTGCCCAGAAGCTTGGACTAGATAAAATTACTCTTTATAAACATCTCAGATTTCCTGCTTTGTTGGACAAGGGCAAACACTAAGCAGCAAGCTGCAAGTTGCCATCATGGTGTCCCCAACATATGACCTGACCTGCAACAAATGGAGGAGCTGGCTGAGTAAGGATGAAACAAAAATGAAAGCTAAGATATTGGCAAAATGCTAGAAAGCAGAAGTCAAAGTTGAGTAAGGGAATGGGACTGTGGGTCACAAAGTTAAGAAAATGGACCCAACTGGTATAAGCAGCACAAGTAATGTTTCGAGAGCAAAAGATGGGACGACAGGCAAACAGTGACTTGATGAAGCTGAGAGATAAAACCACAGAACTTAGTCACTTTGTTTTGAATGCGTATTTGTGAAGCCAGGTAAACAAATCAGGCCTGTAGATTTTATTAAACCATCTGAAGTGAAAACCAGGCCATTTAATCTAGGCATCTAATTTGAATCTGATTTTTAAAATCACAGTGGTCAGAAGGTAAGGACCTATATTACCTTACCTGGAAAGAGGTAATTATCATAGAAAGCCTTCAGAGTGAGATTCTGCCTATGTTAAAGCACTGAAGTTAGTTTAATCCTCACAAGCATTCAAAAAGGAATGTCTTTGTTAGTACATGGAGCTGAAGACCCTCTGCAGAGCTAGCCCTAAAAGTTTTTAAGCAACAGTAAGGGAGTTCACTGTCGAGGACGCTTAGCTTTCTTGCTGATCCACAGTGTACAGTGCATTAACTTGTACAGTTCTGTGAAGTTTAATTGTGGCTACTTTGAAAATTACAATTTTTCGTGGAAGTGAATTGCAATGTTTCTTTTCCTCAGCATGCATTATTTAGCAAATGTACTTTTATTTCCTATACTGAGCACAAATTTCTGATGTAAACACTTAACTCAAAATGGAGATGAAGTACCAAAAAACTGAGGTATGATTTTCAAAGGGATTTTAGTTACTCTAGTTACTAAAATTTAATTCAGAATCTTGAAAGCTGGGTGAGATTATTTCCCCTAAAAAATGTGTTAAATTCTCTCAGCCATAATTGACATCATTTTATAAAGGTTTTTTGGATGAGTTCTTCCAGGTGTTCTTCCAGTGTAAAGACACACTTTAATAGTTGATGTCCTTCTTATATTGAGGTGCCCAAAACTGCACATAGTACTCAAGGTGGGCCACACCAGTGAAGTGTAGAGTGGGACGATCACCTTCCTTGAACAGCAAGCTACGCTGTGCTTGATGCACTCCAGGACACGGTTAGCCCTTTTGGCTGCCAAGGAACACTGTTGACTCATATTTGACTTGTCATAACCCAAACCCCCAGATCTCTTTCTGCGGAGCTGCTCTCCAGACTCTTGTTACCCAATTTATACGTATAACCAGGATTACCCTGTCCCAGCTGCAGAATCTGGCACTTGCTCATGTTAAGTTTCATGCGGCTAGTGACTGCCCAGCTCTCTAGACTATCCAGATATGTTTGTAAGGCCTCACTGCACTTGAGGTAGTCCACAGCTCCTCCTAGGTTAGTATCATCGGCAAACATTTAATGTACTTTAAATTCCTGCCTCCAGATCATTTATAAAAACATAAAAGAGCACCAGCTCTTAGAAGCAATTGGGTCCTCAGTTTTATTTCCATTCTGCAACATTTACTCCTTGTTTTTCTCTTTTTTACAGAATGTTCTTGGGGCTTGCATAAAACACCTCAACATTTCCTTTTATTTTCACATTATTTGTCAGATAATAGAAATAAAACATTTTGATATTTTTATCCATCTTGCTTTTGTAATTGCAGGAAAGTGAACTGATAGACTTGAAGCTAATAAGATGCAGCTAAAATTTATCCTTTAAATGTTGACGGGGATTAAATTGTAATGACTTTATGTTCAATTAATTAAAAAAAAAAAATAAGTAGGATTTTCCCTGTTATTACAGAGGTTTGGAAGATGAGAGCCACATGAAAGTCTGTTAAGCCTTTTGCACCGATAGCATGCAGATGGCCTGTGACAACCATATAAAGTGAGCGTGGTACCTAACTGCCAATAGTAGCAGTATTGTTGATAATTACCATAAAGCATAAGCTGTAATCTCCATGTACACTGAAGTTTTGTACATGCATCATATTAAATTTTAAGAGGTCTAGTTTCATTAGATATATTTTCCCTGCACTGAGATAATGCAAAATCATTACATCCAGAGAAAATAAATCATCCTTTGAGAGTAATGTGATATGAAAATAACTGAATGATATTTGTTATAGATATTTTTAATTAAAAAGTGAAATATTTTAAAAATTCAGTTTCATTCCTTTGGCACTCTAATTCCTAACTTTGTCAACAGTTCAGTATTGTCTTTGTTTTGTTTATAAAATAATAACCATAGACCTGCAGACATAAAGGACAGTGATTTATTTAAGAAAGGTATTTTTTTGCCAGATATATTCCCTCCTCTTTTTTTTTTTTCCTTTTCTTTTTTACCCTTGTCACAGCATGTACTGATTTCTCCAAGTATTTTTTAGGTTTGGAAATACTTTTATTGCATTCCATGCTTGAATTCTATAGTCCTATCTTTTTTAAAAGAAATTATCATTATCATAGCAAGACATCTGCTCTCTGCAGTTAGCATTTAGCCACATTTCTGACTTTTAAGTTACTGTTCATTATGACTATTTTGAGAGAGAAAATTACACTACACATACATTTTATTCTGTCATATGTTGGACTATGATATATTTGTCATGACAGCTAAAGGGACAACTGACACTGATTTCACTTTAAACACTAAATCCACAAAAAAAACCCCAAACATTTTTAGGTTAGCTACTTTACTGTATACATTAGCAACCTCAGAAATATTCAGTAAGACTGCAACTTAGTTTGTTTGCATGTCTTGTGTGAGTTACAAATGCAGGGGAAATGAGTATTCTAATCTGTATAAATTGCAAAACACGCTTTCTTCAATGTTTGTCAGCTCCAGTGGGCCCTGTAAGTTTGACATGTTAAATGGCAGATGCTCCTTACCTTTGTTCCTCGGTTCATTCCCACAGGATGCAAACAATCTAACATAACTACATCAAACCTCCTCCTTATAGTTTTCATAATGCATACAAAAGACATACCTCCAATTTATTATGAACACACAGATACCACACTGCAGAGATAGGACTGATTCAAAGTATTTTGGAACAAATTGTTCATGTTTTCAACAATGTTACATAATAAACATAATAAGATAAAGATCTCAACCACAAATGTTCATTGGAAATTTCTCACACATTTCTATCAAACTATAATTTAGATTAAATATAATTTGCAACCTGGAGTATATTAGTGGATTCCTTTTTCATCATCTCTACGGTAATTCTCTAATATAAAAACGTTGAAAGATGGAAGCTTTGGATGAGATTCTTGCTACAGAAGGAAAACAAAAATGAATGCAGTTTCACTTTTCGCTGAAAAAGTGAACTCACAACTTCCAGCATACAAGTTACTATATATGAGTGACCAGAAATATTTTTAAAAGACAATAAATCAATAACATTTATCACAAAATAAAGAAAAACACTTAAGAGAGGAATTGATATTTTAACCTCAAATTGTTTGAAGGAAGGGAAGGCCTTAAATCAGATGTGAAACTTTCTGAAAATCGACGAGTACTGTGCTACTTTGGGGTATCTCTCTTCCATGAGCAGCTAGAGTTTTGTTGCAAGATGGGCTGATGAGACACTACAATGTTTTCTGCACTGTAAGGATAAAATAGTGACATGATAGATATAATTGAAATCAACACAGTGCCTTATATAAGTGGTTATTGATATATTCTATAGGAATTCCTAATACAGAAAGCCAGTGATGAAAGCCCATGATGAAAAAAAGTAAAGAAGGACCAGAGCTCTAAGACAAATAGGGATAACATACAGGTAATTGTGAGGGCAAATAAAAGACAGGATCATCTGCTAAGCGAGAAAATAGTTCCTTTCAGGAGCAAGGTTATAAGATGCACTCTTGAGGGTCAAATTAGCCTCAACACTGGTCTGCAATTAAAAAAAATGGATGTTACAGTAACAAAAAAATACAATACAAGAGCTAACATAGTTGAGAAAGTTCAGGAGAGATAAATTTAAAAACAGTGGAATAAAATATCTTAATAGCACACTAAGCTATTAAAAATAAACAAACAAACAAACATTGAGGAAACATCCCATCTGGGACAAAGGCAAAAGTACTATTGAAAGCAATGTGAAAGTTAAATATGGAAGTTTGAATACCGAAGTTACAAACTCTGAGCTGTAAGTAAAACTGGAAAAGCTTAGCATCAGTATATTGGATGAGCAGTGCTATCTCTATTTCATAACCAAGGTAGAACTGAATAGTTTATGGATTTCCTTTTTTCTGAATCAATAAGTGATGGGCTGGGTTCTCTATCTGGAATATGGGAAAAATATGAAAAATTAAGTATGCTAATAGAAAGATAAAGATGCAAGTGGACTAGCTGTTGTTTCAAGTAGATAGAAGAAAGCCTATATGTTGACTTACAAGACTTATGAGAATAGTCTTAAAAAAAAGAAGCAAGGTAAAAAGTAATGAAAATGACAGAAAGAGAGAATAAAGAATTAATACTTATAGCACTTCTTTAATGCATTACACTTTTAAAGCCCAGAGTAACACAAATTCTCCCTATTAAGGCTAATCCCTCTATTACTAATGGAGAAATGGAGCTGTAGAGGTAATGTATTGCTTGCCTAAATCAGCGTAGCAACTTGGAAACAGATCTAGAATTGTATTTTCCAGTTGCAGTGTATCATACTTCTCTTCAATCCCCTTCATAAATTAAAACTGGCATCTAACTTTCAGGTACAAAATTTGGCAGGGCTGCTGTGCCCAGTGTACTGCCCACTCAGGCTATGATCTCACCAGTTCTGACATCCTAATCACAGTCAGGTTTTGTAAGTTATTAGATGGGAGAAACAAAAACATTCTCCCCGTGTTTATTTCTCTCCTTTTACATGAAATGTCAGTGTGATGAATCATATCTGCTATTCCTTTTACAGAGTGTTGAACTGTGTTTCCAGAGTAGTCTCTCCCAGATGCCGACCTCAATGGTACAATTTCACTACTCTTCTTCGAGGCAAAATAGCTTTTAATTGAAAAGGAAGGTATTTATTAGAACTATAAAAACAGACAACCAACTTGGGCTTCACTCTTTCTACATCACTTTCTGGTATAAAACTGAAGAGTTATTTTTAGAAATGTAGTTACTGCAAAGAGAAGGTCACTGCCAAAGTGTTATTCAGCCTGATGCCATCTAGATTTCTGATCACAGAGAGCTTCTAGATTGATCAGCTTCTAACCTAAAGAGAAATGAGGGGCAAGGTTCATAGGGAAAGGTTTTTATACCACGTAATACAGATGTAAAAGAACAAACTTTCAGGTAGGTAAGACAAGAAACAGGAAAATTAACCTAAAATGCATTAAACACGGTTATTCTATTTATAATGTGATTGTGTTACTGAGTTATAGCACTTAAAAGGAAGGGAGAGTTGGTCCCTGTGGAACAGAGGGAAAGAGTCATCAGGAGTTGGATACCATGAAGGGACAACACGAAAAATTATAGTAATCCATAAAAAGACTTCTGTCAAGTCTGTGCTTTTTAATATGTTGCAGAATTAGTAATTTCAGTTCACAGGCTCAACTTTTTGTGTATTTTGTGTATCTCACTTGAAGTTCAGGATTGTTATGTCAGGAGTAAAATTAAAAATTTCTGAAAAATATTCTCCTATGTTTTAATGAGATGTTTTCATGACATATTTTCATGAAGCATTTGATGCCACTGATGGAGTACATCACATTATGGGACAAAAATTCAGTAGGATCTGCCATTATGAATGGCTCTCTATAGACAACTATTTGCCATCTGATCCTGGAACTGTAAAACAGAATAGAATCGTTAACAGGGAAAAGGATGTGAATTTTTTTTTCTATTGTACTACTAATGGAAAAAGAGCAATTGACAAAGAGTTGATTAGTTGTTTCATGTTTTCCCTTATAAATTTGTTTAAAATAGTTCAGTAAATTTTATTTTAAAAGTGACCTTTAAGAGCATTAAAAGTAACATTTTTTGCTGTTTTTTTTTTTTTATGTTATTTTCTTTTGTACAATACATTTTGTATAACAAGTGTGGTTTTTTTTGTTTTGTTTTGGTTTTTTTTTAATTTTAATGTTACCTTTGGGTCTGTTCAAACACTATTACCAAATGAAAGGTAAGATTTTGGCTTTTCACTCAATTTTGTTAAATGCTATTTTTTTTCCAATTTAAAACAAGAGGACCCTTAAGTTCCATCTAAAGCATTCTATAAAGCTGTTTCCTGGTGGTAATTTTTTTGTTTTGTTTGTTTGTTTTTTTCTGTAGCTCAAGTCATTTACTTTAGTTGGTTTTACATCCAAGATTGATGTTATTCACAAAACGTGAACTAGCCTCTGATAATGAAACAAGGTCACTTTCAAACTCTTTTCTTAAAAGACACAAGGCTTGAAGGTGTTTGCAACTCTGGTCTTTTATACTTCCTTTGATGTGCTTGGTCTACTTTTGCCATGATTCTGAGCAGCTATAGTATTGGAGGGAAGTTATATCATTTCTTCAGTTGTAGAGTTCTGTGTTCTGGTCCTTGAAAAGTTCATCTTGTGGTTCTCGGCAAAAGGGATAACATGAAATTTTAAGGTCAACTGAGGTATACTGTGTGCTGGAATACTTCCAAGTATCACTTAAACTACAACTATGCTGAAATTTCAGCATAAGATAAAGATTTTGGAGGAAGCTTTAAGAAGTATAGGTCACATTATGGATACAGTATAACATCAGCAATATGAAGTACAATTAGTTAGATAACTCATTTAAAACTAGTCCTAGAATTTCTATATTATTTTTCTGGGCATACTTAACCAGTTTCTTCAACAGCTCAGTATTTCCATTTCATGTATCATTTGGATACAACAGGAAATTAAACTATTTTCTTCCAATTAAAAAGTCCTGTCACATTTTGAAACAAGTGATGCAAACATTTGAAACAACTTAGCTATTTATCCTTCAGTACCCTACTAAGCTGCATGGAAAAAAGATGTGTGAGGAAGAGGCAAAAGGAAGTTGGTTTGGTTCAGGTTGGAGAATACAGCTGAGGGAGGATATAATGGCTTTCTTCAGTGACCCGGAAGGTGATTACAGAGACATGCACTCTGCTGAAGCGCAAATCAAAAGGACAAGAATTAGTGTACACAAACTGCAGCAACAGGAATTCTTACCACAAATAGGGAAAAAAAAACCTCTTCACAGGCATGGTAGCTAAGTGAAGAACAGTTGGCCCAAAAGGACTGTGAAATCTCCATCCTTTTTCAAAATTCAGCTGGACAAGACCCTTTGCAACCTTATCTTTCAGCAACAGGTTGGACCAGATGACCTCCAGAGATCCTTATCAAACCAAATTATTCTGTTTCTACATTTATTCTATTATTTAATTCTTGCTGCTCCTCAGCACCAAACTATTGAGTTAACTTTAGTAAATTCTTAAATGAGAAGAAGGATGTAAAAAATAAATGTTCATTTAAACCCAAGTGGGAAGAAGAAATATTTAAAAGCCTGATGCTAGCATGAGTTTCCCAGTAAACATGATTTTTGCATTTACTAATGAAAGAGGACAGACTTTTTATTGCCCAAAAGTGCAAGGTCCTGTGAATTGACTGGATTTGTCTTGAATTGAGATTTTTTGTTTGTTTGCTTAACTGGCATAACAATGGTGTAGTAACAGTAAACCATTATTTAAATTAGTTTAAGTTAAACTTTAATTAAACCGGTAGGGAGCATGTTTGGTTAATTGAGTTGTCTGTGACTTTAGAACAAATTATGAAGTGGAATAATGAAAATGTAAAATGATACCAGAGATTCCAGATTGTAAATAGAAATTATGGCAGACAATCATCAGTACAGGAGTGTGACCTTATATTGCTCAGTAAAAGCAGTTACAAAGATAACAAGGAGAACAGTAAAACAAGTAACAGGGAACCAAGGAACCTGTAAGCAGACTCCATTAAGAAAATATATATAAAACTAAACCTAAGCAGATCCAAGACCAAGGAGAAGGAAGAAGCCATTAACACTAATAATTTGAGTCTCCCAGCAAAAAGGAGAATGAAAGGGCAGATTAAGTGCCACCTGTCTTTGAAGAAAGAATGTTTACGATTAGACAAAAAGGTAGAAAAATTTCAGCAATTAACTATTATGAAATATCTTGCACAATGCAGAA
The DNA here is from genome assembly GCF_964106895.1 of Numenius arquata. NCBI lineage: Eukaryota > Metazoa > Chordata > Aves > Charadriiformes > Scolopacidae > Numenius > Numenius arquata. Next base: position 100,737,644 of record NC_133576.1, on the reverse strand, counting down.
GTTTTATAAGGTCTTTCAGCTAGTGGTTAGATGATGTGCTGAAATCCTTTTTTCTTTTTCTTTCTCTGATGTGACTGCGAGAATTTTCATTATCTGCATAAGTGTCTAATCCTTTTATCAATCCAACTAAGCTCTTGTCTCAGGGATATCTCATGGCAATGAAAACTAGAAGTTAGTTATATATTGTGTAAAGATGTATTCTCTTCCATCAACTTCAAATTTGTTGCTTTTCAATTTCATTCAGTGTCTCTTTGCTCCTGTATTATGAATTTCAGTACATCTCCTTTCACTAATAAGTTATTTAAGTGGAAGATATTTCATTACTATATGTTTAAAATGTATTATCGATCTTTTTCAGTACATCTGAATAAATATTATTCGTACTTGTCCCTCAAGAGGACCAAAGCCTTCTACGATTTGAATGTGTGTAGGGTGTTCTCTTTTAAGGCATTTGCTCAGTTCTTTCGAGTGTAAAAATTTGTCTCTATTGTTTAGAAATTATACTGGTTTTAGTACTCTTTGCCATTTAGAAATAGATTGACCAATTAATTTCATAATAGTAAAATGTTTAGGTATGTAATTATAACCTGATTTTAATTGCTATATTGCTCACAAAAATATATTTGTTTGATGACATGAACCAATTCTATTCTTTTTATACCAACTGTTAATATGCCATTGAATACATCCAATGATAATTTTATAAGCCCAGCTGTATATCTCAGTGTTCAGTTCATCTCTGTTAAATGCTTTTTAATGCAATTAAAAAATATGAAAAATAATATCATTAAAATATGTATTTGCAATAGAAGTGATGACTTAAAAGCAATTAATTTGATTGTTATGTTGTGCTTGCTTCAGTTATAAGATTCAGTCTCCTGAGAAAAATAAAGGGCAAACCCAATTTGACATACATATAATTTCTTCTCAAGCCAACAGATGTGTCATTCAACTCAACATCTGCTTGGCTTTTCCTTCTAGTGATAGCTCATGTATGTGAGTTTATAATTTATACAAAATGATCAAAGAGCAGGTGGAAAAATTCTTAAAAACTAAAGATCTGCCTCTAAGAAATATTATGAAACCTACTCAGTTTTATTAAACAAAAGATATGATCGGAGGTGAAAAAAAAAGCACATATTTGGGCACTGGGTAAAAAGGAGAAAAATTTTTGAGGCAGTTTTATTAAAAAAGATGCACTACACAGGGACTTCAGAGTTTTCTTTAAATGTCAGCTCTAATATCATGATGAAGTCAGAATTGAAACATCAAACATAAACTAAACATAATGAATAAAGGAAGCTGTAAGTGCATGACAGCTGTAGCTAAAATAACATGTGAAGGTGCTTGTGTAAATTCAGGCATGCTTATCTTTGGTGTTTCTAATATTTATATTGTTATTTTCAAGTCAGATAGTATTTATCTGACATGGCATCAGCATCATCAGTTTATGCTCCAATAGACCAATATTTGCCTAGCTCCAGATCTGTGAAGCTTATAACATCTAACTTTTCAGGAGGAAGATCTCAAGTTGAGATTCAAATTCCTTGTCTGTCCAAAAACTAGATGTCTGTGCCTGAACTAGTTACCCTAGTCTCCTTCTATAGTCACTGAATAGGATAAGGGACCTTCAGAGGGCAATTGTCATACCAGTTTAGGTTTTTAACATCAGTCCAATGAAGAACCTTGCAGAGACAACTCTTCTTGACTGAAATGTAGCACAAAATGAACAGCTTACACGATTTTTCTTTTCTAATTCTTTTTTTTTACCTCTAGAGCACTATTTAATGAATCCTAGCCTACATGTCTGCTTATAAGTATGTAAACAACTACGTGAAACTAGACAGTGATTAGCTGCTCAACATTCACAGCTAGGCTACTATGCAGTTTACAAACAAATTGAAGCAACTAAAATAATATGAAGCGAGTATAATTGAAATGTCTATAATTCCAAGGCAGAATGGTTTGACAATAATCCTTGGATTTGTTCTAAAAACACAGACATTTGACTAAAGAGGAAGTAAGCTAGACTACATAAAATTGCTACTTGAGTATTTTCTTCCATTCTGGTGTCTACTTCAAGAAAAATGCTGACATACTGAAGGAAGTTAGAAGGACGTGTACAAAAATTATTTGGAAGCTTGAATATAAGCTTTATGATAAGAGTCTCAAAAAATTCAATGTTTTCAGCTTATTGAAAAGATAAAAAGGTGAATTGATCTCTATGTAGCAATACTTAAATATGAAGAAAATGTGATTCTGCATGGAGAAAAGTTACACAATTGCCTGCCAGTGGTTACTCAGTTCCCTGCTACTGTGGCAGTCAAGATTTGACAGTGATGAACACTTGATCTTTTTTACACTCATCACAAAATTTCAGATCTCAAAAAGCGAAATAGCCTAGATAAAATTGTAATGGAGTAGTGTCATTGCCCTTAGTAGGCTATGATACCAAGGTCAAATTAGTCAATTAGTTTCTTCTAGTTACTTTATTCTAAAATATAAGAAAAGGTTTATGGTCAATAAAAGCCACATCTTCCATATTTTTCTTCCTGTTCCAATATTCTGCTTTATCAGGTTTGTATTTTTAAATCAAGTAATGTTAGGTTATGGTCATGATTCAAGTACAATATCAACAATATGTGCAAAACAAATGGTCTAATTAATAAATATGTAGTTCCTATGATTTCTTATACTTTTGCTCTGGAGTTGTAGACCATACCTGGAAAAAAACAGTTGTATAAATCATGTTGAGTTGTTCTGTTAACTTCCAAATTACCTTGATACAGCAAGAGGGGATTAAAAGTTTACACATCTCATTCCAAGGGGCAATTTTCATTTGAGTTAGTATACACCAGTCTCTAATAGATACAACGGTGTATGAAGAGGGGAGTACAAGTGCATAACTAAAGGAGAAATACCCCTAAACCTTCTAAAAATACGCTACTGTTAAAAAAAAAAAAAAAAAAAAAAACAACCAACAACCCCCCAAAAAATCAACAAAATCAGAAATCATAAAGTGTTACTACTTAATGTTTTTAAAACTAAGTTTCTGGGGTTTTTTGTGCTTATGTTTATAACAAACTTGTTTTAAAGCCCTCTTAAATGTGAAGATATTAACAAAATAAGAAAACAATTCTCAGCTAGAATCAGTTATAGAAGTTCTGTTGAAGGTTATATTAAATGTAACTGTCCTCTCTTCACTTAAAACCAGGGATGTGGCTGGGAAAGAAATGATTCAATGGTGACACATATAGGTGAGCAGTGAAAATGTTGCTTAGATACATACACACACAAAACAAAGAACACTCCAAGACACTGTCAAGTTTGGGCCAGGTTGGCTAACAAGAAGACAACCGATGCTCTCCCCTACCTCTCACTCCAAAGAGAGGAAGAGGAGAGATAAAGAGATTTATGAGTTTAGGGAAAAAACCTCACCTACTTTAATGAAATCTTAATAATAGCATAAAAAGTAAATACTGAAATAGATACAGTATATATAAATATATAATATATAAATATATAAATATATGTATACAAAACCATATCAAGCTCCCAGGGAGATGTCACTAACAGGCAATGGGAAAGCTCCAGACTGGTCTCAGTGATGAATGGGAACTGGATTCCAGACCACCCTGATCGGGATCAAGGGCAGACAAACCGTGTCCTCCTCAAACATCAGTCAAAAAAAAAAAAAAAAAAAGCCAAACAAAAAAAACCCCACAAAACAAGAGAGCCACTGATGAAGACGCCAAAGAAGAAGAACCAAATTGAAGAAGAACCAAATTGAAGAAGACCCTTAGAAAAAGAGCCAAAACATAACCCCTTTGATCACTCAGCTTTTATACTGAGCATGGCAGATAGGATGGAATACCCTATTGGTCAGTTTGGGTCACCTGACCTGTCCCCTCCTCCCCACAGATGCAAACCCTCCACAGGGTAAACAACCAAGTAAGCTGACCCTGACTGCCACAGCAACAAGTATAAACAATAGCCTGTCTCACTGAACAGGAAGTTGGCTCTGTTCTACCCCAAACCAGGGTGGATACTTATAATGATGATTATATTCTAAAGTGATCAACTTTTTAGAAATTAAAATTTATTTTTGACACAATTGCATGATTTCAGCTGACTTAACATATCCAGTTGCTACCCAACAAAGGTGTGTGAACTGCTGTATTTCTTTTCAGAAGTGACTGTGCTTAACTGTTATTCTGGTTTACAGATAGTGAATTTGTTTGAATAGCTGTTAAAGGGTTTCAGGATCACTTGTAACTGAAAATCATTACTCTTCTTCATAACAGTACTCAAAAAAAAAAAAAAAAGTCTGCATAAAATAAATAGTTTTGGAGAAAACTTTAAAACTTTGTTACACAAGCACATAATCATGGCAAAAATATGCCAGTCTGAACATTCTGTGTATCTACACTCTTTCTACAGTTAAAACACACAGGACTTACAATGGTATAACCATTGCTGAATATTTGTTATTATCATGCATCTACTATATTAAGCTGAGCCCATCTTGCAAGGGTTGACAATTTATAGCAGCAAAGTAAAGATGTGTAAGAGTCAGAATTTTACCTTCTTACTTTAGTTTCCATTAACTGGACTACTTTTCCATGTCCCCCAAAATTGTCTTTGGTCATACTTAAGGAGCGTAATGGAACAAAAGGAACAAAATACAGATACAGAAGAAAATGAGGAAAAGGAAAAGGGGAAAAGAAAGACAGAGCATTATAACATCTTAAAATATGTAACAAAAATAAAAGAAACAACATGCAACCTTTTATTAATCTTAATTGTATTTTAAAACACAGGAATCACTGTCTAACAAAAGAGAAGGTAAATGGCACTCCTGTTTAAACTGTGAATTATTCTTTTTGAATAGGCCAGAATAATTTAGGAGTAGGTTTCCAGTTGAAAATAGAAATAATGTTTGCAAAGTGAGTTTATTTCATTAATATCAGAACTCCTTTGAGTCTGACCCACACCCCTCCAAAAGACTCCAAATATCATGCCATAATTAGTTTCATGACATTCCTGTGAAATGACAAACACCTGTTTTCCTCATTTTGTGGGTGAAGAATGCAGAAACAAAGAGGATAAAGGCAGTGACAGAGACATACAGTAACTAACTTCTTAAAAAAATTAATATTCAACCTTTATGGCCTTCAAGAATTTGGGTGAAATTCCTGACTTCTGAGAAACTTTGCAAAGAGAGATCAGTATATTTATGCAGACATTTAAAGTTGGAAATTAATTTCAATTAGTCTCCTACTTTAATCTAAATAACAGTGTTAATGTTTGACTGTGTTAGACTATAGTTTTGCATAGAACTGCTGAATTTCAATCCCCGAAAAATCATTATTTATGCCGAGAGTCCCTAACTTTACAGAGGTTTCCTAGAAATCCAAACAGATATTTCTGGCATGTTTTCTGGTGGGTTTGGTTTTTTTTTAATTATTATTTTTTTTAAGTATCAAAATTTATAAGGCTTGTAGAACAGCTAGGAATTTAAATCTTGTTGAATGCTCCTGTTGAGATTCATATTTTTTAATTTTTTTTTTTTACATTTGCACAGGCCAATTTGATGTAGATAAATGAAGTCATGATTCAGATGGTTGGGCAGGGAGTTAAAGAAGGCTAAATAGTAATAAATAATTTTTTTGCACTGCAAAAATAGCGATGGTGTTGTCCACACAGGCCAATTCCAGTTGGAGGTGGTGGGAATCTTTGACTTTGGTGAACACACAGAGTAAACCTATGTCTTTAAATCTATGTTCTCAAAATACACCTAGAAAAATCAAGGCTCGGTCATGGCACAGTAAGAGGTAGCAGTACCACTTCAAACAGTGGCCAAGAGATTAACCAATTTACCAAGAAGACCTCCATTTTTTTTCTGCAGAAGAGCTTGAACCCTCTTGTCTCATGCCCTCAGTATAATTCTAGATGCATTTTGAATTAGGCTTGCATGTCTTATTGGTGAAGGTCAGGTGGAATCATGTTAAAAGATAATAATTAAATATTGTCTGGAAGAGACATCAGAATTACCATCTTTTTGAAAGAGAGGATTGTTTGTCTGTTCCCTGCTTTGGTGTTGTTCTTTGGTCGCTTTCCTGAATCTTGATGCTCAATTTTATAAATGTCTGAGGAACTCAAATGCTTAATTTAAGGCCATTAGACAAACAACACTGCTCAAACCAGTGCCATACCTGCAAAATGGAGGCATGAAATCCTGGCTTCTCTGTTGAGGATTCAAGCTGTTCATGTACAATGTAGTCCAAACAGTTCAGAACTATGCCTGAGATGATGAGGGATCCACTAGCACAGATATATGGCTGCTGAATCAGATCTGTTGGTTGTCCGTGCAGCTTAGCTTGCAAGTAATCATACCATATCTTTCCGTAGATGTGCCTTAAGACCTTGTTACAAATTTTGGGTAGAAAGTACCTGTATCCCCTCAAAAAAGCAAAACAGAACATTAAAATAAGGAGCATTTTAGTATTAAGGACATTGCTAGGAAGCTTCCTAGCCTGGTACGGCCTTTGGATTATTAACCATTACTGCTCTTCCACGACGGTGGCGATGAAGACGCAACAGATAGTTCAAGGGCAATCAAAAGAGTCTTCAGGGCCTTTGGACAGTTGGTAAATGAATCTGAAGCAAAGGTTATTTTTTCCTTTCTCCTTCTAGTTGTGGGCAGCAACATTGGAAGAAAAAGACATGCTGAGTCCACTAATATATGGCTCTGTGGCTGGTGTCAGCAACAAAATTTTCATTTTTTTGATCAAATGGCCTACACAGCACCAGGCTTGCTGACGTCAGATGGGATTCACTTTTCTCAAAGGAGGAAGAGGGTTTTTGCTCACAAGCTAGCGTGGGTCATTGACAGAGCTTTAAACTTGGCTTGAAGCAGGAGGGAGATAATATCAGGCTTGCCCATGACAAGCTGTGGGATGACGTGCCAAGGGTAGAGGAATGGGGTGCTAGGAAAGGCCCTCAGTCTGTTGTTCTGAGACATGCTGACTACATTACAGCACTGAAGACTTGAAGTGTTTCAGAGATAAGGTAGGGCCTCCTGAGGTAACAGGAGCCAACAGGGAAACACCAGGGAAATACCTCAAAGGAATTAAGGGGTGTTCCTCTAAGAAGGTGACATGGCCAACAGCTGAAGTGCCTCTACACAATGCATGCAGCATGGGAAACGAATAGGAGGAGTTGGAAGCCATTATGCAGAAGGAAAACTATGATATACTTGTCGTTATTTAAACTTTGTGGGATGAATCGCACAACTGGAGTGTGGCTGTCGATGATTACAGGCTGTTTAGAAGAGATAGGTGAGGAAGGAAAAGGTGGTGGGGTAGTCCTGTATGTTAGGGAGTGTTTTCATTGTCTAAAGCATAATGCTGATGAGCATAGGGTTGGGTGTTTAAGAGTAAGACTTAGCAGGAAGGCCAATGGGGCAGATACCATGGGAGCCTGTTATAGACCACCCAGCCAGGATGAAGAAGCAGACAAAATATTCTATATGCAGCTGGAAGAAGTCTCATGGTGGACTTCAACTTACTAGATACCTGCTGGAAATGCAGTAAAGCAGAGAGGAAACAGTCTAGGAGGTTCCTGGAGTGCGTGGAAGATAACTTCCTGACACAGCTGGTGAGTGAACCAACAGGGAAGGTGCTCCTCTGGACATCTTTTTTGGGAACAGAGAAGGTCTTGTGGGCAATATGGCAGTTGAAAGCTGTGTTGGACATAGCTATCAAATGAATAGAGTTTTTTATTCTTGGAGAAGTAAGGAGGGAGGTCACCTTTGGAGGTGACGATTGGATTCCTCAGGGGTTGTTATTGGGGCTGGTGGTGTTTAACGTCTATATTGTCAACATAGACAGTAGAATTGAGTGCACCCTCAGCAAGTTTGCCAAAAACATCAAGCTGTGTGGTGCAGTTGACATGCTGGAGAGAAGGGATGCCATCCAGATACACCTTGACAGGCTTGAGAGTCGGACCTGTGTGAACCTTGTGAATTTCAAGGCCAAGTGCAAGGACTCTTTATCAGGGAGTGTAGGGATAAAATGAGGGATAATGGTTTTGAAGTCAAAGAGGGTAGATTTAATTTAGATATCAGGAAGAAAGTCTTTACTGGGAGGGTGGTGAGACACTGGAACAGGTTGCCCAGAGAAGTTGTAGATGCCCCATCCCTGGAAGTGTTCAAGACCAGGTCGGATAGGGCTTTGAGCAACCTGGTCTAAAGGGAGGTGTCCCTGGCCACAGCAGGGGGGTTGGAACTCGATGATCTTTAAGGTGTCTTCCAACACAAACCGTTCTATGATCCCATGTTTCTATGAACTGCCACCTTGGATTTCCAAAGGGTGAACTTTGGCTTATTATGGGGCCTGGTTGATAGAGTCCCTTGGGAAGTAGTCCTGAAGGGCAAAGGAGTCCAGGAAGGCTTTCTTCAAGAAAGAATATCCTAAAGGCACAGGAGCAGGCCAAAAGACAAGCTGGCAGGGAAGAAGACTGGCCTGGCTGAACAGGGAGCTTTGGCTGGAACTCAGGAAAAAAGGAATTTTTGATTTTTGGAAGAAGGGGTAGGCAACTCAGGAGGACTACAGGGGGGTCATGAGGTTATGCAAGAAGAAGTTAGAAGGTCCAGAGAGCAACTAGAGCTTAATCTGGCTACTGCTGTAAAAGACAAGAATAAATGTTTCTATAAATACTTTAGCAACAAAAGGAGAGCTAAGGAGAATCTCCATCCTGGATTCTAGCCCTCTCCCCACCCCACCTCCCCCTATTGGATGCAGGGGAAACATAGTGACAAAAGATGAGGAAAAGACTGATGTACTTAATGACTTCTTTGCCTTATTCTTTAATAGTAAGACCATCTGTTCTCAGGGTACCCAGTCCCTGAGCTGGAAGATGGACGAGGAGCAGAATAAAGCCCCCATAATTCAAGAGGAAATGGCTAGTGACCTACGACACCACTTAGATGCGCACAAGTCTATGGGGCAGGATGGGATTCACCCAAGGGCACTGATGGAGCTGGTGAAAGTGCTCACCAAGCCACTTTCCATCATTTACCAACAGTCCTGATTAACTGGGGAGGTCCCAGGTGACTGGAAGTAAGCAAATGTGACACCCACCTACAAGAAAAGCCAGAAGGAGGATCTGGGGAACTACAGGCCTGTCAGTCTGACCTCAATGCCAGGGAAGGTTATGGAGCAGATTATCTTGAGTGCTTGAGTGTACAGGACAATCAGGCAATCAGGCACAGTCAGCATGGGTTTATGAAAGATCAGGTCCTGCCTGACTAACCTGATCTCCTTCTATGACAAGGTGACCTGCTTAGTGGATGAGGGAAAGGCTGTGCCTGTTGTCTACCTAGATCTTAGTAAAGCCTTTGACACTGTTTCCCACAGGATTCTCCTGGAGAAATTGGCTGCTCTTGACTTGGATGGGCATACTGTTTACTGGGTAAAAGTGGCTGGATGGGTGTGCCCATCCAGTTGTGAATGTAGTTAAATCCAGCTGGAAGCCAGTCAAAAGCGGTGCTCCCCAGGGCTCAGTATTGAGGCAAGTTCTGTTTAATATCTTTATCATTGATAAAGGTGCTTAGGGACATGGTTTAGTGGTGGACTTGGCAGTTCCAGGTTAGTGGTTGGATGTGATGGTCTTAAAGGTTTTTTCCATCTTAAATGATTCTATAATTCTAAATTTCTATGCATGTTTAAATAAAAAAAGTAAATTAAAAACCCAGAAAAAAAATCAAAACAAAATTAAAAAAAAAAAAACAAAAATTCCCCAAACCCACCACAAACCAAAACAAATGAATAATAAAACCCCTAAAACCTGAGTTCTCTACATTATACTTGCAATAATTCTTTCAATAATTTGCATTATAATTCCACAATTAAAATATTAGGATTCTTTCTTCAATAAATTATATAGAAAACAAAACAAAACAAAAAAATAAAACTAAAAAAGATGCAGGATTTCTTTTCTCCAATACTTACCATGCATGTAAATATTTCCATGATGACCCATGATAACCTATGTTATTTTTAATGCTGAAACAGACAAAAGCATTCTCACTGAGATGGCTTCTTGGATGTTGATAGCCTAAATCATTGAACCAAAAACTGTTACTTCAGCTGACATTAACATTCTATAAGTTGACATGCACCACTGAAGCAATACTTATTTCATCACAGCTATCTATCCAGGTTCAATTTTATTATGCTATTATACAAAGTAACATATATTCACATAAATAGCGTGTTAGTTTAATAATATGATAATAAAGCATGTCCTTTATACAAACAATTATTTTAAGAATGATAATAATACACCTCCAGGAATGCTTAACATTTCTCTTCTTTCTTTTCTTTTAGTGTCTGCCTGTTATTATATTATCTTTAGAACTCAGTCTTGTGAACTGATTATGAAAACTGAACAGCTCTTATGGAGTGCTGATACTTTCGTCTGGACTTGGCAAGGGCTTTCATTTGCAAGTGCAAGTTACACTTGATTTTAACTGCATGTAAAACTATCTGAAATAAATAGAATTAAAATAGCAAAATGGAATTCAAATTTGTGCTGCAGGAACTTTTATCAGGCTGTGTTGTGTTTAAGCGTCACAAGCTGCATTTCTTCTTATGGAATCTGGATAGAAAAAATAGTTTATTTGAAATAATTTTCCTGGACATCCAGGAAAATATGATGAAGGCAAGAAAAGGTAACTAAAAATAGATTTTTTTTTAATGATGTTTTTGTAGACTGAAATTGAAAATGCTATACTTCCTTAGTATATTTTTTCTTCATTGTTGTACCTTAAAAATGTAAAAGAAGATATGACCTTTTGTCGTGTTGCTTCTTTCTAAAATTACTTTGAATTTTATCCAAATGGAAAGTACTTTTGCGTCAAAAGGATATCTCCACATTTTCGTTCTCTTTCTTGCTTCCTTTTGCATACTTATTTCTTCCTTTATTCTAACTAGGTATGCAGGTGGTGTGGCATATATATCTACTGAATAATCATACTGTCATAAAAGTAATGTAATTATTAATTTATCTACAGGGATTAAAAAATACTTATAAGAATGTATAAACTGCATATACTAAAGTGTATATAACCTATATCCTGTACACAAAGAGGTAAATATTGTTTCAGCTTTCATTTTAAACCTTTTAAACCCAAACAAAACCATAATATGTTTGGATTATCCCTTCTAGTAATTTTGGCAAGAGATATGCAGTTAAGTAGGTCTGATTGCAAAATGGCAGCCACAAATCTGAAAGATTCTTTAAGACTTTTGTTAGAATCATTTAACTGATTAAAAAAAAAAAAGCTAGACTTTATGACAGATAGTAAAGCTTTGGTAAGATTTGAACAATGGTTAAATTTAAAAAGAATACTACAGGTTTAAGAAATTGAGAATAAATAATTATTTTCAGGCTCCAGTGCTCAGTAAAGAATATTTTTATGGGAGGATAGATTCTGCAAAATAATATATATTTTAAAATGCCGAGTATGGAATTATATATGGAAAATACATAACTTGCAGACTTGTGTTTGACTTCCAATTCAGTTTCTGTTAGCAGAATAGCAGGAAAGTTTAGTTCAATATGTATTTCTCACTTAATTCAGTTAAGCCAGAATTTCTTCTATCTGTGTTTTTATTCTTTTCTACTTTTTTGTTGTTGTTCTTGATTTTACCATTAGACAATAGATTTGATATTCGAGGACAGATAATCTGGCTTGTGTAGACTGCAGATATACTATACAGCACAGTGAAACATAGCTATACTTGAATTTATTTACCTAACATAGAACAAGGGGCAACGGGCACAAGCTGGAACATAGAAAGTTCCATTCAAATATGAGGAAGAACTTCTTTACGGTGAGGGTGACAGAGCACAGGAACAGGCTGCCCAGGGAGGTTGTGGAGTCCCGTTCTTTGGAGATTTTCAAGACCTGCCTGTATGCAGTCCTGAGTAATGTGCTATAGGCAATCCTGCTTCAGCAAGGGAGTTGGACTAGATGATCTGTAGATGTCCCTTCCAACTCTGACAATTCTGTGATTCTGTGATTCCGTGAAAGCAGCCTAGCTGAAATGGCACAGATATTTTGCTGGCATACTCTCCTGTCATATCATGTGATTCAAAAGGGCTAGTTTTAAAGTCTTTTAGAGGTTTGGGCACAGTACTACAGTTCACAGAACATTCTGCTTAGGACCAGTTAGTTTTCGTTCTTAGAATTAGAACGTATGGATCCAGACAGAGAAATACAGGTATTACTTTGCTTCTGTGCCTTTGCTCATGAATATTTTTCTTTAATAGTTACTACTTTACATTCTGTTAGACTAAATGTTCAGCATAACACACCCCCTGACTTTAGAGTTCTCCTGTTTTGTTGAGTAAAAATATTGCATAACACCAGAAGATAGAATGAGAAGGGTAGAGGGAAATATGGAAGAAAAGGTGCCGAATGCTATGAACTCCAAATAAGGAATACAATGAAACTTAACATCTACATGCATAAGAAGATGACGGAAGCATATTAAAACAGCCCTTTTGTCTCTTTATGAGAGTATGTGGAATGATTGTAAAGGAAGAGAAGCAAAAAGTGGTTCTTTTTTTTTTTGTCAGAATGTGAACCTACACGAGATTCATGAAGAGGCATTAGCTTTAGTAGTCTGGAGCTAGTTTATAAAAAACAAGTCAGTTATCAGGCTGTATTACTAGATTTTGAGAAATACTGTGCTTCTAACAGAAGTGAATGTTTGGGAAGATAGTGTTTTCATTATAAGAACTCAAAATGAGAAAGCAATTTCAGAAGCATTTATAATAACACAAGACAGTGAGACAAGCTGTAATTTCAGACTTAGGGACTCATTATTTTGAAACTCTGATTTGAACTTAAAAGAAGCAAATAGAATTTGTCATGTTATAGGAAACAACAAAAGCAGATGGACAGCTATAACTACCAAAGATGTGTCAGCTAAATACTACTCCTTTATGGAATCTGTCTTTCTAAGCAGACCAAAGAGATTATTAACTTTACACTAAAATTATTGTGTACTTGTGTACTTTACACTAACATTATCATGTACTACACAAGAAACAAACAAGATACACATTTACCACTCTTTCTTGATAAAAAACATGAAAGCATTTTCACAAAGCAAAATCTATACTTATTTGCTCTCATATTCATAATTTTCTTGGCTTGGCAGGAAGATGAATTACAGATGTTAAATGCTTCATCTTGTGAAAACAAGTCCTAATCAGAAAACACAGGCACACCTTTTTCACCTCCTGAAATTATTATTGTTCTATATCCAGTGCAAGCTGTGGCCATTTATCCTGTAATATAATGGCAATACATGGTTTTGCTTGTTCAATATTACCTTTATATTACCTCAACAGCACTAAAATTACAAAGACAACACAACTACAACTTCATCTTACAGTCTCTGGAGTCATGATAGTTTTTAGAACAAATAAAAGCCTATTACCCAAAAACTGGATGCTGGCACACACAGGTCAGAGTGATAGCTAAACTTAATATTATGAAGCAAATGCAGTCATGTTGCACATTGACATATAATGCTTATAAATGCTTAGACCATTTAGTGATGAAACTGTTCACATGGTGAGTATATACGAGCAGCAAAAACCATTCTTGAAAAGATAAGCTTTACAGAAAAATTAAGATGAAATAAAATCAAGCTTAAATACAGAATTTAGGGAGAAAATAAAATTTCCAAGAAACCAGACAAGTATCAGAAAGAGAAATCTTTTTATTTTTTCAAAAAATAACTGATAATGTTATTTAGAGTTCTGTTACCTGCAACTCACAATATGTTGCAAATAACTTTAAGTTAAAAGAGAGTTTAAAAATAGTGGAAAGTTTAATTCAGATCTCTGGCACCAAAACAGATGTGACAGCACCCTTTGAAATTGTTTTTTTCATCTGCTGAAATGCTTGACAAAAGATTTAAATCCAGATTACCCAACAATACACCCAACACCATTAAAAAAATAAATAAGTAGAATAAAAATGTGCTGTGATAAGAACTTATAAATGATACATAAAATTCAAGTAGCAACAATGCAATGATAGAAGGTAATATGAAAGGAAGACTGCTGTCACAGGACAGCTTATACTTGAGCACATAATGTCTCAGGATATTTTTTTATATTCCCATGAGATTTAAGCAAAAACAGATTTACGGGAAAGGAGAGGTAACACCTCCAGCTTAAGGCACCTCAAAGGTGCCATGGACTTTGTTGTCATACTTTGCATCTGTCATGTCTACAAGTATTCTACATCATAGAGTCATTCTGTACATTAACAGCAAGTCTGACACTTTGAATTTGCCATATGTGAACCACTTGTCTAATCTATCCGGCTTCAAATTACTACAAATTGGCAGTGAGACCTGGGTCCAATGCCATCATGCTTTCAGATTCTTCAGCTTTTCTTTAGGAAAAGATTGAAAAACGTGGATTCTATGTCTCAAATTTCAAAGCACCTTGTATCACATAGGAGCCAGTAGGCCAGATAGAATCTGAAGGACTGAGCAGAGCAGAAAATGAAAGAGAAGTGTACAGTAAAAACCCCATGAGACTACCCCATGAGAGCTCAGAAAAAAGGATGTCAATTCAGTAACCAGTTTAGAACTGGAGATGTATATGTTGCATTAATGATATAACTACATTTTTCCACCTTTAGAGAAAACAAATGAGTCACTGATCCTCTGTTTCAGGCTGAAAAAATGATAATTATTGGAACATTAGTCAATTCTAGTGGAAACTGCTTTTTGTCATTACTGTTAGTAAACAAGCAGTCTGACTGAGGGAAATACAGGTCTGTTTTTCTTACAAGACACTTACTACATTGATTGACATTTGAAAGTTAGTGTGTTTTTTTTCTTATCAAAGACTCGCTCTAGTTTTAAGTTCAAAGAGTTCTCATTAGTTGTCATTTAAGTAAAACATACCATTAGTTGTCCAAGTAAGTTGCTCAGTCTTATTGATCCAGCTGATTTTCCCTTTCAGCCTCCTGGGAATAGAAATACATGCTCCACTATGAGACTGTGCTTTCTTCTGTTCTTGCCCTTATACAAAAGCAAGAATCCTAACAGAACTTCTAAAAAAACAATATTTTTTTTCCCCTTCAAATCTCTTGTTCAGTCTCACATCTGCTGTGCTACCAAAAGAACACCAAGTGGCACAATTTCTTACAGGATATACATATATATACCTGCACACATTCTCCTTTGTGTTCATGAGACACCATCTCCCCAGGCGAGCTTCATTTCCCCTGTGCTTTCAGTGGTCTTAGCAGAACAAACAACCACCAGTTTTCCCTCAGAGACACAAAGTGAAGCTATTGAAAATATTGCAACACTTTTCAGTAATATTTTTTACTCCAAGCAATTCAGCACCTGCAATTTGCAATGTCTTGAAACTCTTGCATGAATGGCATAAAACCAACTAGTTTCACTTGAGGAAAATATCCCTTTACTTTTCGTTAATTAAATTGTATGACATTTGATTGGTCCAATATATTCATCCATATCTTGATAGAGATTTTCTCCTATGTTAAGAAATTTCATATATACTAACCTGATGCAAGTAGCATCTCTTGACCTATGGGAACATCATGCTAAAACAAAAATTTAAAAAACAATTTTCACAATCAAGCTGCAGAAGCTTACTAAGGTACAATGCATTATTAAGAATAATAGAAATTATTTGGAAACACTGTAACAGATCATAGCATGGCAACAGCAGTAAGCCAGTTCAAGTCATTCATTAGAGACTGAAGTTAGATTACTTATCATTCTTATGAGCTAAGAACATGTACTTGAAGCAATAACATGACAGAGTTAACACTGTAAGTTGTTAAGACCTGTTAACTGGATTAGGAGGCCATTCTGCTAGTTACAACCATTTTACAAGGGAAATATTTCATTCTTTCTGTACAGTATTTAAGGCCTTACAAAGTACAAGTGTGTCATATAATGAAGAGCCTGAAGACCTTCACGATTTGCCTGCACTAGAAAATTTGCTTGCTTTAAAGTACGTGTATCTTCATAGCAGATGCACAAATATGCCACTTTAGAAGAGTTTTTAATTATACAGCCATGAACCAAAATAATGTTACAGTTTTAAAGAAGTAAAAATTGCATGCGGTTTTACCAGCATAGTCTGAGGGGTTTTGTTTTTATAGTTATGTTCACAGTAAGATAAGTGTTATTGTAAACTGTAAAACATACAATGCCCTCAGAGATTCATATGTCCATCTGCCTTGGCAAAACAATGTCAGAGGCAGGAGTCTTTCACACAATAATGATTACTGATTTTTTAAGTAAACAAAAATTATATTTTTTTTAAAAAAAGAAAAATTGAAAATGTTTCTTAGAAACAAACTAAAAGCTATGTTCTGAATAAATCTCTTAATCTCTTTAATTCATACACTTTCAGCTGAGATAGTGCCATAAAGGGTAACACAGAGACGACTCCCTGGAAGATTTATACAATTTAGATTGGTTAAACAATCTAAATTGTTTAACTCATTTAAATGAGTTTCAGTATTTTGAATGTTTAAATGTTTAAACTCATTTAAATGAGTTTCAATATTCTCTACCCCCAAAAAGCCTCCATTACTTCCTAGTAAACCCCAAAGTCAGAGATCTACCTGTTCTATAGTCAGTCATATAACTTCAGTTTTTGGAACAAAATCTTACCTTGAAAAATCCCGTGCTAGGGGAAAAAAAAAAAAAAAAAAAAAAAAAAAAAAGTGAAGACTATTTTGATTTATTGAAATCTATAGCTTTTACTGACATAAATACTTCTACACTAACTTCACAAATGCAGATATTAAAAATATTATGTAGGAGTCAAACATCCAAATAACAAATGAAGTTATTTTGCTTCTCCACTCCAAAGACAGGACATCAAAATCTACAGGGAAAGATACATAATTCCTTTGGGTCATATATGGAAGGGAATCCATACCTGGTGTATTTTCAAAGAATGAGGTGGTTTATGAATCCTTCTCTTTTTGGAGTAAAGAAAATCAGGTATGTAAGTGTTGGCTGCGCTACCTAGATCTATATAATGGATACAATAATTAATTGCAGTTCCAGTGATATGAGGACAGTTGTATAACAAAACTAAATGAAGAACTGACCCTAGACCCTAAAACCAATTCTCATTATCTAATGGCACACCCTTTGCAAATTTCTCATTTCCTCTTTCTTTGTCTGTAAACTGTATCCAACATAAAACCTGAATGAGAAAAAGCAAGTCCCCTAGTGATGAATACAGAACTTCCTATTAGGTCTTTCTGCATCCCATATAGCAGACAAGCTAGGTCAGGTTACCACTAAAGCAGGCAGCGCACTGCAGATAACCACCTTCAGACTAGGAAAGGAACACAAAGAACACTTGCATTTATACTTTTGTTCCATGCTTTTTTAAATGCCTGGCACAAATCCATTACTTAAGGCCTACCATCCTCTGTGTGAATGACAGTGCTTCTGTCTCTTCTGTCACAGAGCACCTAATATTTCTAATATTTTATACATAAATTTTTAATTATTCAAGAAAAGTTATTGTTCCCTAAATTGGCCAGAAACTTATCCTGAAAAATATGTAATTCTGATTGTTCAGTTTTTACTGCTTGCTTTCTCACTAGACTGAGAAATATTTTTGAAATTACACACACACTTTAATCCTCTGCTGTCTTTGCTATAAAAGGTAGACATAGGTCTGAATTTACAGTGTTAAGATGTTAATTCTTGGTTCTAATGTTATCAATAAGAAAATAGCTTTTCTTTGCATCTATTATTGACTACACTGATGCTTCTATTTCTAGAAAATACAGTAAATTCTTCTCCTGAAGTATTTTGGTTAAAGTATGTCACATTCAGAGTATTGTCAAGCTTTATTGCATTTAGCTGGATTCAGAATATTACAGAACCATTTGTAATAAAGCTAGTCAAATAATTTCTCGCTATTACTATTTTTTTAAAACAGATTGCAGTTGTTTCTTGTTGACAGTCACAGCTTCATTTCCAGCTATCCTGTGCAAATTCATAGGTATACTTTTTAAGAAATCGTTGAGATCATTTTGCCACTTGCAAATACACTAAAATACACATTTTGAAAACTTTTATAAGAGCTAGTGAACAAGTACAACAAATCTTCTAATACAAATGCACCATTTCATTTTCCCAAGTCAATTAATATGGATGCATTTTTTTGCCATGGAAAAGATAGATACTTAGTAGAAATGTGTATCTGTTAATTTCACTAAGTACAGCTAAAATAGGCTAGGACTGAAAAAAAAATTACTTGAAATCCATAGACTGCTAGCTAAATTTTCAGGGAGAAATAATGGCAAAAAGCCATCCTTTGTTTGCCTGCAAAAACTGCTTCATGGTTAGAGAGATATCTGCACACATCACAGCAGGGAGAGCTGAAGGTCAAGAGGTTAATTCTACTTACTGCAACATATATTCTACAACTGACTTGTAGCTGTGTGATCTGCAGAACTCTCATTTAATAGGGAAGGCTTAAAGAAAAAGAAAAACAAATTCCTTTTAATGATAGTTCAAATCACTAAGGTTTACCAAGGGAAAGGAAGGCTAATATTGGGGGAAGGGAGTTGCTGTATTTTCATCTTGTTCGTTCTTGTCTTTATGTTCAGAGAAGGACAGGAGAGTGTTTGAAAGCATTTTTTTCAAGAGAAATCAAAGGAGAAATAATGATGGGGAGGGTGAGCTTTTATTCCTTAAAAAGAGAACCTTCTACAAAAAGCTGCTACCCAAAGCCATGAACATACAACAAGGTGAAAAGCAACACAATCCACTTACAAAGAAAATTGTGGAAATAACAGGTCTCCAACTATAAGCATCATTAATCTAAAAAAAAAAAAAACCAAACAGTGTGGGCATGGGCCATTAAATGTACTATAATCTATTCAGTGAGTTTAATGTAAGGGTCATTATGAATTTAGTGCTTATTAATGATTTATAATTCAATGGCAGCTAGAAGTCACTCCTGGGCTAGACACACCAATGTGCTATGTTGCTTCTGCATACTGATTAAGTGAAAGACTCAATTCAGAGAACAGTTTGCTAACTAATCTAAAGAATCTAGAACACTCTTCTGGTAATTTTGCAAAGGATAGCTGTCATACTGCTCTTTTCCATTTCCAAATTTAGTGGAGATACAAAACCCCTTGCAGATCACTTTTATTCTTCATCACCTTTCCTATGACTTGAGAAATGCCCAAGATAATATTTAAATATTTCGTACAATGGGTTGAATGCAAGATTCAGATCATATGTCTATTACTGCAGTATATGGAACATTACTTTTCTCAAATTTTACACTGATTTAGATTAACAGAGCATAGCAGCATTTGCACATCATGCTGAGAAGGTATTCAGAAGTTCCAGCAGGGTCATCTAGCTGTGCATATATGTGTTTTATACTACGGTTGACAAACACTTAAACAGAGAAGGCTGGGTAGACCTCCCATCACCAGAATGGACAGCCTACTTTCAATATAACTGGGACAACCAAATCCCTTTTGCCTTCTTCCCTGTCAGTGTGATGTGATAAGATTGGCTTTTCTACTGATTACCCAGAAAGCAGCCATATGCCTAGGCTTGGTTTTGCCTACATTTTCTTGTTTGTTTGCTTGGTATTTTGTTTTTTTGATTGTTTCTTTTTCAAATTGCTTACTGTCCTGTTGTGTGAAATGCTAAAGGATAGCAGGGCAGCAGAGGTTTCAGGAATGATGGTAGTTGTACCATGATAGAATTTATTTTCAAATTTAAAATCTGACAGCCTTAGTAGTACTCAACATGAAGCAGACCCTTAACTTCAGTGAGGAATTAGTGAGTAAAGAGCTTTATCACTGCTTTCCCTAAATCATCACTAACTGGAGAAAGAGAAACTGTACTACTGAGTTTCACTTTCTACTGCATTGCACCCTGTAGACACTCACACTTTTGCAGAGGTATCATAAAGAAAGGAGGACCCATTAGAGAAGAAAATATTTCTGTGGGGCACCAATGAATGACTGGCTAGAAGTTGATGCTTTCCTGAGCCATAATCTTCCCTCCCTCCTGAGGACACAGAATAATATAGAAGTTCAGTACCTCATACATTAGCATCTGAAAACAATTCTCTGTTTTCTTCCCATATTTACAACTGCTTTCCTTACTTTTCTCAATAAACTTTCTTGTCTTCTGTGTGGAGGTCTGCCACTCATTAATGTCTATTGTCTGGGTCTCATCCTGCTGAACTTGGCAGGCATAAAGACAAGGTAGAGGTTACAACTCTGGCCTTCAAATAAACAGACATTCTTCTGCCTAGATTTATAATGTGGCTTTGGGGATCTTATTTTTTCAGTTTCAGTTCTGACTTTGGCAAGACAACGCAGGGCAAGGTGATCTGAAACTACTAACTTAAGAAATAGAAAAGTCATCCATAGCTGGGAAAATGGCAATTGGATAAGGGGGACCTTTATTCCCCTTGCAGTATTTGTCTCTGCATGACTGCAGTAGTAATGAAAATGTAAAGAGAAGCAAACTTATAAAAGATTATGCAAGTCTCATTTCCCTTTTTACTATATAGCTGTGGAAGGCAATGGCTTATTTGTACATTCTGCTCTCGTCTAGCATTCTGGCACAAAACCTACAAGATAGAGACCTGCCACCTCCAAAACCATCAGGAAGTTATACCTAGCTTAGTGAATAAAAAATGGCTTAAGTTTCTGTATAGTTTGGCTCAGAATGATGCTAGATGATAGCTGTATGTCCAGTTCAATGGCTGTAGGAACGAAGTAACTTCATGACTCTCAGTGCCATTGTTGTAAGGTTATCTGAAGTGCAGCCTGCCTGCAAATCCCATCTGTCTCCGTAGTAACTAACACTGAACCTTTGAAAAGCTTTGTCTGCACAGCATGTGAAGTTGTTGAGGGTAGTGGTCAAAATAAGTCATTCTGTGCCTAGTATGTTTACGTTGCAGAGATGTTCACATAAACCTAGAAGGAGATAGAGTACACCTGAGTTTTTCTTCCTGGAAGCCTCAGGGCTTGTATAATAAAGATATGTAAATATCTCTTCCTCAGTGTTCAGTTTTAATCAGTTTTGGCCATTTAACAAATGGTAACAATGACTCATTTTCCTATTCTAGACATTTCCTGTCAACATCGTAAATGATACAAAATTTCATTCTATCTTCATACACATGTTCAAGAAAAATAATTCTCTGACAGCTAAACTAACATGTCTGCCATTAAAACATTCAGGAGAATCAGAAGTATAGAATTATATTTCTGTCATGTATTCATTTTTTTAAAAAATCTTTCTGAGTATAAAATGCAATATTTAGTCTCTTTCTAGCTCTCCTTATATATTTAGTGCCACATAACCTACACATCACTGGTTCCTGTAATAAAAAGGTCAATCAGAATCTAAAGTACAAAATGCATTCCACCCCGTATTTTGCTAATTAAGTGTCACGTGGCCATCATCACAATCTGTAATTTAAAAGACAACGGAGAACACTTTTTCCCTTTGCTCCCGAGAATATTCACTCAACCAGGTGATCATCAGATTTAATTGGAAGGAAGGATATGTCACAAAATGTTCTCTAGAAAGAGTTAAAGGATTCTAGTAGGTCAGTGAAAATCCCATTGGCATTAATGACTATGACATATTGAATGCCTTTGGGTGCATGCTCATGTAAGATCAAACACCTTTTTTGTCTGACTGGTACTAGACCAACAAAATATCTGCCAACTATGGGGATCACAGAGGGGAATAATTTCTTTTCCTTTTCACTGTGTGTTATCTGGTGCAATACATCTTGAAAAATGGCAGTGACACCCCCTGTAATCATTTGTTTGTGTATTTATCCAGATCTCTGCTGAGAGGTAGATGACAGCACCTATTGCTTATTGTTTAACTTTTATTTCCTTGTGCTGTGAAGAGCATCCCCAGCTACACCTCCAGATTTTTTAACCGGCATATAACTTGAAATAGGTTTATTTATAAAAAAGAATCTTCAGAAAAAAAATATGGTTTAATGAATATGGTGGCTTTTTCTCCTGATTCACTACTCAGAAAACTACTGTTCCAGAAACACAGACATACCAGGAGTTTTTATTATTTCCCTTTTACCCGGAATAGCTGTTTTTTGAGCTCATCTGCTAGGTTATCTTATCCTTACTCAGGTGTCTCTGACCACTCATTGAAAATACGGCTATGCGTAATCTTACCCCAGAATAAGGAGCACAGTGATCATTTGACTTACAAAAAGTCAAGCTGGCCTGACCATGCAGCTTAAAACATCATAATATGAATTTATGAATTAGAAGTCTTCTGTTTTCTTAGATTGCTACAACTTCAGGTAATGAGTTTTGACTTATAGCAACCCATTTGCTTAAAAGCAACTTGTAACAATGCTATTTTTTTATCTAAGTCCTATAGCTTCCACAGTTCTAGATTTCTTTTGAGTTTGAATATTTCATTACCAATCTATTTAAGATGGTACAAATGGCAGGAGCCTGGGCTAGCTACAGCTTTTGACTGATTGGTTTGCCCTCTGTTCTTTCAGGGAGACACAATAAAACTTTTTCGGACTCCATTAGAACAGGAACTAAAATAGGGCTGTTTTAAAACAGAGAAAGAAGACTTAGAGCTGCCAACACAGGTTCTATATCATTCAATAAAACATTAAAAGAATTATTTCCTCCTACAGTGTCCTTGCAGTGCTGTAGTCTATCATTTTCTTCCTTGTTCAAAAGCTTTCAATGGCTTCCTGGATTGAAATGAGCTCCATGAATCCGCATCTGGGTCCTTACGAAAATTTCCTTGGTCTTTTCACCTCTGAAGTTTGGATCTCCTTCTCTTTCTCCACATCTTGTGAGTTTACTGACCTACCCAGATCACACTCTTTTGCAGAACATAACCCACCATGGGTGCATACTGCGCCAAATGCTAGCCAATCAATCCAAACAGTTTAGTCATCAATTTCCAGGGGAAATAATTTTCACACTGTTTTACTGGTCTCAATGACAAGTAATATCACATGAAAGAAACTTGCTGAGCAAAGTAGTAGAATAAAAAAGACCCACTGTAAGCATATGGCCAATTGGATAATGACTTCTGTATTTTATGTGGCATATATATAAAAACAGGAAAGTAGGAGGGAATACAGAACTCTGTGTTCTGCTAAGTACTTAGACTGATCATCAGATTACTATTTCCTGGGTCCAGGATTTTTTCTGAGAAAAAATGAGGACAAATTATGGGACCAGAGGTAAATAAAAATGGAATAAAGTAAAATAATTAAAGTACACAGAAATACTAAGTAGCCATGGAATCATAGAATCATAGAATGGTTTGGGTTGGAAAGGACCTTTAAAGATCATCTGGTACAACTTCCCCAGCAATGAGCAGGGGCATCTTCAACTAGATCAGACTGCTCAGAGCCCTGTCCAACCTGACCTTGAATGTTTCCAGGGATGGGGCATCTACCACCTCTCCGGGCAACCTGTGCCAGTGTCTCACCATCCTCATTGTAAAACATTTCTTCTTTATATCTTGCCTGACTCAATTTTACGAAAGCTGCCACTGTAGCTATGGAGCCTATTGTAAGAGTTTTGACTCTTCAGTCACAAAGCCTGAAGCCCTGCTTATGAAATAGCAGGAGTTTATGATGCATTTAATACACTTCTATGATATTAAAAAGGGGCTAAATATTGAAGAATATAATAAAAGCATACTGTATTTAATCTAAACAAAACAAAACAAAACAAAAACAGAAAAGAAAGCCTACGGGAAAGATTTTTTTTTCAGCTAAAGGTTGTTACAAAATGAAAAATAAATATGGCATGTGTCTCATTCAGGAGAAAGATGAACCTTGCATTTTAAATGTATTTAATATAGTTTTTTTCAGTAAGAGTTTATCTGACTTTAAGGTAGATCTTAAGTCATGCTTTGTAAAGAATATAAGGATGATGTCAGTGGGAAGTTTCTGTTGAAGACTATGAATTATATAGAGTGAGATATCGAAGGCATGTTACAATTTTTTTAAGGCCAGAGAAGTCATTTGTTGCAATGGTCTAGAACATGACAACAAAAGTTGCAATGTTACTAATCCTGACTGGAGAACTACAGTGAAAAGAAAACATGTTGCTCTTACGAATATACCAGCATTGGTAGCCACTGATTGTGTAGAAACCAACAGTGCATCTCTATGCTGGAAATAAACTACCTGAATTAAAACACATTCCAGAGCAGATCAAACTATTATTAAGTCTTCCTTACTCTAGAAATTCACCATCATTGTCAAATTCTGTGTGACTGTTCTAAGACACCTTAACACAATTGTCACTCCTAAAAAAGTGTGTAATATTTCTAATTAAACACACAAACATTCATGTGCATGTATACTATTGTGCTGCTACTTCATGTAGCTTCAAATTCTGTCAGTTTTCTTTTGATAATTATAACGCTGTATTTCACCTTTTGTAGGTCAGTAAAATGTGAGAAAACATACACTGAAAATTTGTGGTGTATCATGGTGCTATCACAAATGAAGCACATTGAGGAGTCTGTGGTAAACAACTGTTGAAGTTCATGTCTAGTGTGATATTTTATAATTAATTTATACAACTTTTTCTTGTTTAAACCTTGTGAGAAACAATCTCCTCTTGGATAACATAAATCCACTTATTTAAATTCTGGGACTTGACACAAAGCCAAGTATTTTTCCAAGATGCCAGTTTAAGTTTTCATCCATTGTTGCTAGTTATTTTTAAAATTAAGGTACATCGATGTTAATTAGTATAAAAGTTTGGTAATTTATTTTTGAGGATAAAAAATATTATAGAAGCAATTTTTTTAGGGTTCTTTTCTCTTTATTCCTGACTAAATTGATTACTTAATACAAATTAATACAAAGTATTAAAATATCAGCAGGAAACATCCTTTCTCGCAAACCTAAGACCTCTTTTCTAGATATACTGTTCTGAAAAGTCTCTCACACACTTTCTTGCACAGTTTCTTTTCTATTTTCTGGCTATGTCTGGATATGGTACCTAGGAGTGTCATCCACAGAGGTACAGAACTGCAAATATGGTAATTCTCTTCTTTCCTTTCTTCCTGCTATGGTTTTCACAGAAAATAACTGAACACATCCTACACATACTCTGATAAATGCCTGACTTGAATGCTGGAACTTGGACTGCCAGATCATACATACCATTATGCTCCTTAGTAGTAAAGTAAAGAGAAAATCTTTCCTGCAGCTATCTTTAGTCAGCCCAGTTACTGAAGTCAAGCTACGAAAAGAGTGCATATATGTTAATGCTATTTAATGTCGCTTTGCATCCCTCTTCTTGTTTCTAGGGAGGCATGCTAATAAGATATTCTGAAGGTGAGTGCAAAGTGGACTTATTGGAAGTATGAAAAAAGTGACTGGTGAATGTATGGCACCACAGCATGAAACCTATACAAAAAGACTACTCAGGTAAGTGAGACCTTTACCACATCTTCCTGGCTGGAAAAGAGAGTTATACATGAACTTTTTTGCATAATTCTTTCTAAACTCACACCAATGTATAACATGCTTGGGGCAGAAGACCAGAACATGTTAGAAAATCCTTTAGTAACCGGTGGTTAGCCAAAGAGACAAACCCACAGCTACATGTTAGCCTTCAAGGTTTAAACTGACTCTGTAATTTAGAAAACAATAAGTAGTTAAAGCAATAGCTACTTGGTTAGGGGAATACATACACAGTTGTCAGACAGTGTAGAAGGCTGTAGAATGCTACATGTAGAATCCGGAATGCCAGTCAGGACAAGGACACATCCACCAGATAAAGTGAGCATCCTGCTAGGTTGAGTCAATGATGCTGGTCTAAACCAGACTGGAGGGGCAGGGACCTTGGTTGATATGTGGTGGATGGAGTGTCTGTGTTGCAGCAAGGTTTATATTATACATCACTAAATGGTATGGTTCTGTCCTTGCGGCCACCCTACCTCAAGTACCTCATGGCGTGTGGTGGCTCCTTAATAGGAAATAGTTGATTTTAAGTATTTTATGTGAATGGAGAAAAGATTCTAATTCCAGATGCCCCTTTTCATTAAAATATATTTTTCAGATATGTTTGGATGAACCTGTACCTGATTTTTTCATTCTAGACTTTAGCATACTCAACAGTTTT
The DNA here is from genome assembly GCF_964106895.1 of Numenius arquata. Classification (NCBI taxonomy): domain Eukaryota; kingdom Metazoa; phylum Chordata; class Aves; order Charadriiformes; family Scolopacidae; genus Numenius; species Numenius arquata. Next base: position 100,711,378 of record NC_133576.1, on the reverse strand, counting down.
ATTGATGCAATTACCTGTGCATCAGTGCCTTTATGTTCTTGACCACATGCCTTATTTCCTTACAGTCTCACAAGGTCTGGGACATTTTAAGGAAAGAAACTTCACCTTTTCATTGCTATTCACATAAAGTAGACTGACTTCATTTTTCCCTATTTCAGTTACTATTTTCTTTCTGAAATTTAGGAAGGGAATTCTGGATGAGGGAAAAGTCATGTAAACCTTGAACCTGGGGGTTGGGACAAGGAAGTCACGAGAGGACTACAATGGAGTGTAGGACTACAATGGCAGTGGGCCAGCAGAAAAGAAGGCTTCACACAGACTGAAAATAAAACTAAATAAACTGTCTCCTAAACCAAGGAGAGAGACAGGAGAAGCTTATTAATAAAATCTAAACTCAGGTGGAAGAGTAAGTATCGTAAAAATGATCCCTGTTTCCAATATTTCTTTTCCTCTTGGAACACTGACTAGAGGCTATTAGCTAAAGATTTAAACTCATCAGGACATGGGGGATTGTGTGTGTGAATATGTGTGTGAATATTTCAATTTACAAAGTGACTTTCATTAAGGTCTTTAGACAAAACAGCAATATTCTATATTAAATGTATAGAAATGTATCCCTTCAACTACTTATAATCAAGAATCAGAGCTTGCCCTTAGGCTTTAATATAAGCCTCACAAGTGTTCATCTGAAGACTAAATGTTGTCCTTTAGTATGCAAACCCTGGAAATTGGGTTCTGTTGCTTTGGGAAATTTCCTTTGCACTAAATATACTCTGTATTTTTTTTCTTTGAAAAGGGAAGTCATAAAAGCAAACGACAATAATATATCATTCCCTAGCTTTTAAGGTTTGACAGCTAGCAATGATTAAGTCTTTCAATAAGTACAAGGGTCTATCATCTCTAAATCTTCAAACAACATGACAATATTTAGGAGTTTGTGCTATGTGGCTTGTATGTGAAGGAATGGAATTCCAGGAATTGTTTACATTAATATAGCGTTGTACATTCTTCCTGACAAATACTCAAATTCAGCTAGAACGTGCATGTTTACCTTGAGAAAGGACATACAGATCTACTTTTTTAAGTTTTCCTTTTCCAGGATAATGCTTTGCACTAGACCAACCTCAGGTGACATTTGAAATCGCAGGATTCCACTTTGTGACAGCACTTAAGAGCATTTTTGACCAGGAAACAAGAGCTTGAAACTTTTACCTTTCAATGGATATGTATCATAGAAAGGAAAAGTTAGTTGGATAATATAAAAGTCTTCAAAATTTGCCAAGAAAATAATGTTTTACTGCATCTTTGTGAATTAAAAAATCATTGATGGCAAAGAAAAGGACACTATTTCTCCACTGCATTAATCGTTCTTCCTAGGAGTATACTAGTTACAGTCATTATTTTCTGAGCTGCAGCATGCCTTTGAAATAGATAGATCTTTTTGTTCGTGTGAACTTAAATATAGTACTTATCCCTCAACTTGACATACAGATATTCTGACTCTGTAGGAGTGAAGTAAGTAGGTAGAGTGATATCCTGCCCCTTTGAAAGGGATCTATTCTAGCATCTCATTCTTTCTGAGATCAAGAGTTGATATTTACCATAAAGACAGCAATCAAGCTTTCTTTGTGATGTTTTTTACACCATTTCATCGTAAATTACAGTTCACCTGACCTTTATTCTACTTGTGGAAAAAATATTACAAATGCAAAATTACTAGAGAAGATATGATGCTTACACAACAGAATTCACATTTCTGTGTAAAGCTGCTGTGTGTGCCCAAACAACCAGATATTAAATATCTAGAATTTGTTCTGTTGAGATTGACACAGATTTCAACTCACCAGTATGTTCTTATTCACCAAAACATCTAGACATCTGCTTAATTAACTTAACAAGGTTTTGATAAGATTTACCAGAGGCTTCAACACTTTTTTTTTTAATTTAAAGCTTATGAATGACCTGTATAGAGACAGGGGGCAGTGAAATTGAATGCATTTTTTTTTCTAATTGTATGCCAGATGCAATGAATCTTGCAGCAACCAATTGGGCAAACTGCATTGCACAGTGATCTTGATCTTATGTGTTGCCTTATGATCTATATGCAGGAGGATAATGAGATGCTGCATCATTTATATACCAGCATCATTTGAAAAAGTGAAATTATTTTTAAAAATACATCTAAATGAGGTAGAGAATATAATTTCTTTACTTCTTACAACCATATGTTAAACCTTACTACAATAATATTTAATTAATAAAACATAAGGAAATTGTGAATTTATATTAAGTGACTTGCCACAAATTTAAAAAACATAAATTTCTTGAGCTCATATAGCAGTAGCTACTCACAAGATGAACACAAATGTGATTTGCAGAGTCACAGTTATTCTCATTTAAAGCAAATGACAAGACTGATTTTATCACGGTTAAGAAAAACTTTTTTCCTTGTGTCCATTTTTCAGGTTTACCATGTTACCCAGCTTGCTCTGTGATACATAATGGAAAGCCTTCAAATGTATGCAATAAACCTGTGCCAATATAATCAACTGAGGATCTAAAGAAAAACATGTTTTCTAATCACTTTGCAGAGCAGGGAAACAACAAAAGATTCTTCATTTCATGTTTGCTGACGTCCTCTAGTATTTCCATTTCTATTCCTTGATTCTCTTTTTGGTTTTCTCTTCAGCAAACTTACCACTGTATTTCTTCTGCCATGCTAAAACCTGTCTGCAAATATTGGTTTGATATTTAATATCCTTATTCCCTGAGGCGTCTTCAAATTTCCACTGAGCTTAGCTCAACATTGTCAATCAGTGAGTTGTTGCCTATCTTGTGTGTTAGTAACGCCATAGCGTTCAGGCAAGTGTGAGCATAAAGAGGATCAGAATATTATAACAGACAAAAGCATCCCAATCCTCCAGCACCCACTATTGTCTATGACACAGTTGTGAGCAAGACTTATGTGATGTTTTAGTGAATATAGTGAAGATACCATTAAAGAGACACCAATGTATCCTCCAACAATAAGAACAAATATTTGGATCACAGGAACAGATCGGAAGAGGTAAAACCACTAATTTTTACAGCCAGATTTTCTGGTGGGTATTCCAACCTATGTTTTATTATTTTTTTATTTTATTTTATTTTATTTTATTTTATTTTATTTTAAACATTTATTTTTAATTTTTTAGTATACGTACAACAATGAACTCAGCAAACAGCATTTTTGCAACCAAGGTATAGCCCAGGTTTTCTGTTTACCATAGATGTAGTTGTAGCATAATAGGAAGGATTTGGAAGCTAATAGCCGATAGATTTACTGTTTCAGAGGCTCTTCATGGAAACATTTTGGATCGTGATGAGAACAGATTATATTTTTTTTTCCCATCCCCATCTTTCTAGTAGCACTTAAGATCCAAGACAGGCTTCTAGTAGAAAACTGAAAACAGAGGTTTTGGTTCAGTTATCTTTACAGTTACTAAGTTACAGTAGTTATTAATAAGTACATGTGCATATCTTTGAATATTTTGTTTTGTTTGGGAGGCTGGAGTAATGGTGGAAGACAATATATATGAGAAAAAAATATAGCTTTGTTTTTCATTTAACATCTAGAGAAGAAAATTAACTCTTCAATAGACTTTTGAAGTCATTCACAAAACTGACATCAATTGCCATGGTGGGTAATTATGCCATGTAATACTGAATAAGGTACATAGTAAAGTATGTGGCCGTTTTGTGTCAAACAAGTTACAGATAAGACAGAAAAATCTTCATATTCTTCTGCATTTTACTAAGATCCAGCAGTTAATGAGATCCACTATATTGATTAGATCTAACATAGCTAGATAACAGTTTACGTAGTACCTGTATTCTTGCATTCTTGCATTATTGTCATTGAATTGTCATTGAATTGTCATTGTTGGAGACAAGTTGAAAACTCCACAGGTATAAAGTTTATGAGATGCAGAAATACATCTAACAAGTAATTAAAAATATCTTCTCTCTTCTAACCTTACCCTTTCCAGTTCTGTGGAGAACACTGTTGCTAGTGTTAATAGCTAACATGCTAACAGCTCATCATTGGAAGAAATAATGAACAATCTTTTCCTATTTATCTATCCCACGTTATTTATTATTTTATAACCTCTTTCTTATTCATCTCCAGCTGTTTGCTTTTCAGGCTGAATGGTCCTCTTTTGTTAGGTTGTGCATTTAACTGCTTTCTCTTCTTCCAGTTCTTGGGGAGGATATCTTTTGGGAGATCATAACTTTACAAATTCAAGATGTTGACAGCTCATAGATTTGTAAGTAGTGACATGATTATATAGGTGTTATTTTCTTAGGTATGACCTTCCTAATGATTCCTAATAGTAAATTTGTTTTCTTCACCTCTAATGAGCATTGAAATTACATTTTCATCACAGTAGCTACTAAGGTCACAGCTAAAGCCTACCCTGAATTAAATAATGGGATCACTTCTATATGACTTTTCTTCATTTTTGGGAGATACAACATGTGAGGTACTAGAATTTAGGAGAAGAAACTGTGCAGATACTGAAGCTAACTTTGTGATCTACTCCACTGATACAAAATATACTCTTGAATTCATAAAGTATTTTTTGAATTCACAAAGTAGTTTTTAACATAATAGTCAATATACAGGGATTTTAAAAATAATACGTATTACATGAATCCTTATAGAAAAGCCATTCAGGATTCAACATATTTTGAAATAATCACGCTAAAGAGAACTATAAAAGAAAGGTTATATGTGTGTTGAGTTCCAACTAAAAATTCCTGTAGATGTTTATATATATGAACTCAATATAATTCTGCAGAATTGTTATAGGATGGTGAACAAATTTATTTTAAAGCTTCATGAACAGAATTACCAATATGCTTTGATTGCTTTATGTCAATTCAGTAAACACAAATTTATTAAAGAAAGCTTAAATGGTCATTGAACTTGAGTTTATGGGTAGTTTGTGCCTTCAGAATGGCAGAAAGAACCTGGAATTTATGGATAAATCATACACAGGTATTCAGCAGAGAGCGGTCTCCTTTATATATCTGAGCCATCCTAGTGAACTCCCAAGACACAATTTTTCTCATTATCATTTTATAGAATGTGTCCAGGAATCCTAGTGACAATATACAGTAATTAGTTTTATAGCTATATACCACAATTGAGTCTGCAGCAGTATTACAGCATCTATAGTAACAGCTCATAGGGAGAGGAACTTTGCATTTAAATATAATGTTCGTTCATTAATACATGGTTATAAGGTGACTATGAGCAACTTTGTAAGGCAATTAGAAAGCACTGAATTCCTAAAAAAAAAAATTAGTTTCTACAGTAGTAATGCTGCTGTGAATAGCTACTTAGATCTAAGTAACATAGCTAGTGAAGGGTCTAGAGCACAATTCTTATGAGGAGCAGCTGAGGGAACTGGGGTTGTTTAGCCTCGAGAAAAGGAGATGCAGGAGAGACCTTATCACTCTCTACAGCTACCTGAAAGGAGGTTGTAGCAAGGTGGGTGTTGATCTCTTCTCATGAGTAACAAGCAATAGGACAAGAGGCAAAGGCTTCAAGTTATGCCAGGGGAGATTAAGTAGGATATTAGGAAAAATTTCTTCACCAAAAGGGTTGTCAGGCATTGGAACAGGCTGCCCAGGGAAGCGGTTGAGTCACCATCACTTGGAGGTATTTAAAAGAGGGGTAGACATGGTTTTATCTAGTGTAGGTTTTAGCTTAGGGACATTGTTTAGTGCTGGACATGGCAGTGTCAGGTTAACGGCTGGACTCAATGATCTTAAAGTTCCTTTCCAATCTAAACAATTATATGACTCCATGGTTGTATGGTAAGTTTCTAAGTTTATATGATGAGAAAATATGTGATAAAAACGGTCTGCAATCAGTAACCCAGAGAGTCCTTCCAGTCTTAGGTTTTCTTATGATTCTAAGTATACTTTAATAAATAAATTACAATTTTTTAAATGCAGTTGCTTTTTTTTTTTTTCTCTTTTGGTAGCACTCCACTTACTTTTAAATTAATTCCTTCAGAGCAAGCAATGAAATATACATTTAAAATATAATCTTCTAGCATGACATTAATTGTATTATTTTTTTTTTCCCTACAAAAAGCAAAACATCTTAAATCTAAGAGTACAGTAAGTTAGTATGGATAATGACTTCACAAGTAATGTTCAAAACACTAACAAAGCAGCTTGTTTTGTGTAGTTAAAAACAGATTTCTTCACATATGAAAGCCTTAACATCTTATGCAAAAATATTACTATACTTATTCACATTTATATTTCATGGTCTGCTTTTCTTTATTTTAGCTCCTTTGTTTACTAGACTTTGATATTAGGAAGGACTGCAAATTTCCTCTGAGTGGATTGGTCCTACCACAAGTGTTTTAAAAGATAAATATGCTTTGCATTTACATTTCTGAATAAAACATTTTGGGTTACATTCATTCAGTCTTGGCTTCCACAGCTATCTGTTATTCTATTTTATGTTTTTAAAAGAGAAAAAGTTATACTTTCTCATCATCTCTTTAATTTATTCTGATTCTATCATCTATAAGCTATTGGTTTTCCTCTCAAATTTTGAATGTTTGAAATTTCTCCCTTTTAGCTGTACCATTATATTTTTTACAAGCCAGAACGTACCATAGCTAAGATGCTATCTCTAGTCATGTATTTTTAATATATACTTTGAAAAAATACTAATTTTTTAATTTATTTGGAAATGTGTCGGTTCATTATCAGGTTTGCTTTCCTTTATAAAGGTATAATCCTGATTTTCTTATTTGCCGTAAGATTTGTTGTTACTATTATGCTATTCCAAATAAAATAAAATAAAATAAAATAAAATAAAATAAATGGCAAGCAGACAGAAGTCATAAAAGCCAGTGTTTCTCTCTGGCAGTGTGTTTGAATACCATATACCTAGAGTTTTCTTTCCCTTTCTGGCAGGTACCATGTCTGAGTTGGTTCACAAGTGATCTCATGAATTTATAAAAAGTACATTTTTAAAAATTCTTAATTTTCCACAATTATCTGTTCTTCTTTCATGAACATTTTATGCTGGACACCCATATGCACAGGCCATTATTCAGAAGAGCTATATTTCTCACTGAAAGGGTTTTCACAAACAGGCATTTAATGCAACAGGACTGTGTGAAGGTAGCAGGCTTTTAAAAACTTCAAAAGAACTATTTCCTCTGAAACCAGTTTGCCTTTCATGACCACAAAACATGCTAAATCTATAGTCTGTACATCACGTAGGCCATCCTCACATGTAGAAGGGAGCACAGTGTGGGATCTGCTATGTTTCAGAGAAGAGGTTGTGGTACGTACTCTGTGGAAAGAAGCAGGTTTGTAGTGTAATCAGTCAGAAATATCTCTTTAGTCATCTGATAGGATTATCAGCACTTCATGAAGGAATACATAAGTATTATAGAATCAATGTGGATCAAAGTTGTATTGGCAAGATTTTTCAGAGACAACTTGCAAAATATAGGACCCAGCTAGAGTACAGTACTACAGAGTAAATGGCAATTATTCTTCATTAAATTCATATTTATAAAGAATATAATTCTGCAATGATATACTATCAATATGAAGAGTATATGAAGAAAATTTCTATAATGGCAGAAACTTGAGAATTTTCTCTGGGAGGTTTGAAAAGGAAAAAAAACCTCTAACATAAAAATAACTTTTCAAAGTGTGACCTCAGTTTCTCCACATACATAATTTTAGACTTACTGGAAACATTTTTTCCCTTCTGTAGTGGTTTTTTCAACCTGTGGAGGCAAAGATAATTGCAGGTGAGGAGTCAAAGGGACTACTTTGTGAGCACCAGACTACAATCCATAGAATAGATTGTATATTCTCCAGATAGGGTCATCTCAGAAGTTATTTTGCTGAGCAAGCTGTCTAATTATGCCCAGGTAGCTGCATGTTTTCTTTCTTTCATCTATCTTTGACAAAGAGGACACAAAATGGATTTATAGCAACCTTACTTCCCCCTGTAGGGTGAAAACCCTTGCTGGTTTTGTCTGCAAATGATAACAGTTTACATAAATGTGTCCAATTTATACATATCACTTTAGATTTGATCATATGGTAACAACTTCAGAGAAAGGCACTGATGTGTGTATTGAGAAAAATATTTATTTTACCTTCCTAGTTGCACAAGTGATAAGGTAGTCTCTTTGCACACCAGGTCATCGAAACACACAGACGAATCACAGAATCACAGAATCGCCTAGGTTGGAAGGGACCTTTAAGATCATCTAGTCCAACCTTGAAAAAAAAAAAAAGAAAAACCAAGAAAACCCCCACCAACACTAAACCATATTCCCAAGGACCATGTCAACTCGTCTTTTGAATACCTCCAGGGATGGTGCCTCAACCACTTCCCTGGACAGCCCATTCCAATGCTTGATAACCCTTTCAGTGAAGAAATTTTTCCTAATATCCAACCTGAACCTCCCCCGGCATGACTTGAGGCCATTTCCTCTTGTCCTATCGCCTGTGGCTTGGGAGAAGAGACTGACCCCTGCCTCTCTACAACCTCCTTTCAGGTAGTTGTAGAGAGCGATAAGGTCTCCTCTCAGCCTCCTCTTCTCTAGACTGAAAAACCCCAGCTCCCTCAGCCTCTCCTCATAAGACTTATTCTCCAGACCCCTCACCAGCTTCGTTGCCAATCTGTTCAGGCAAACTTTTAAAAATGTAATCTTTAATCACATGGTCCTTATTCCACTATTGTATGTTATACTGTCTGTCAATAACTGTTCTCTGTCGAATATATGTGTAAGTGTAAAGTAAATATTCATTAGCATTCTGCCATATGTCCCATGGACAACTATCTGATTTCTGCATATAGATTCCTTCAGTTTTCCCTAATTAGGAAGAATCATCTGTGACCATCTGTCAGCCTCTGTGCCCAAGTCCTGCAGTCCGAAGCAGGACTTGGATCTCTATCAAGTCCTGTAGTCTGAAGCAGGACTTGGATCCCTATCAAGTCAAAATTCAATCAGCAATTACTCATCTTGCCATGCCAATAAAGCTATTAATGGTCAAGGTAAATTAACACAATGTGTTCCCTCTACTTCTGACTCATGGCTAAGAAGATTCTTTAGACTCAGAGTGTTTAAGTCTTCCTAAGTGGGCTGTGAGAGGCACTGAATTAAAAGTTTACTGTAGTCTTTTTAGCTTAAAGAACTTTACTCTGGGGGGAGTAGGTACAATAAAAGACTTATGTCTCCTTCCTCCCATCACACATCATACATTTTATTGTATAAAAGGAAGTTTTCAGCTCTTCTATAGGGTTTGGGGGAATGGTTTTTTTGGGGGTGGAGGTTGTTTATTTGTTTTTAAAGAAAGTAATTGTGACTACTTAGTGGCAGGGGTCCATTCGTGTTAGACTAAGATATCTGCCATATCAAGCTTGTCAGTGAACTTGACCACTACACTTTCCACTTGTATTAGGCTTGTGTGGCAAGGTTTTGGTAGCAGGGGAGCTACACAGGGGTGTCTTCTGTGAGAAGCTGCTAGAAGCTTCCCCTATGTCCAGTAGAGCCAATGCCACCTGGCTCCAAGACGGACCTGCCACTGACCAAACCTGAGCCAATCAGGGATGGTGGTAGTGCCTCTGTGACAACATATGTAAGAAAGGGGAAAAAGGCTGCTATGCAACAGCATCTGGGAGAGAGGAGTGAGAATATGTGAGAGAAACAACTTAGCAGACACCAAGGTCAGTGAAGAAGGAAGGGGAGGAGATGCTCCAGGCATCAGAGTAGATCTTCCCCTGCAACCTGTGAAGACCATGGTGAGGCAGGATGTCCCCCTGCAGTCCATGTAGGTTAATGGCAGAGCAGATATCTGCCAGCAGCCCATGGAGGTTACCATGCCAAACAGGTGGATGCGCCCGAAGGAGGCTGTGATCCTGTGGGAAGTCCACATTGGAGCAGAATCCTGGCAGGACCTGTGGATCCATCAAGAGAAAGGAGCTCACGCAGCAGCTGGCAGGACTTGTGACCCAATGGGGGGCCCACCCTGGAGCAGCCTGTTCTTGAAGGACTGTACCCCATGGAAGGGACCCATGCTGGAGCAGTTCCTGAAGAACAGCAGCCCGTAGGAAGGACCCATTCTGGAGAAGGTTTTGGAGGACTGTTTCCCATGGGAGGGGACACCATGCTGGAGCAGGACAAGAAAGTGTGAAGAGGAAGGAGTGGCAGAGACAATGTGTGATGAACTGACCCCAACACCCATTCCCTGTCCCCCTGCACTGGGG